>NC_083635.1:10488617-10791117 GCF_963584025.1 Labrus mixtus | reverse complement strand
TGATTTTATTAACTGCTCAGACTGACTCTCTGATCTCCACTCAGTGTAATTATCACATAAAGTTACTTTTAGTTCATTATTTGGTTGTAGTAGAAATAGTATAGATTTTAATGTTGTGCAATGTTGGTTAAAACAATTCTAAAATATCTTTCCTGACAATCTTTTATATCAGGTGGAATAACTGTGTTTTTAAAAGAAGTATTTCTCTTCCCTGCACATGTTTCTGGTAAATGCATTGATTTACACACCATAGAGATCTTATTTCTTCTACTTAAGTTTACACTTTTCATTCTACACACTGACTTTGTTTTTCTAGGATGTACAGAAGAGATTGTACGGGCCCATCTGGCGCTCCAGGTTCGGTCCGTTCGACATTGTTAATGTGGCGACTCCAGAGCTCATAGCTCAGGTAATCCGACAGGAGGGTCGGCATCCAGTCCGAGCTGAGCTGCCTCACTGGAAGGAGTACCGGGACCTGAGAGGACAGGCTTATGGTCTGCATGTGGAGTGAGTGGAGACAATCTTGTCACAGAAGTTTATATCTGACAGATTTGTGTTAGACCCTGAAGCAAGTTTCTTTCCTCCTGAAGAGATCAGGAGTAAGGACCTGATGCCTGAAATTAAGGGTTTGCATAATAGAAGCTTGTTAACCTCTAATCCTCTTTTACCTTCTAGCACAGGACAGAATTGGTACAGAATCCGCAGCGTTCTGAACCCCAAGATGCTGAAGCTTGGGGAGGTTTCGGCCTACGCCCACGTCATCCACCAGGTCGTTGGAGATCTGCTGCAACGCGTTGAGCTCCTCCGGTGTCGCAGTCCGGACCAGAGCACGGTCTCAGATATAGCTGCTGAGTTCTACAAGTTCGGCTTTGAAGGTGGTTTAATAATGACAGGGGTGATTGAGTTGGGGGTCAGCTTTAGACTGGTTTCTAATGTTTTCAAAATCCCCCCCCTGCAGGTATCTCCTCCATCTTGTTTGAGACCAGGTTGGGCTGCCTGCAGGAGGAGATTCCTGAGAACACACTGCGCTTCATCAGTGCTGTCAATGACATGCTGACTCTGTCTGAGACTGTGGTCCTGTTTCCCCGCTGGAGCCGCGGCGTCCTCCCCTTCTGGAGACGCTTCGTCCAGGCCTGGGACGACCTCTATGACGTAGGTATGCAGCAAAACAATACACTCTGCTTCGAGCTTCAATTTGGGATCACTTGCAGTTAAGTAAGTAGTTTGTTTTTTTGTGCTTTTGTACGTCAGCTCACACCCTCATCGACAGGAGAGTCGCTGAAATTAAAGCTCAGGTGTGCAGCGGGGAGCAGACAGAGGGAATGTACCTTACCTACCTGCTGTCCTCTGACAAGCTGAGCAGAACCGAGGTCTACATCAGCATTACTGAGCTGCTGCTGGGAGGGGTCGACACGGTGAGGAGGGGGCAGTTTAACCACACACAGTGCACAGGTTTTCTCTCAGGTGAGGCTGTTTGTGCTCATACAGAAGATAAAACATTATCCATGCAGGAAATTACAGCCTTACAGTGGTGTGTGTGTGAGCTCAGCCTTTGTGTCTAATTAGCGCTTCAGAAAGCAGTTTCGGTGTTTTTAAAGGTGTGTTCAAAAAAAGTCGTGTTCCAGTGACATGTTACCTGTTACACAACCTGACAGCACGGTAAACAATGATGTACTTCCTGCTTTTCAAACAGAAGCTGGGAGTTCTGTGCAAAATTTCAGATTCAGATTGTGATCTCAGTTTTACCGTCTGCCTGTGTCCCCGCTCCTTCTGGGCTTCTTTAACATATGACATGTGGATGATTGATACAGACCTAAAACCTGAGGGTTTATTTACAGCTCTTGGGTTTGCCTTGAAGCTTCTAACTGCGTATATTGACATATTCCTTAAACTTAATATCCGTACTGTCTGAGGACTGAAAACAATGGCTGTTTCCATGAGTGATCTTTACACACTTAATTAGAGGTGTGGACTTGACTCAGGACACTCAAATCTGTACAAAGCACACAGTAACTGTGATTTATTGGATTTGTCCAAGGAAAACAAATTCAGGACGGAAATCTGATCTTATGCCAGCAGAGAACAGACTGACCTATTATGAAGACACATTCCTGAAACGCTCTGCAACTCCCAGTGAAATCAGTGCAGGCTGAGGGAGAAAACACAACAGTTTTAGTTGCTACTTGTATGCAGAGCTCGCCTGGCTGCATTCCCTGGTGAGGTTGAGTCTTGTTGGACGTATTTTTAGTCGTGAGCATGAGGTTTGTGAAATGTTTTCTCTGCTGAAATGTGACCCGAGGCTGGAGTCGAAATGGTTTGATTTAGAAATCACCTCCTGGGGGTCAAGCACTTCCTAACTTTCTATATTACAGTTGGGGCTGGATAATATCACGCTGGCTAAACCATTTTATACATCAAGGGGAGCCTCTAACAGATTCATGGTGCTGTTCCCCTCTCTCTGCTTTCAGTCTCCTCTCAACTGATGCTGGCGAACTGCCAGCAGATGTTAAAAACAACACTGTCATGTTTAGCACACTTAGAATCTGGAGAGATATCACGAAACACATTGAGAGGTTTCTCATCAGCATTACAACTCAAAATAAAAGCCTTCTCTCCAGGTATAGGGAAAAGTATTTTCAATGACTGGTATTCAAAGGGTCTAAGATTTGTGGCTGATTTATTTCAAAATGGTGATTTTATGTCATTCGATCAACTCCAGACCAAATACAGAATACCAAACAGACACTTCTTTGGTTTTCTCCAAGTTAGGCATTTTGTCCAATCAGATCTGATTATCCCCACTGATCAACCATTGTTGAGCTCAATTGAAAGTTTTCTTCTCAATTTTAGTTTAAATGCTCTCAAGGACAGAAAAATCATTTCCCTTTTTTATGACAAATAACATCCTATTAATTGTGATAGGGTTGAGAGAACTAGGGAATTATGGGAAAGGGACTTGGAGGTTGAACTTGAGCTCTGAGGCATGGTCAGGTACCTTTGTTTCAACTAGGAAAATCTTTACATGTAATCGACTCAAAGAGAGCCAATACAGAATATTACATAGACTTCAGCGAACACCACAGTTATTAAACAAAATGAATCCTCAGATCTCCGCCCTCTGTGTGAAGTGTAAAAAAGAAGTAGGAACTTACTATCACTGTGTTTGGCAATGTCCCTTAAAATCCAGGTATTGGAAAAATGTTGCCCGGGAGCTTGGCTTAATTTTTCACAGAACAATAAAACTAGAGGCAGCATTGTTTCTCCTGAACTTACCTACGCAACAGCTCGTTCTAACGGGTAAACTTCTGCTCCTAGCGAGGCGATGTATTCTGTTTCAGTGGATTCAGGAGAAGCCTCCATCAGTCACGCAGTGGTACAGAGAAACATTTAAGGTTTTTCCTATGGAACACCTCAGTGCTGAATTAAAGGGCTATAACAACCTATTTTATAATATTTGATAACCCTTCATAGATTATCTTCCCACTGATCTGATTGGCTTATTGCAGAAAGGGCGCCCACACTTTATCTTCAAATATACATCATAGTCATGTTTTTCCCTTTGACATGTAATTTAGGTAGATAAGATTGTATCTGATGTGATATATGTTATTACGACCCATGTATGTTTTATTTTTATTATTTTTATTTTTAAATATATATATTTTTTTTTTTTATTCAGTAATTTGACTACATCTTCTGAGGAAAAAATATGAGGAATGTGAGTGAGTGCATTACCGTTACAAAAAGCTGCATTTCTTTGTAGACTTTTAAGTGAAAATGAACACTTCTTTTCATGGACAGAAGTAGAACTTTTCATTTTAGCATTCTCCGTGTGGATGAGAGAAACTGACGGTTACAAATTAGATCAGTTGAAGAAGGCTCCACATCCTTTTACGACCTCTGACTCCCTCTCTCTCTCTCTCTCTCTCTCTCTCTCTCTTGCTCTCCTCGATCTGGCCGCAGACCTCTAACACCCTGTCCTGGGCGTTGTACCATTTAGCGAGGGACCGCACCGCTCAGGATCGACTGTACTGCGAGGTGAACTCTGTGTGTCCGGACAGACGGGAGCCGACCACAGACGACCTGAGCAGGATGCCTTACCTGAAAGCTGTCATAAAGGAGACTTTACGGTGAGCCTTTGTTTTGATAAAATTGCAGCTGCAGCATGCCAAAATACCAAAGAGGGAAATGACCAGTTATAAACTTCCTGACCTGAGCACACGCTGTCTTTCCCCACCAGCCTTTATCCTGTGGTTCCAGGAAACGGGCGCTTTGTTACAGAGAACGAGGTAGTCGTGGACAACTACTGCTTTCCAAAAAAGGTAGGAGATGATTGAGTGTGAGTTAGTGTATCCTTAAAGTGCTTCAGATGTTTTAAAGAAATTGAAGTGCTGTTCAAATAACTATTTTTCTTTTCAGACTCAGTTCCATCTGTGTCACTATGCAGCCAGCCACGATGAGGCCGAGTATGTAGACGCAGAGCTCTTCATCCCCGAGCGGTGGCTTCGCGCTAAGGTGTCCGGCGGGGCGTCAAAGGCCGGCTTCTTCCAGCATCACCCCTACAGCTTCATCCCCTTCGGCGTGGGGGTGCGAGCCTGCGTGGGGAAGAGGGTGGCAGAGATGGAGATGCACTTTGCTCTGTCCAGGGTGAGTGACAGAACGACATCATCAGAGGAGATTTCAGTATCTATTTTTGCCGTTACTTGACGCCATCGTTTGTTTTCATGTTGCATCGTTTCTTTAGAAGGTTGACAACAATTTAACAATGCAAATCCAAAGAGATAGTAAAGAATACAAATGCAGAAAACTTCACCTCCTTGGTGGAGTTAACGAGCCACAGTTGTTAGAACAGTGTGATAAAGTGTGAACTATATTCTTAAGTCATTTAGAGCGACAGATTGATTGTTTAGTGATGAGTGTGTGTGTCGTCTTGCAGCTAATGCAGCACTATGAGGTCCTGCCTGAAGATGGAGCCCAAGTGGTGGAGCCTAAAACTCGAACCCTGCTCATCCCTGCAAAGCCAATCAACCTACGCTTCCTGCCTAGAGCCTGATGAGGGCGCTGTGTGAGCGTAAACACAACAGGTGTAAATGATGAACATTTAACTGTATGCAATTCAAGGATGTCAGAATGAAACACTTTGTGTACTGAGGCTGTAACCTCAGTTTAATTTGCTGACTCGGTGTATTTGGCTCTCACTCATGTTTATCTGATGAAATCGGTTTAACTTGCATTGGAAGTTGTGAGTCAGAAGCTGATGTGTCGGGTCTTGTTCTTAAACGTTTGTGGTTTTGAATGTATGCTGCCTTCCTCTGACAGAGAGGTAAAAAAAAAAAAAGCAGCCTGTGGTGATACCAGTTTATGTTTTAATAACTCTGCAAACTTAGCTCAACTTTATTTTTTTACTTTTAGCTCTACGTCAGCGTTAAGGAGGCAGGAGGTAAGATGTGAGGTAATGCAGGAAACAGGAAACAAAAAGGGAGGAGAGGCTGAACTCGTGCAAATTAGAAGCTACACATGTTAACATTTTATTCTTACTGATTATCTCAGAACTTTTCACACTTTATGGGATTTTATCTGTAAATGCATTTGTACACAAACTATATATCTTTTCATTTGTTTTTCTAACATTGTAGATAAAATGAATCTCAAAATATATTTTAACATGATACAACTCTTAAAACGTTTTTTTTTATGTTAATGCACAAATAAAATGTATATTTTCTGTGAGTCTTTATCTGGTTTTATTTCATTGGACCCATTCTGCTGTAGAGAAAATTCAGCTGTCGTAGATTTGTGAAGAAAAGCGAGTTTAACCCTCCATGAGGTATTATAAAAGTGTTCTGAGGAAAGAGGTTCCTGGACACATGATCGCACAAAGTTGCGGAGCAGCCTTAGATAGATAAATAGATTCTTATTTGACATGGACATCACAGTTACATTGGACAAATCAGATGCATTGTTTGAGCACACATGCTGATCCCAACACTTGTCCACAGGATGCTTTTTAGAGAAAAGTAAAAAATAAAGACAAGGAGAATAATAAAATAAATAATAATATAAGGGCAGTGCAGCCTCAATGCAGCACACAACTGTACAACTACACATGACAAACAATAAATGTGTGTTATCCAGTTTTGTCTTTTTATTTTGAAGGCTGAAAATATCCACATCCCGTGGAGCTCATTTTTAAGAACTTGACGTCGCTCATCATCTTCAGCGTGAGGACGTCGTGCAGACGTCATGTGCACTGCAAAAGATGTCAGCTTCAAGAGACTTTGTTTATTCCATTTGCACATTTACAGAGAAGAATCAGAGTGCAGCTGTTGTAATGTTTGATTACTTTAAAGTTCTGAGAGAGGAGAAAACACAAGCATGGAATAAAACGAAGAACTAAAAAAACAATAAGTTTTAGATTTACAAAAGAAGAATAAGATGGAAACTTTTATCTTTAACACAATTAGGTATATTAACCTACATGCAATGTCAATAAATCCACCCTTAAGATGTTGAATACATTCACTTTAGTAAAAGTAAAATATGTTTTATTAAAAAAGGTAGTGAAGTTATTGCAAAGTCCCATAAAAGTTATAAACTCTACAGTACCATAATATTATACTTCAATAGGATTCAGTTATTTGATACATCCCAGCACTTAAAGGCCAAAACTATTCATTAAAAATGTTAAGATGATATCAGATATGCTTTCTTAAAGGGTCATACAGGAAAGATTAAAAGGTGAGGGCATTCATTAAAATGTAAATTAGTCATATTTGAGATGTTTTTTTAATCATCAGCCAGAAGGAGTCGCTGCTGAATGTCTTGACTTTCATGATTTTTCCCAGTTAAGTCAGTAAACGTGATGCAGCCGTTCTCAGGTCTGGACCGTCATTTTTTACAGCGGAGGCCACTTTCTGTTTCCGACGCGCAGTGAGGCTCAGTAACCTCCATCCATCCATCCATCACCCATCCACCCAGACCACAACCTGGATGGTCCATCTTCTTATTCACATTTTGCACACACAGTTCTGCTTTTTATGCGGAATGTAACCCGGGTAATAGCTCATTAATCCCGGTTTTAACGTGTTCCTCCCCCCCCCCCCCCATGGAGGACTAGTCAGGTCGGGGATCCACCGCCCTGCAGTCTGCCGGGAAGAGACGGAGCTCCAAAGCGAAGGGAATACACGCAGGTGGGGGAAGGAGACGTTGAAAATGGTCGGTGTTTCGTGCTCTGGAGGCTCATTTTGCCGTCATGTGAACGCGGAAGAGACGCGTCAACCTGTCGGGGATGATGGTGAGTGGCCGATAGACGCGCACCGTGCGTCTCTTTTGTCTCCAGACACACGCACACACACACACACACACACACACACACACACACACACACACACACACACACACACACACACACACCTGTATATGGCACAGGATGAAACAGGGGAATCTGATGTCAAATCAACAGGAGGGGAGGCCAGGGTTCCTGAACGCAACATGGGTGTGTTTGTGGATGTAATTGAGGTCAGCCGGCTGCGTGCGATGGAGGTCGGTGATGTGTGACCCGGATGGCTACATCAGGGTCGATCATCACTCAGAGTCAATTGATGCTCAACACAGCAGATGGATGGATGAATAGATGATGTGTTTACAGGATAGAGTGAGATGTGATTAACATTATCTGAAGAGTGAGCTCTCCATAGAGGTTCTTTAACAAACTGAGGACCAGTTTTAAACTCAGTGTGGTTTAATATCCCTGTAATGCAGGATAACTGGGCTCATTAAACCCTGCTGCCAAATCTGGAATTAACATTCTCTATATAAGCCGCTCAGCTGTTAGAATTTCCATCTTTCCACTGTTCTGTACATTGTTGTTTGATTTTTGTGTGCAGACAGAAACATTTACAGAAATCTCTTTGCGTGTGTGTATATTTTTCTCCACCAGATGAATCAGTAATCAGCAGATTTACTAATAAACAAGTTATCATAACATGCATAGGCTGATCATGAAAGAGACATGTTACTACAGGTAAAAGGCCCAGGATGAACTCAGAGTGTGAGGCTTTTAATCTGAGTCTATTTCTGGTTATGGATCTGGATCTGTGACAAGCTCTCGAGGTTGGAGACACCCGTGGGTCCTCTCTGCACGATGAGTTTGAGTTCACCTGTATTATTTCATTAGTTTGATGTGAAGTCGGTGAGAGAATAATGCCGGATTCCGCCTTTAATGTAGTCTCGCTGTATACTGATTTTCTCTTTAGACTGGGTGCATCATCACTTAAATTAAGATAACTAGAAGTGTGTTTATCTACTTTCATAATGTCGGTCAGATTAATTCTGACTCCCTGGTTAAATTTAGACGATGTAATGTCACATGCATTTGTCCTCAGATGATCCAGTGGAGCTGTCCTGAAAGCTTCCCTTGTTTCTTATTTCATAGTTTTTGAGATTGGTCATGAACCATGTTAGTTTATTTTTGAAGAGGGATGAAGAACTGTGCCGACTTTTTTGGGTGACCTCAAAGAGAAAGATTACAAAAAGTGGAAAAAAACTGAAGCAGCAGAGACTCTATCCTCAGTTTTAGTCTCTTTAGGACCAAAGTCCCCTAACAACACTATATCCTACATTTCCCATCATGCATCTTAGTTGTGATTTTGATTTGAAACATATCTGCCTTTGCCTTTCAAACCCCAGATTGTTTCTGAAGTCGCAGTTTTCCACAAACTTTGCCACAGGGACAAACCTGTCAGGCGAGGGGGAATCAAGCCATTTGCACACCCATGGGTGCAGGAAATAGACCAGAATGCATTGCAGCAACAACCCAGGTTGAAGTCTGATTGAAGAATTCTGACGCTTACTGTTTTACCTTCATCTATAATCCAGTGCAAGTTAGCTGGATTGATGCTCCCGGGAAGACCTCTAAAGGCATTATGGGTAATGTAGGAAATTGCTAACTGAAGCAGAAGAAGAGAAGTCAGCGTGAAAAAAGTGAAAAGACACATTTCATCTGAAAAAACAAGTCCTGACGTGTTGTGAGCTGTACAGACTGAAGTTATGAAACAGTGAGAGCAGCTGTCTGATAAAAAGCCTGCAGACTTTCGACGGCCCTGCAAGCTCTTTGTGTATTCACTGAGTGTCAGGACGCCGTCTTATCAGAGCAGTCAGGCGGCACAGCTCGAGCTCTGCAGCCTCACTGGAGGAATGAAAATGCCACAACGTGTCGCTTCAGATCCAGGAGTGGGTCAACATCTACGGCATGGAGCTGCTTGCATCCTCGCTCACCCCATCTCCCCTCCTTCTCCTCACCCCACCTTTCTTGTCTGTCTGAGTCTGGTGAAGGGAACTCAGTTTATTCTGAAGCTGCTGCAGCTTCACTGTGATCTGTAGAAATCCAGTCTCAGCTAACTTGTAACATGTCCTATTTAATGAAAACATGACCTGTTAGATTTACTGGGCTGCCTGCCCATTGTTTACCGTTTCTGATTTTATTGCAACAGCATCAGCAGCCGTGTGAGAATCTGCAGCCAGCATGGAGTTCATGTCAGAGTTTGCTACGAGGCATTCAGGGTCGAACAGCGATGACAGGACAGACGTGAACTAATGAGTCTACAGTCTCACACAGTGAGCAGAGACCTGCAGGCGGCTGAGGCCAGATGTTTGTTCAGAGGATGGGAGCTTGTTGTCGGAGATGACAGGTGCAGGGAGGCAGACTGTGCAAAACTGAGGAGCGTCTGGACTGCTGCTCTGCACTTCTGCAGGAGTAAAACATGCAGTGTTTAGTTTGAAACATGTCCACTTTTTATTTCCAGATTGGTTTGTCCAGAAATCCAGCTTACACTGCAGAATCCTAAAGTTCTGAAGTTTTTCAGTTTCCTCACAAAGGTGGCTTTTATCTGCTTGTTTTGCTTTGTGTACATCAGACTAAAGTGTCTTATATGTTGTTGAGTCTTTAAACTTTAGCAAATATCCTACAAATGATTTTCTATTTTCAGACTGTAATGAGCTTTTAATCAGTATCACTTTTTTCCTCGCTGCATCATGCAGTGTACCTTGTACATGATTGTACCTTTGAACAGAAGCTATTAAAGTTTACTATTGAAGATGATCTTCATAATTGACGAGTTTATTCATTATTTTTCCTGAAACACTTAATTGTTGTTGGTGGACAGCTTAATTGTGCATTCATAATTTATAAAGTTAATTCTGCGCGCACAGAGGTGCCCCGGTCTCGCTGCTTCATTATCTTCTCTTGCTGAAGCATTGAAGAGATAAATAATTAGGTTGATGATCGCAGCTCTACTGACTTTGGAAACCCTGTGAGAGGTATTGACCCTCCTGTTGTGTGATCACATGCCAAACTGCTATTGGAGGTGAAATGTAAGGGCGAGCAGAGAGCATCATGGGTTATTCCTGCACATGTCAGGCACTGATCAGCTTCCTTTAATTCCCTTTGAGCAACAAATTAGGAAACATGTTTGCACATAGTTAAAAGCAACAGAACTCTGAAAACTGCTGTTGTTCAGTTAAACATTTCCTGCATATGATTAAAAAAAATATTTCAGACCGATGTTATGTTTAGAAAAAAGGCTGTTTTATTCACCGAAAACACAAAGTGATGCTATGACAGATGGAAAGGGAGAGATATGTCCCATCCCCCAACACAACAAGACTATAAGTTGACCAAAATAAATCTCTAAGATTATGTCTGCTCTTTGGGAAGGATGAACTGGAAGTAAAACAAGATGCACTACGCATTTGAAAACACGTTTTTTTTTTTTTTTTGTGCTGCAGGAGAGTTCAGTCTGTTTTTGAGGGCTTTCCGCTTTCTCTCCCTAAGCTGCAAATATCACTGAGATGTTCTTCTTGTAAAGTAATATAACGAAAGATAAAGAAAGCTCTATCCAAGGCTAGACTGAACTCTAACCGTGCCTTTAGTTTCTCCTCCAGGGGAACAAACATCATTGATATTCCTGAGCGGCTCCTTCAGGGTGGCGGCAGACGAAGGAACAGTGAGCTGGTCTAAAGCTATTCAGTCATTCTGAATCGCAGCATTTAGAGGATGTGAAGAAGAGAAGCCCTCATTGTAGAAGGGTGGCAGTTATGTTTTTAGTTCCTGTAAGCCTCAGACAAGCTGCAGCAGGTATGATGTCACCTGAGAGGAACCTGTAGACGTCAGTGCAGACAGATAGGCCAGTAGTGTCAGGCCTGAGAGATTGTAAAAGGCCTGCTGTTAATCCACAACTCGCCTGACCTTGTCTCCGGCCGCTCAACATTCAGTCGAATCTCATTATCTCTGTATCAGCGGCGAGCAGACCAAACAGAGACGAGGATTATCAATGCTGCTCTGATGGAACAGAGACTGATCAAAGTGAAGACGATTAAACTGTCAGAGCTCTTTTTTTCTTCTTCTTGCAGGTCAAACAAAGAAACTGACACGTAAGGAAAGAGATACAAATGAAAAAATAATTTTAGTCATCTTATGAATAAACTTTTAGTACTTCTTAGAGGTTGAAGTGTGAAAAAGATTGCCACTCAGATATGTATAGTTTAAAAAAAACAGCTGGTTATTGTCCTCTGTCAGTGACTTATAGTATAAATGAGTTATCAAGCAAAAACACATACCGAGGTAACCTTTTCTTAAACCTCTCCTTGTGGCATTTTGTGGCTTAAAATAGTTTGTCTTAAGGCACATGTTTTATCAGGAGTCAGTGTGGATAAAAACAATCTGTCATGGACAAAGACCCCAGTGTCTTCTTCTGCCTCCTCCCCCTCCTTCCTCTCTCTTCTTCTCTCTGATGCCTTTTCTCAGCAGATTCTCCACATTCTGTCAAATCAGAGGAAATGGCATCTGCTACATTTGGTTTTATAACTGGAGCAGCCCATTCACTCTGAGCCTTACGTAACCTGCTAACAGAGTGTCTGAGGAGGTGTGAGAACGCCTCGGCCCCTCTGCACCGGCGGTCGTGCCACGATTCTATCGGGGCCGTGTGGGTGTTTGTGGGTGAGAGCCGTCGGTTGCTGTAAATAATATTCATCTGCACGAATCACGTTATGTTCTAGTTCTGAAAAAGTCAAGTGAGTCACGCTCCACAAAGATAAAAACCGTGATTACACTTTGTTCTTTGCTGATGACTTTAGTTTCAGTTTGACCCTGACTAGATTTTCAGATCTGCAACTGACAATTATTTTTGTGATCAATTTGGATTGAAGTCTTTGCTTCTTTAGTCAGGAACAGTACAAAACCTATTGACTCTGATATTCTGTTGTAAATGACAAAAAAGGCAGAAAATCTTGTCATTTCTAAAACCTTTAGCCTTACGCTCTGAAAATGACTGAATGATCGATTAACAAGAAATTGATTCATCCATGAAAATGTATCTTCCTTTTGTGTTTTCCATCATTCCCTGGAAAGCAGAACTCCTCTGTCGTGTTTTGAGCGTCGTCTTGGAGCTGTTGAGTCATGTCATGTTCTGACCTGCCTTTCCTCAGTGTATCTGTCTGACTCAGACACGTGATCAAACACACGCACACATGCACACAATCCCCCTGCTTCCGCCGACCACGTGTGCCCCTGACACGGTCACGTTTCCACTGTAACCCCAGCCAGTATTGATTGACATGTGCAGGAGATGGTTGTTTGTATGCCAGGTTAACTGCAGAGCCATTGACGACAACAGCCTCTCTTTCCCGGAAGCTGACATGTAGTCTGTGACACACTCGGCCTTCCTCTGCGAGCGGTGGGACGCTGGCAGCTCGCTCGGGGCTCGTCATGAGCAGGCCTGGCTCTGGCAGCTCTCCCACCAGCCTGTTACCTTGGATGGCTCATGAACAACACTGGGAGACAGAGAGAGGTCTGTCTGCATCATGTGCTCGGGCTCATTTTCTCATTAAGCTTCTGTCATTCAGACACAGTTATTGAGGGAGGAGAGGTTTTGGATGAGGACATGTTGCAGCCTTGGTCAGAACGGCTCATTTCTAAGGTCAGTGATGGAGAGAGTGGAATATTTCACTGTAAGTCTTATGGACTTGAGATCAGTTTGTTTTGGTCCCTGAGTCTCTAAGACACAGTGGCAGTGTAAAGTGTGATCCTGGGTATTGGTTATATTTCCTGATCATGAGCATCAGTTAAATCTGATCCTGATGATACACAAACGTCTGTAGTCAAGATCAGTGATTTCAATAAAGGTTTTGCTTTTTGTGAAACATCACTGACTGCTGAACACACTCTCTTTTTATTCATGTTTTCTTTTTTATGTTTCTTTCTTTTTGTGTGTCATTTCTGCCTCTAGGAGTTTATCCATCAAAATTGTAACAAAAAATGAAGAAATTATTTTCAAAGATGACATTATCCATTAATCTTATTCCAAAAAAAACAACAAAATCAATTGACTGCCTGTTTCCTCACCCTCTGATGTCTTCTGCTGTTTCCTTGAAGTGTTAAACCAGCCCTTGTGTTTTTGTCAATGTGAACAGATTGTTTTCCAGTTCCCTGTGCAGCTTTAGTTTTTCCCCCATGCTTCACCTGCACAGAAATGTCTCTCTTCACACATGGAGGTTTATTCATCCTTGTTTTAATCCATGGGAATTGTTGCCAGTTTCAAAAGGTTTGGGAAGGAGCTGGTGTGTAGTGAGTGATGCATCATGAGGCGGTTATGTAATACAACATGATGGGAAAGCCGCTGGGGTTCTTTTTTTCCCTCATCTCTTTCACTTTACCTCCATTTACTCCTTCATCTTTCACCACTTCTTCTCATGCCCAGTGTGTTTTGCCCTCATGCTCCAAACCCCCATCAGATGGAACAGAGTATCAGGAGGACATCTGCTGAGATATCCTGCTGTCTTGCATAGAGACAAAGTCGCTTTCTGTTTGTGGTGGTTTTAGTTTAAGAGCGAGAGGTTGGAGGTTACGGTGTTGCGTGGGAATGCTGTAGTTATATATTGGGATTGTTTGCAGACATCTATATGAACAGTTAAAGGTGACGGCTGTTTGTGCCAGGTAGTGTAGCTTTGCTTATGTTTTATTTGAGCTGACTTTTTGTTTTTTCTCTGCCACAGTTCAGAAGTTAATGTCGACCTTTTGCATTGATCATATTTCTGGATTTAATTAGCGGAGTCAATCCATCTTACTGCTCTCTTTTCTACTTCCTGAATCTTTCTTTGATATTTCTTTCTGATATTATATAGAATATATTCTGTTTTTGAACAGGAAGTTGGATCTATGTTTCTTTGGCACAGCTGGATCTTCACACAGCAGCAGGTCCAGTATCAGTCACACTGCTGCTCGCATGTTTCACCTTACTCCTACTCAGCGTTATCGAGGCTTCAGCATCAGTCACGGCTGTGACACACGTGATGTGTCACATTTGTTAGTTGTTGTCGTTTTCATGTTGGAGTAAATCTGTTGTGTGACACATCAACAGATGAGACAGGCACTCGTTGCATTATGCTAATTCAATTCAAAGTTTATTACAGACTCAAAGTTCAGTTAAAACAACACAGCACATAAGAAGACAACATGTTTTACACTTTCCACTGTTTGTTAAATCAGAGTAATGCAAAGAGACTGACATGGCTGAATGTAAACATATGGCTGTCCACACGCCGGTTAATAAAGTCACTAGAGTTTCTGCCTTCTTATTGGTTAGAGCTGACCGACTGATGAGAGCTTCACACAACATCAAACAGTCCATCCCTAGCCTGACCAGATTAACACAGCTGGGTGTCAGTGAACTCTCTCTCTCTCTCTCTCTCTCTCTCTCTCTCTCTGGATGGATTTTACACATATAAGCATTGCTTTGTAAACTTAAATGGCTTGTTTTTGTGCAGAAAAAATTAAACTGATTTTATTATTTTGACTCTTTCAGTAATTAAGTGAAAACAGCATGTCTGACGTCTCTTTGATGAATATGTTTTCTTTGACACTTCAAAAAGCAACTAGCAGCAAACCTAAAGGGGAGGAGAATTTGGAACAAATTAAAAAAAAAAATACATCATGAACAGATTTTATGAGTCAGAGTTATGAAACCTACGCAGCCCTCTGTGCTCAGAGCAGAAGCTGAAATGAGTGTTTTAGAGAAAACGCTGAGCGTGTCGAGAGAATCATCAAGAGACAGAAGCTAAAATGTGATGCTCAGAAGTCATCGAGGTGACAAAAAAACAAAGTGAAAATGCCATCAAACACACAGAGTGGATTTAAATAAACTGAACAGCTTCATAAAAGTTTCACCTCTGCAGATGTTCTCTGTCTGGCACAAAGCACATTAAGATGCATGAATGCAAAATGAATCAGTGTCTGCATATGTAGTGAAAGAACATTTTTTTTAGAATCATGTAAGACGTGATCACAGAGGAAGAAATTATTTTAAGTACAGATATGGACTTCTTTTACAGCATTGGACTCTTCCTGTCTGGGATCTGTCTTTGTTCGTTTGCAGAATTTCAAATACAAATGTACTTTCTTTCCATGTTAACAATCTGCTCTAAGCAAAGCTTCACCAGTTTAGATTGATGAAACTTCAGTGCTGTTTTATGTAGCGTTCTAGGCCAAGCCAAGCTGATTTTGAGATGTCTTGAAAGTAGTTGATGATGATTTATTTACTTTTTGCAACGTGCATCAACCCTGAGCTGCAGGATGATGATGATGTGGGGAATCTTGACACTGGCTGTGTGGTCATAAAAAGGACACTAGTGGGTGCATTCAATGTGTGATATGTGCTGTGTGTGAGTGTTGCCCTTTAGTTGAGATGTTTTGGATTTCATTGTATTATGACATAGATCACAAATCCATCTTGACAAATAAAACTTCATTGTCAGAATTTCCTGCAAGCACTTGAAGGCATCAACCTTGTTTACATTTCAGAACACGCCATGCTCTCCATGTAAACAAGAACACATGACAAATACACAAATGCTCTTGACATAATGACAAGGAATAAATGTAATATCGCATCATTTTTGTTGAACTGGGTTGTCACTGTTCAGAATGTTATGCAACCTGCAATAAAACTAACACTGCTTCATTCATGCGGAGACATATCTGTTAAACAAAGCCGGCTGAGCTGTGTCGTAGACTTGAACATTTAGGTCAGACCTGATGCAGCATGTGGTTTTCATCCTGTCTGGGTATTAATAGACATTTTTTTCTTTATTCATGAAAAGGCCTCGTCTTGTTTTCAGCTGCCACAGCCATCGAGTTCAGACTGATGATGTCATCACGGGAAACGCCTGCACATCTGTGTCAGTGTGTCCTAGTCTGACTGACTGATCCACTAACTGAACCAAGTGAAACTTTCACTTTGACCACATTAATCACTGTGTTAGGTTTTCTTTTGCAGGGTAGAGATTTTAGTTGGTTTTTTTCCACTTCATTGTCAGTGAGCACACGCAGCTTAGTGATCCGTCCGCACTCTATGCAGTAGAAAGGTTAATTGGAAACCTATTTTATTCATTCTAACGATAACAGCCTTTGCACCAAATTCAAAATATCAAAAGCCTTCAGACTAAATTTGACAGACAGCAGACACTGCAGAGGACCTAAGTTAGAGAAAGTGGCTGCAATCATAAGTTTTTGCATCAGGCTCCTTCGACAGATTCACTATAAATAACTTGGGTCTCATTTTATGCCTTTATTAGATAAGGGTGTCATGGAAAGGAAATGAGAGGAGACAGACGGGATAGGGAACAATATGCAACAAAGGTCTCCAGCCCTTAAACGTATGATGCTTCAGTTTGTTTAGTTTGCTTAACCTGCTTCTTTGAAACCCGTAATTCATTTATAGCAGTCTGTTTCTTGACCTTTTTAAACACAATACTTTTACAAAAGACAGAACAATTAATACAACAATCTATCTGCTGACTTATAGTCTCAAAAACCACGTCTTCACACTTAATTATTTTATATTCAAATGTCATCAATTTATGATGAAAACAGTTTTCATAAATTACTTGCAGACTTTAAAATTCATGCTGCTGATTTGGTGAAATGATTTGGTGAGGATATTTGTGTGTGTTTGTGTGGTAAAATGTAATATTATATTGTGGAATAATATACCAGCTACATAATGCACACACACACACACACACACACACACACACACACACACGTATGAACGCATTCAGAGGAAACAGACAAGGCCATTGATTGGCTCTCAGGCTGTTGCTATGGGAATTTAAGCTGTGCTTTCATTGGTCAGGCTTTGGACAAGAGCCAACTGCCGGCTGTCTGTCAGCATCCCTGTGTAGTCATGGCAACAGACAGGAAGCAGGTCGGGAGGAGAAGAGCTATGTTGTTGTTTTTGTTCCTGCAGCTGATCAGGACAGTAGAAGAAGAAGCTCTTCCGTCCCTTTTTTGTCTCTGTGCTTTTTAAAATTTTATCTCTGAGGGTTTTTTTTTTCCAGTCTGCAAACATAAAAACTGCACGTTTTGATCTGCAGGACAAAATGGCTTAAAGCCTCAACACACACACAAACACACACGGGTTCACTCGGCCACGACCTGGTAATCTTCTTCTGAGAGATGATTATTAATACGACATGTTTGGATGAAAATGGGGATAAAAATGTGGAAAGAAGAATGTTCAGTGAGTGTGTGTATCTACGTGTGTTTTAGTATTGTGAGTGTTTTTGAATGTGGGTGTAAAGTCATTTTTTGAGCTATTTATCAGCCTCTTCCAACTCACTGTTTTTTATTATGTCTCCATTCTAATGCAAATGATTCTGCCTCAAACACACACAGTACAGTTTACATAGTTTTCCATAACCTCAGTCATTTGTCTGCAGCAAAGTCAAATTTCCTCATTTCACTTGCTATTGTCTTCTGGCTCAAAGCAGTCAGCACTTTTGCAAGACAAAAGTTGCCAATTTCTCTGTGTATTGAATGGCTGTGCTTACAGTATACAACTTTAAAGTTCCTCCTGCTGCGTGAAGTTGAGCTGCTTGGAAACGCCATGATTTGCATGTGAGGAAAGTTTTTTTTAATAGAAAATAACAATTTTAGAATTTGACAAAATAAAAAGCATACAACAAATATCTGGATGTGAATGGATAAAGACGAATTTTCCAGTGTCTTAAGAATGTTGTTTGTCAGGGAAGAAGTTGTTGTCATATTTCAGATCAACTCCTGAATTTGCTTATTGTTTCATCACATTTCTGTTTGTGTAGTTATTAAACAAACAAGATAGAGCATGTTAATAAGTACGTAGGTGTTGTTAGTTTGCATATTTCAGAGTCATGCAAGCTGTTTCCTCCTTTTTGCAGTCTATATGCCAAGCTCAACTAGTCCAGACTCAATTCTATAACAAATATCTTAACTTTCATTGCAGAAAGTTGTGACACATCCGAGGCAAAGGTCACATAAAAAAACTTAAGTTAAGTTAAGATTTAGTACTCAACCTTTTTGCCTGCTTTCCTCTGAAATTGTAAAACTTGTCGGACCAGTTCCAGCCTCTGTTCATGACACGAACAATCATTATGATTCACCTCTCCATGACTCAATCCTCTGGGAGAAATGTAACAAGAGACAGGGGGAGTAAAGTGAGTGACGGGTGAGGTAGGAAGGGGAAAAAAGTAGAGCAAAGGCATCAGCGAAGGAAGATTCAGTAGGATGTGTGAGGAAAGGAAACAAAGGAAGAGAGAATTAAAGAGGGGATAAGAGGGAGCGAGGGATGGGAGAGCTCATGAATATCCAAGCAAAGTTCCCCAGACGAGAGTTGCATAAGCAACTTTGACCCAGAAACCCTACACAGTCAGACTGAACTGAGCTCACCCCGAGATGGAGAGAGCAAAAACAGCCATAGGGAGGAGGGAGGAGGCGAGGGAAGGAGGTGAAATAGTAAAGTTAGCAACCTTGTCCATTGTTGCATTTGTATTCTGTTTTCTTTTAGGTTTTCTTTGACCTTTTTCTGCACTTTTGACAGTATTATCATTTTTACTCTTCTGTATTGAACAGTACTTTATTGTTCACTGTAGTACACATACTGTATATAGTATACATACATCTTGCTCAGTATCTGTATGCATGCATACATCAGTGTCTTTTTGAGTAGAAACTATACTCATGCAATGTCTATGTGGGTGCTCTTATAGTAGCACTACACCTACATTGTGGTTTGGTTAAACAAAGCCTTTTATGAAGGTTAAACTGAGTGAAACAGACTGAGGAGAAGTTAGGGAGGATTTGAAGGTGGACAGCAGGGAAACACAGATTTGAAGGATGAAGGCAGAAGTAAACGGGGTGAAACAAGGAGAGATTTAGCCGGCACGTCAGGAAACACAGTGCCGCTGCAGTTCTCTGACAGATGTAGGTGCAGCAGACGTAAACAAAGAAAACACACAAACAAGAGGAGACACAAAGACGGGGTAAATCCAGGCACATTTATTTACAAAGTGCTGGTTACAAAGGAGGTGAGATGAGTTAACAGGAATGTAAACAAAAGGAAAGGAGGGCTTTATTGTGTGAGAGAGCTGAGGAAACTTAGGACATAAAGACTGAGGGGTGCAGTTAATTTATACAACAGAAAGTATTCGGACAGGTCTGGGCTCAAAAGGCTCTATTAAGATAGAGAATGTGCAAGAAACTGTGTCGACAGTGAGAGTCGAGGTAGCTTCAAGACAAAAGATGATGACTAAATGGACGTAATTCAGAAACTGCAGACTTCAGAGACCTTCTGAATTATTTCAGATCTTACTAATAGAAACAGATGAAGACACTTAAAATGGGTTAAAGATGTACAGGGAAGTGAAATAAAACAAAAAATATATTATAGATATATGAATTAAGAGATATATGAGTGGATAGAAGAAATCTGAATTGCAGATAAGGCATGCTTTAGTCTTTAGGTAAAGAAAAAGCCACAAGAAGGAAATTATTTTCTACATGCTGAGAGCTGAGGAAGCTTTACAAAACTCAAGGAAGGTAACTCAAGGACCCAGGAAAGAAAGAAAATTACTAATAAAGAAGAAAGCTCATGTCTGAATTAATAATATTTTTATCTAGTTAATAATGGGAGTTGGGACTGAAGGCGTAATTATCACTGAAAGGGAGAAAAATGTTTGTTTTGTGGCCTGAATGATGTAACTTATGGTTCCCTTTAAGTGTCTCCTGAATGAAACACAGAGAGAGAAAGCTGCTTTGATGACCCTCGTCCACCCAGCTCAAACACCTGCTGTTATCTGGGCTATTATTATCCTCTGTTTCCACTGTCGGGATGCCAAACTCTGAGTGTGTGTGTGTGTGTGTGTGTGTTTGGACTCCAAACAAAATGATTTTACTCTAAGCCACTTTATTAATAGTGTAACAGATTTTTTTCTTTTTGTTCCTGGCAGAGTTGTTGATCATTTGGATCATGCTGGTGCTTTTTCATGGTGAAGCTGTTTGAATTTTAAGCACTACGCTGCCAAAATGTTAAAGTATGTTTCATCAGTTGTGAGAGCGATGCCGAACAATAAAGGCAATTTTTGGAGCATCCAGAGATTTTAACGACACACTAATGATTTTCAGAGCATTGATTTTTGGAGCAATCAGTGGTGACTATGAAACATTTTCATGGAGTTGCATTAATGAACATTCAGCAGTCTGATGATTAAGATGGTTTTCATCTTTTCCTACAGATCTTCCAGTTGATGTTTTTTTAATATTTTCCTCCCTTCTTTCCACAGGAGAAAATATGCGGCTGGGTGGTGCCCCATAACCTCCCCTCTCCCTCGCCTCCCACCTGATCTCCTCTCATCCTCCACCTCCTCTCTCCACCTCCTCTATCCATCCATCTCTGGCGTCCTGGTCACCATGGCGACCACCCTGGATACGATGCTGGCCCATCCTGACCAGGAGCTGAGTCCTGAGCGACTGGATGGCTGCGGGGACTCTGTTGGCCGCTACAAGGTGGTTCCCTCCGTGGTCTGCTCCATGTGCTGTCTCTTCGGCATTATTTACTGCTTCTTCGGTGGGTCTGAAGTTTTATGCACAAAATCTGACCATACAGTTATGCTGCTGTGGATTAATTTCTTAATTTTACCGTCCTGTAATGAGGTTTCTTTTTCTGACTTCAGGCTATCGCTGCTTCAAAGCTGTGATGTTTCTGACAGGCCTGATGTTTGGCTCTGTCGTCATCTTCATGCTCTGCTACAAGGAGCGCGTTCTGGACACCCAGCTGAGCGTGGAGGCCTCAGTGGGCATCGGCCTTGGCATCGGCACGCTCTGTGGCCTGGTCACCATGCTGGTTCGCAGCGTTGGCCTGTTTATGGTAGGCCTGCTGCTGGGCCTGCTGGTGGCTGTGGCCACCTTGGTGGGAATGGAGGAGCTGTCCGACAGCCCGCCACGCTCCGTCTGGGTGCCCCTGGGCGTGCTGCTTGGCTTGGGCATGCTGTTTGCCGTGCTCACCCTGCAGTGGCAGCGCCTCTTCACCACAGTGTCCACAGCGATGTTTGGTGCAGCAGTCATCACTGTGGCAGTGGACTACTTTGTGGAGCTCTTTGCCCTCGTGCTCTACATGTATGAGCGAATAAAAGCGGCACCTGGAAAGCCCGTTTGCTGGATAACATGGGTGGTGCTGGGGGTGTGGCCTGCACTCACCCTGCTGGGTGTCATAATCCAATGGAAGGTGACGGCCGAGGGATACTCTCATACTAAGGGTGAGGAAAACTGTTCATGTTTATTAAAAAATAGAAACTAAGTGTGTGTACTTATTGACCTCCCTCTTTCCTCCACAGTCATCATCAGCCGGCAGCAGAGGAGGATGCAGGTGATGAGGATTCGTCAACGGGACGACCGCCATCGTAAGAAGAAGAAGAAGCAGCAGCAGCAGGGCTCCTCCTCGTCCCACAACCAGGCCAAACAGCTACACGTTGAGCCCGCCTACCGACGCAAACCCAACCCAATTCGTCGCTACGACACAGATGTCCTCTCGCCAGTGAGGGGCCTTGATATTTTCTTTTTGTCAGATATTTTTTTGTTTGCTGCTGGCTATCATCCTTTTTTTAGCATTGTTTTTCCTTATTATGGCACTTTCTCTTGTGTTCAGAATCTTTTTTTCATGCTGCCTTCATTAATCCTGCATTGCTTCTTGCCTATTGTTTTGTAATTCTGTTGTCTTTCTCTTTGCACATCCAGAGCTACATCCAGAGTTTCAGAGAACGGCAGGTGCAGGGTCAGCCCTTCCCCAGCCGGCTGGTTGGAGGACCTCACACCGTGGTGGATGTTGGCTATGACTGCGGCTCTTCAGCACCCCTCACTGGAGCTGCAGGACCTTCACTACGGATCTGACCACTCCTTCCACTCCAAGAGGCCTGAACACACCACTTGAAAAGGGAGACACGTGACTACAATCACAACCCCGTGTGGGTGAAATCACACCTGTGTTCAAACAAACCAC
This sequence comes from Labrus mixtus, assembly GCF_963584025.1. Classification (NCBI taxonomy): domain Eukaryota; kingdom Metazoa; phylum Chordata; class Actinopteri; order Labriformes; family Labridae; genus Labrus; species Labrus mixtus. The sequence goes on along the minus strand of NC_083635.1, from coordinate 10,768,756 downwards.
TACTGGGTTTTAATGCAATGAGTCTTGGTTTAAACATTATCTGGGTTTAGCCACACCCTTAAGAGGAAGAAAACGTATTAATGGCTGGATTTACCCAAAATGCAAAAGTTTATTTTAGTCTTAAGTAATTATATTTGGGTCTCTCTTTGTGGCTTCCTGCTGGAGTCTTCAGTGTGGTGCAGAGGTTTCGTTTACCTCTTTTCACTGACTCTCAGTAGATCAAAATGCACACTTTCTTGCATGCACTTAGACAAACATGAACAGCCGCTACAGTCTTAAGGGTTGACGTGAAAACCTAGAGCAGCCTGCTGTACCCGGCCCCGGCCTGTATGTCACCGGCTTAATTCAAACCGATCAGGGATCGCAGTTTCAGTGCAAACACGCCTCAGGTTAAAACACAGGCATTGTATGAAAAATCTAAATACAACTTTGCCCTAGTCCAGCGTGCTGTCTCCACCACTGTGGTCGTTTTTCAACTGATGCTGCAGAAGCAACTTATTCCTCAGCCCGTAGGGATCTGAGATGTCCAGCAGAGATCATCTATAAATGGAAGTAAGGGCCCTTTTATGAAAACTGGATCTTTTTATTTGCTCTCTGTGCCATCTGAACAACAAAACTTTTCCTTGAAAGAAGGGAGTTGTCTCTAATGTTGTTTAGAGAAACCCTTCTTCACCACTGGTGCTGGACGATGCACTTCCTCAAGCATAAACTGCTCCATGTTGGCTAGGGAATCTGTTTTTAACGGGTGCCTTTCCCCTCTATGGACTGTACCATTCAGCAAAGGGAGGGGGATTACTGGCAGATCCCCCTTCAGTGGCTTGTTTTTGCATTAAATGTGATCACAGAAGGATTTCTCAAGGGGGTAGCATTGAGCTACAATATGCAGGGTAAAAAAATGAGTTGTCAGCTTGTTGTCGTCACAGATGCCTGGATTTTTGAGGAGGATTTACGTTAAGCTGACAACAAGAAAGTCGTATTTACACTGGCACTCAGCTAAGATTTCACATGACACATACAGAAAGAGATTTGGAGAAAGCCTATATTACTTTTTACAACCTGAATTTTATCCCTGAAGTGCAAAATGTTCACCCTTAACAAGATTATTTACATTCCATAAGCAAAGCTGTAACACATATTTAACTCTTTCCTTGAATGAATTGAGTTGGCTCTGTCAAAATGGCAACATCTTGCTGTTTTATGCTTTAAGGAAATCAAAGTTCCCACAACAATCAATTTTTAAAATCAAGTGGAAGCAAGTGAAAGCTAAAAATCATATACAGGATGGCGGCCTTTGTGTAGGCTCAAATCTCACAATTTGAAAGATAATTATATATTGGTTAGAAAATGTGACTTCGAGGGAAAAAATGCAAATGGTTCAGGCTGAGATGCTAGTGTAAATGAGGCTCAGAGGGTGTGAATGATAAATGTGGACTAGTGGCCATACCGACTTGTACTTAGACCGACTAATCCTTCCAACATGTGCATTGATTTTCTTTATTTGGGACAATATAACGTTTTTGTCACCAGTGAAAATGTGAATACTTTGTTATCTTTGACCTTTTTAAAGGAAACACAAGCAAATGTGGTGGGATGGAGGGGATGTGTATGGTCCTTTTTTAAGATTCATCTCTGGGAAACAGAAATGCATGAATTCACCCCTCCGTGCGTCTCCCCCCCCCCACCCTTTGTGGCTTCGTTGAAGCCTCCACTGAACACCCTCCTCCCCGTGATGTGCATCAATGTGAAATTTGTACATAAAACACAGCACTTACTAACTTTTTTGTTACTTTTATTCATTTATTTTTTTCATTTCTTAGAAATCTAATTTAATTGAGAAATGTTCTTTTCCTGTGGGATGTATTTATTTACTGATTTATTTATTTCTAGATCCGCTCTGTAAAGGAGAGTGCAATGTCATCACTGTAGGCCGGTAACTCCATGCTTTTTTAAAATTGAATTATGACTATGATTATTAAAGCATGTGTTCCTATGGGCCTGTATACGATCAATGCGTCTGAGTCGTCTTTAAGCTCAAGGACATTTAAACATCAATCAGCTGGAACATGAAATCCACTTCACTTTTATTAGCAAATAATATTTGAAAGTCAGACGGGATTACCTTTCCTGAAAACAAGCCCCCTCTTCTTCTCTCTCTCTTCTTTGTTTCTACCTCGCAACACCTCTTTTCTCTCATCTCTCGCTTCATCTCCAGACGACATTTAATCTCCTCCTCCATCTTCTCATTTTATCTGTCCTTTCTACGTCCCTTTATTGATAAGCTCAAACACACACACACACATACAGATCATCGTATTTTCATTATAAATGCTCCTGATTGAATATAACTCTAACCTTGACGAACACGGCAAAAGCTGCCATTTACAAAAATAATATTAATATTCATGTTACTTTTTTCTTTTTTGACATTTAATTCAAGAGGCAGTGTACGCAGAACAAAATTAGGAGGCTGTCTGAAATGCTCCAACACTCTTCAAGTCTTTCTTAGATGCAAAAATGTTGTTTTCATGTAGTGCACCCAAAGCCAGCTCCATACAGGTTTTTTGTACCCGGCTAAAAGCGGAGATAAAGAAACCCCCATCCTGCTTCATATTCACTTAGTTACCTCTGAACAAAACCAGTACATGCCATAATAATTACTTTTTACAGTCATGATTTTTTCTGGTTTTATTTGTGCATCTTTTCTTGTTTGTGCTCTCCACCTCTGTGACTCAGGACAGGACAGATGTGCTCTTTGTTTCTTCTTCTCCTCTCTTGATCTTCTGCAGATCCTTACATGATGTCTTGCTGGTGCTGCGTCGACTCGCTTACAACCTGCAGGGCAGAAACACAGGAGTCATTAGATGTTCAGAGATATAGAAAATACACTGTGAGAGTCAGCAGAGTCAGTTTCTTTATGATAGAACATACTCATATAACAAGCTGGCTCCTGATGGAAATATTTGTAAACTTCATACTACAATGAGCTTTTATTAAATATAAAAGAGCAACCAGGACCTGTGTCAACACGTCTGTGATGTATGTATTCCCAGGAAACTGTGGGTGTAGTGTGTTTCCACTCAGGTGGGACATGATGTTTGGTTGAAGGTGACACACTGTGAACTAGTCGCTGCATGTGTGTGGGGGTGTTTACTTGGAAATATCACGAATGCCTTCTTGGTGATATGAAGACACAATGTGTTTGTACAGATAGGTCTCACAAATGTAGCTTGTGAAACGCCAGAAATTGACACATCACCAAAATTCCAGCATTTCCCTTTAACAGGACAGGACATACGGAGGTGTAGAAGTTGTGTCCAGTTTTTATTTTAGACTTTGTATTAGATATAAGATTAACTGTAAACTCTGAATTTACCTTTAGTCTTTCTACATCTCCAAACAAAAGATAAGGAAAGATCTTAAAATCAAATCAGTAGATCTGTATGTGCTGCAGTATTTCTGTGTTTTACCTCTCCATCACGGGTTTCGATGGTCTTGATGAGGACGGTTTTCTTTGAATGCGTCTCAGAGGAGCGCTGCTGGTGCTCGGGGCTGGTCTCTGTTTAAACACAGTGAGAAAATATCAACTTCAACATGACAAAAAGTCTTCCCAGACATCATTTTTCCTATCATGTTATGAACTCAGGATGCCGTGTGAGCACTACATTTCTGTCGCATAGAAATGATGGCTCATAACTCGGGTGTCAAACTCCATGTGGAGGTGAACTGATTTGTGGGTTGGTCCCATAGACTGAATCATTTTTTTGGTACAGACTCCAGACTTCATATATGTTGTAGAGAAATGTGTCCTCTAGTGGTGTGTTCAGGGAACAGCAGGTGTGTTCTTACCTCTGAAGCTCAGAGTGGAGTAGCTCTGCACAGGCAAGGTAATCCTGCAGGGACAGAAAGAGAAGTGTTGAAAGCAGCATGCATTATAAATGTAGTTCTTATTATTCTGTTATGATGAAACGTTTTTTTTCAAGGCCTCTAAATTGATAGAAAGTGAAAAACAACATAACTGCAGCATGTGGAGAACGTTTTTTTTTTTACCATCGTTCAGTAAAAAAAATATTTTACAGAAAATATACAAGTCAGTTAGAACTTAAAGACCTTCTTGTATAAAGATACAAGTTTATAAATCAACATTTGAGGCTTATACTCAAATGAAATGCAAAAGTGAAAAAGTTTCTGTCTCTTTGTTGCATTAAATCTGAAATTACATCCTGATCAAGCTTTTTTATTTACAGGAGGCCTTTGCCTCCAGCATCACCTGCTCTCCTCCCCTTCCAGCAGCTTCCTGTAGGTGGCGATCTCCATGTCAAGGGCCATCTTGATGTTGAGCAAGTCCTGGTACTCTCGAAGATGGCGTGCCATCTCATCCTTCATGTTGGCGATCTCTGACTCCAGCCGTGCGATGGTGTCCTGGAAACCACTCGCATCCCGTCCATGGCGGTCCTCCATGTCCCTCATCTGCCTCATCAGGGACTCATTCTGGGTTTGACAAAGAGAAACGTGTGACATAAGGGTTTGAAATGGATGAGGCACAGATTCATTGTATAATCTTTGTGTGTCAGAGACGTACAGTGCCTTTGAGGGAGTCAATCTCGCAGGTGTAAGCCTGGATCTGGTGTCTGAACTCCATGGTCTCCTGCCGGGACTGCTTCAGGGCCTCGTTGTTCTTACTCACTGCCTGGTTCAGGTCGGTCACCTGAAGTGATAAAGGTCAAGGTCAGTTATTCCTGGAACTACTGCTTACACCACTGGGAAATAGAATAATAAAAATAAAAATGTTGTAATGTTAACAATCCCTCCATGTTTCACCTTTGACTTGTACCAGTCCTCAGCCTCTGCGATGTTCTTGGCAGCGATGCCCTCGTACTGGGCTCTGATGTCTCTCAGTGCTGCTGTCAGATCCGGTTTAGACATGTCCATCTGGATCTGCACCTGAGTCTCCTGCATCTGAGTCTGCAGCTCGCGGATCTCCTGCAGGATGAGGAGGAGGAGCAGGTGAGATGGAGGTTAGAGCTGTGGGTGGTTTGTGGGGATTTATGTGTGTGTGTGTTGGCTCCAGAGAACAGAATAGATTACAGGGATTAGGTTTGTATACAGAATCATTGCCAACCAGTAACAACCAGAAAACCATTATTAACATAGGAATCAGTCGGTATTTAACAAAGTTAGTTTGAACTTCATGAATTGTTCACACATGTAGCAAGCTCAAACTGGTCTCTTCAGACATCTTATGCAGCACAATATTTTTGGATCCATCCTGTAGCCACAAGGCACCACTCAGCAGCTGTGGTTGCTGCATTGTAATCACTCTGTGAACACCTGATAGCAGCCCTGAAGAAGCTTGCAATCACACTACTAACACTGCAACAACCACTTGGCATTGTGTCGCTATCACAGGGAAGTCTCCAGGCTGGGAAACACTCACAAACTCACGTTTACTTTTGTGAACATTACACTGACTTGAACTTATTTCCCGGAAGCTTGCCAAAGAAATAAGATTGACAACTGACCCAAAAACCAGCTTTATTCCTGCACTTGTCCACAATTTACTGGTCTTTGGTAAGAATTGTGCCAGTGAGAGAAGCTTAGTCAGGAACACACACACACACACACACACACACACTACTAAGCTTACAGTACAAGCCAGTGTGGTTCAGAGACGAGGATGTCTTGTGTTGATACAACGTTTAATTTTAGCTGTACAACTGCTGTGTGAGATTTCAGTGCTCTGCTGCAACACTGTACAGGCCCACTGCCAACCAATCCTCTCGTGTTGTCATCACACACTCAACTACACAAACTCAAACAAATGTAACAGACAGAAAAGACAAGATGTAACATGCTCTGTGAATGTGTTTCTTTCATGGCCTCACACAAAATATTTAAAGTTACATGTTGCACTGTTCCGTAAGTTATCTCAATTAACATGTTGAGATCGCTCAAATATATTAAAGTTAGGAGTTTGTGCCTGTTTGTTGTCAAGATGTGCTTATGAATCCTTCAGAGAGAAGGAAAGAGAAAAAGAAGGAAGAGAGAACCTCTTCATGGATCTTCTTCAGGAAGGCGATTTCCTCCTGCAGCGTCTCGATGCGTCTCTCCAGGTCCAGGCGAGCCAGAGTGGCAGCATCCACATCCTGCAACAGTTTGGTGATTTAGTTATGTTGTTTTAAAACATCTAAAGTCAGGAGAGCAACCCTTGGTATGATCTGATATGGTGAAGCAAACATTTAACCAGAGTACTTGAGGCCTTTATAAAGTACAAAGTGCATTAGAGACTCACCGCCCTGAAAGCAGCCAGGTTGTTTTCTGCATCTTCTTTCTCAAGGATTTCTTCCTGAAGTCTGGAGCAGATAAATGCAAAATTATTATTTTTAGAACGTCACTAAAGAAATGGTTATAGTATTCTCGGCAGCTTTGGTCCTGAACATCATTTGAAAATACATTTTAAACATTAGCTCGAACCATCTGCACTGTGATGCCAAAGACAAAAGTTGACACAACTATTTCTGTTGTAATAAAATCTCTCCTGTAAAACCAGATGGGTTTTAATCCTCTTTTGCACTGAACAGATGCTAGTCCTATTTATTAAGCCATGAACGCATCCTTGAATCAAAATGCACTGATAGGTCAAAAAAAATCATCCCATATTGAATCCATTAAACTCCTCTGAATAAACCTCTGCAGAAAAACCTTAAAATATAAAGGAAATAAAACCAGGATAAAAGCTCTATTTTTATTTTGATCTGAGGGAAAATGTTTTAATCCTCATGATGGAGCTTTCATTAATCATCATAATCCTAACTTGTCTTCTCCCTGACTCTTTATAAAACTGGCACTTAAGATGTAAACAACAGAGAGAAGAAGAGAAAGAACAGATCATTAGACGTCCTGCAGATATGTGGGAGCGCTTTCCTCTCCTTTTATAGTAAAGCACACTGTAAACATGCTGTGTGTACACTCTTCATCTTGCCCCACCCACCTCAGTTTGACCTTGTCCAGGTCGTCGATCAGGTTGTCTCGCTCCACCTCTATGCGTGACCTCTGATTGGTCAGGATCTCCACCTGCCTCCTCAACTCGTTCATCTCCTCCTCATACAGGTCGGCGATGCGTGTTGGCTCACGTCCGCGCAGGCGCTCCACCTCCACAGACATCGCCTGGTTCTGCTGCTCCAGGAAGCGGACCTTCTCGATGTAGCTGGCAAAACGGTCGTTCAGGTGTTGCAGCTCGGCCTTCTCGTTGGTCCTTGTGGTCAAGAACTCCTGGTTTAGGGCATCGGCCAGGCTAAAGTCCAGTGTCTCACCCATGCCTGCATAGGTGCGCCCCACTGAGACCCGGGAGGCCCCCACAGGCTTCCCGTAGTAGCTGGAAGACACCCGGTAGGCTGGTGTTGAGCTGGACCGGGTCACCTCATAGACCCTGGAGGTGGCATGGCCCCCACCGCTGCCGGCATGGCCCAGCATGGCGCGGTTGAGGGAGGGTGAGGCGTAGCTGCCATGGCCAAAGTGTCGGCGGTAAGAGGAGGCGGTTTGGGCTGAGGAGCTGAAGGAGGCCATGATGGAGGACTCAGGGAGCCTGGTGAGGGCTGCAGCAAAGGAGAGCACTGAAGAAGAACTAACTATCCTCAACTATTTGTAGATACCCCCTCCCTCACTTTTTGATGCCTCCCCCTATGAGCTTCCCTCCCTGAGTTGCTCTAGACCCCCTCTCTCTTCCTCTGTCTTTGTCATCTATCTATCTTTTCTTAGTTTTTTCTGAACTCTTTGTGACTTTCCTCTTTTTTCTTCTAATAGAAAACTTGATCATCAAGATATTAACCTTTTGGTTCTGACCCGACACTTGGTGACAAGAAAGGAACAAAATGGGAAAAAAAAAACAATCACAGCATTGTGCTTTAATCAAGCCTCTATCGCTCCACAAAGACTGCTGTGTCTCTTTCCCCAATGCCCAGACCCAAAATTGATTACTTCAGAATCCTGCGTTGCAAAATTAGTGCGGTTGAACTATCCAATGCCAAGATTGTGGTCTCATTTAGATAAAAAAGCAAACTGTGGATTCTGGCACAGTGCTTATGTCAGCATGGCCATTTTGCTGAGTCTAAACAGCTTGAAATGTGCTCCAAGAAGATCAGTGTAGGTGTTCAACTTAGTGTTATTACAATTAGAGCAACCCGGAGTGAGCAGATGAATTCTATTGCATTGCACTGAAACAAAAGATGCACCATGCAGGTTAAACTTTAAGCATGACCCACACTGTTCCTCAATGTTAGCCAAGAAGTTTTCATCCCTCAACTTCACCAAATGTTTGAGACGTCACAATACTCGTGAATGAACAACCTGTTTACATAAGAGGACCTGTGGAATCGCAGAGTGTCATGAGAAAGTCTCCTGCTTCTGTGATCTCACTTCACAACGATGTGAGGATGGATGGTGTCTTCTAGAGCTTTTGTATCTTCCTCACATGGTGAAGCTGTGCAGGTTGTTAATGACAGCATCTGCAGGGGGGAGAGCTTTGACAAACCTGCCTTAAAAAGGAAAACTATCCCACCCTGTGCGACAGAGAGGTACAGCATGTGCCTGCATGCACTCCCACAGCAGGAGAGAGCTGCACTTCCAAACAATATGTGCCACTTATGATGATAACACAAAGGTATGCCAGCAGACACCAGACTCCAAGATGCTCTGGGGTAAAATCAGCTGCTGGTGAAATTTTGAAAGGCCAAAGATCACTTTTATAACAAGAGGATAAGCTTTCAGATGTTTTCATTGGTGCAGTTTTATTGATCATATCTTACAGAGATAAGGAAAATAAAACATTTAATCAACTTGGACTTGATTCAAGCCACCTATTTTTTGAACCCACCTGCCCACTGGAATATCTTATTCAAAACAGATTGAATGGATATAAATAGATGAATTGGCTTGAAGGACAAACGTGTTGCTCAGTGAGAGAAATGTGATGCACATTACATATTTAGCATTTTCTTTACATTGTGTAACATCGCTTCCTTATGAGTCATTTCCTCTTGGGCCAACTGGAGACTAAAAATGTCTTCAATCTTGCAGCAATTAAGAGTTATGAGACGTATCGTATTGCTGTCGCCATGGACTACACAGGTGTTACTGATCCCTTTAATTAATGCTGCGGTATGTTTCAGAGGTCAGGTTCCACAGGCAGCGCTGTGCTCGGCTACTTACTGCAGTTATTACTTAGAGGATAAAACAGGGGAGCAATCTTTAACGTAATTAATAACACCTGTGTCAAGTGTCAAAACTCCACTACAGAAAGGCCTTAGACTTTCTCTCTGGGTGCTCTATAACAAGATTTCAGTCAAATTAGTATTAGTAATTAGTATTAGTATATTGTGACATCACCCAACTTCACCGACATCAGAAGCTGTTTGTGGTTAAGAGCTCTACAGATAAATCAGCTCTAAGGCTACAAAGAAAAATAAAGCAGATGATGCAAATAATTAAACATTTAGTAAGACCTGGTCATTTAGAGTTCCTTTACAATGCATAAATATATCTTGCAAGAGATCACTCCTGATTTTTGCAATGTGAGAAAGATTTGTGTTGTCTGCCTGTGTTAATTATTTTTGTGATAACCTCACATATTCTGACTGTGATTAAAGAATACATGGTGGACTCTGCAGGACATATTGGCTGGTACTGTGAGGGAAAATAAAAGGTCAGATTTCTGAATAGCTAGTCAATAACCCTCCAGCATAATAACAGAACAGTAGGATACTGGTGTAATTCCCAGCAGGACAACATTCAACACTCCCATTGCTGCTCCTCTAATAAAGCCTGTTGCTCTCAACCCTAATAATAGTGTGTGTGTGTGTGTGTGTGTGTGTGTGTGTGTGTGTGTGTGTGTGTGTGTGTGTGTGTGTGTGTGTGTGTGTGTGTGTGTGTGTGTGTGTGTGTTTGTTCCCTCATCACCCTGGGTTTTCTCAAGAACAGAAGCGACTCTGTTAGCTGACATCAGGAGTAAACATCTCTTCATCACTTTCAGGTTCTCCTCTCAGTTCCCCCCCCCCCCCCCCCCCCCCCCCCGCCCGCCCGCCTCCTCCTTCTCCTCCCTCGTTGTTTATGACCATATATGGCTGGTTCCCGTGGTGATGATATATTGATAAATGGCTGCATGTGGGGAACTAATATGAGTGAGTCAGAGATGAAAAAGAAGATACAAATGGGCAATATTACTGTAAGCATGATTTGGCTTAAATCAAACCTTGCTCATCACTGGTAAGAAATGTCAACATCACACTCCACTTAGTTTGGGCCTTGAGTCAGCCACTGGTGCCACAGTTCAAACTCAAGAAATTAAGTTTAGGAAAAATAGGAAATGCAGGTTATATCCTCCCAATGAAGACTGCAAGAAGATCATACTACACTTTTGGATTAAATAATAATGGTCCTTAATATAATTACATGTAAATCTTTCAGGGGTTCATGGGAGAAAAAGAGACAATCACATTTTAGCTCGAGATTGCCTCAATTTAAAAGGTAGGCTTTTGAAAAGAAAACAATTAAGATAGGGAGAAAAGCGATAAAACAGAGAAAACAATAAGGAGAGAATAAATAAATAGACTTAAACTGTAGAGCAAAGGCAGCATGATCAAACAATAAACCAGTCAGAAGCTGTTCATGTGAGCACTGTTGTTTTGATTTTAGCCATTGTTTGAGTCCTCTGTTAAAAGAATTACTGTTGCTCTCTAATTTTATGCCAGTGGGCAGAGAGCTCCAAGGTTTTGCCCCCTTTGCAGAGAAAGCAGACTGGCCAAAAGATGTCTTGTACATTGGGACAAGACAATCCACCGCTGATGGAGGCTCGTGTGACTGCCCTACGAGAGCTCTGACGCCTAATGGCTAATTCAGATAACAGTGGTGACACATGATTATTTACACATTTAAAAAACAGTTTAAGAATACTAAAATTCATAAAATTGTCAAAGGTTAAAAAGTTGTGTTTTTTTAAAATGCCACAGTGATGCCATCTCATAGGTTTCTGGTCCATGACTTTTATTGTCTGCTTATATAAAGAAAGAATAGGTTTATGAAATGTCTATAGTGCAACAACAACATAAACATTTATTTTAAAAGTGATTCAAACAAAAAATGATCTAAGGCAACAGTTATTCTGAAAAAATGGGATAATGTAAAAAAAAATATTTTTAAAAGGTAATTGCACCGCCTGGCCGCTGGGTGTCACTGTGGGGGCAGCGCCTGAAAACTACGCCTGTTTCTTTACTTTCTGTTGTCAGCTGATCTGTATCTGTCTGTCGTTACTTCTCCGTTTCTCTGGAGTTCAGAGTTTGAAAGTCCACTTAATGCAGGTAAGTGTCATAAATATGAGTATTGTAAGCGCCATATGAGGAGATATTTCTCCCTTACCGAGAGCTACTTTGACTTTGACCAGCAGAGGAAGAGGAGAGAGAAGAGGCAGGTAGCTCGTGTTGTCTTCTTCAGGTTAGCTGGCGAAGCTCTGCTAACTACCGGTGCGCCCATTATCGGACAAGTCTAATTTTGACACTGTAATTTACATGTTACGGGAAACTTTAAGGGGGCATATTAGTTAGTTTTGTTCGTGTGCAATTCACCTGTTTTGCATTTCACTTTTTTGAGACTCCTGCTTTTTCCCCCTGACAGTCTTTGATCATGAAGAGCTCCAAAGAGGCCGTGCAGTCTGCAGCCAAAGAGTTCCTGCAGTTTGTCAACAGAGGAGTGTCTCCATACCACGGTACAGTCTTTAAAAAGATTATTTACAAGAACAAAATGTACACAATCCGTTAAAAAGTATATTTGCACATGTAAAAGAATGATGAAATACACTTTTTGCATGAGCTACAAGATGGATTTGAGTGTCTATATTTACACTAAGTTTAATTAAATACAGTTTGAGACAAGCCTGCAGACAGGATTGGGTCAAATACATGCTCACAAAATAAATCTTAAAACCTAGTGGTAAATTACATAGTGTCATTTATTAACTTAAATCTCACAAACATTACAATAATAGAGTAAAATAGAATAGAATAACTTTATTGATCCCAAACTGGGAAATTGTGGCGTTACAGCAGCAGGTTATCCAACACACAATATGAGTAAAAAACACAATATTAGCAAATTTAAAGACAATATAATATTAAATACAAAGTAAATAAGCACTAAAAATATAAAAAAATAAGAATGTGAATATATACAACCAGGATTTAACTTAGCATTACTAGTCTTAAATATGAAGATTAAATATGAAAGATTAAATGTAAATGTGCAAAAATAGAGTCGTAGATGGTTGTAGATTAAATATGGAAGATTAAATGTAAATGTGCAAAAACAGAGTCGTAAATGGTTGTAGATTAAATATGGAAGATTAAATGTAAATGTGCAAAAACAGAGTCGTAAATGGTTGTAAATTAAATATGAAAGATTAAATGATACAAGTTACTGAATATATTTATTGAAGCTAAATCCAAAATCCAGATGATCTCTCCTTTTTTTCGTGGTTTTATATAAAGTTAGATTAATAGTTCCGACAAGATAGCAGGTTGTGTTTGATAAAAAGACTTTCATAATCTGCCAGCTTTCTGATATGAAGTTTCCAGTGTGAGAACAAAGAGATCTGCATGTCTCAGCAGAAAGAAGGTGTGAAGCAGAGACACTGTTAGGTTAACACACAACTTTGAGCTTGAGATAAGATAGGATCTCTGCAGATGATGTCTCAAACCTTTGCACTGTGAACTCTGGCGTTCTGCAGATTGGGCAGCAAAGCTATAAAAATGAATTGTTGAATTGATTTGCAATAAATAATAAATAAGCTGCATAACTGATTCAAGAATTTGTCCTGGATATATTAACAAAGCACCTGTAAGTGAATGTTTTTACATCTTGATGGTAGTATAATTAACAATTTTGAAATAACTGATTATTCTTCAGTTGCTGCTTTTTAAAATTGAATATAACTTAACAGAAAAGTCAGAAGCATACTTTTTTGTCTGCTTTTTGCCCCTTTAGTTGTTGAAGAATGCAAGCGGCGTCTGTTGGCCGCGGGCTTCACCGAGCTGAAGGAGTCAGAGAAGTGGAACATCGAGCCGTCCAAGAAGGTCAGTCAGGGTTCATGGTTCTGTGTTAATAGTTCATGGGAGTTAAGAGTCAAAAGATCTAGTCTGTGTCTTAGATTTAGCAGTCATTTTAACGTTTATTTTTTCTAGCCAGAAAGTTCAGTTTATTAATCTGTTTGTTAATTAAAATTCCATCCCCTGCTTTCTTCAGTACTTTGTGACCAGGAACTATTCCAGCCTCATCGCCTTCGCTGTGGGTGGACAGTACCGTCCAGGAAATGGCTTCTCCATGATCGGAGCCCACACAGACAGCCCCTGCCTTAAGGTGAGAGCCGACCCACTTCCAGCCGTCAATCACAGTCTGCCTCTGGACATTTCTTAAATCCCTACGAAGCAGCCAGAGTACACGAGAACAAGCCTCAAAATCCTCTGCAGCCAAACTGCCACAAAACTGAGCAGAAGTGAAAAATATGTCAGAGGAGATGTGCTTACGGGTCCTGATGCATTCAGCAGGTGTTTGTCATCCTGTCCTGTATTTTGTGATGTTTTTCTCACAAATGTGTTTATAACATTTAATCAAGGCCCAGAGAAGAGCACAAAACAATTCTAATTAAATTACAAGTAATTGATTAAAAGAGGTTTCAGCGTCTGTCTTTAAACATAAAAAATGTCTAATGAATGTTTTATAATCTAGAAGTTTCAGAGTCAGTGATTTATTGGATTATAAAACTGTTTCAGGTGAAGCCGAGGTCTTTGAAGTCAAAGCAGGGATGTCTGCAGGTCGGAGTCGAGTGCTACGGCGGCGGCATCTGGAACACGTGGTTTGACCGTGACCTTACCATTGCTGGCCGCGTGATGGTCAAGGTAGGCGGAGTATTATTTTTCTTGTCAGGATTTCTTCTGAAGCTACAGTTAAACACAAGCTCTGTCAAATCTGTTCGTTTTAGATGATGGCGTTGAAGAATTTTATGAGCCAGATTTTGTTTTGAGCAGGTGTTCCCCTCTCCTCATCTTTAGAAATAATATGTATACGTTTGTCCTCCTGCAGAGTGACGGCAAGCTGCTTCATAAGCTGGTTCATGTGCCAAGACCTCTGCTCAGGGTCCCTAACCTCGCCATCCACCTACAGAGGGACGTCAACGACTCCTTCGGCCCCAACAAGGAGAACCACCTGTCAGTCAATGCAGATCTTTGATCACCATTTTTATACTCTGAATACTAATTGGAGAGGAAATTGATATACACACATAAAGCATAAAAAAATATGAAAACAAAATCTTTGTCTTTAGAATCTTTGAATTTAGGACTCATAGGATTAACTATAACTAGCCATCTTTTAAGATATGTTTTGTAGCTCAGTTTGAAAGATGAGTTTGTGCTATAATTATGTTGTGTGTCACAGCGTGCCCATTATCGCCACGGCTGTCCAGGAGGAGCTGGAGACGGGCTCCGTGTCCTGTGGAGACGCCTCCTGTGCAACCAAGACGGTAAAAGAAACAGTCACACGCGTCGATACTCTGACATTTGGGTTACAACATATAACACAAAATGACTTGTATAAAATTAACAACATTGAATATGAGAACTATTTCTTGCTTTTTGTTGCCTTTGGTCTGTCTTTATGTTCTCTTTTTTACCCTTCATTTTTTTATGCTTCATCCTCCCACACACCACATGGCCTCAAAACTCACAGGATAATTCACTAGTTATTTTGGCTTTGTGGACAGAAGGGTCAGTGATGCATGATTTGCATCAAAGGGACAAACACCAAATTATTGCTAAACTTCTTTGTTGTCTATGAAAAAGTTAATATTCCTGTTCTAAAAATGTTGGATAGTAAAATGTTTTGATAACATACTGTATGTGTGTACATCAAAATTACAAAGTGAGGGAATGGAGAAAGGTGAGAGAATTTAAATCAGGATGAAACACAACATGTTGTTTATTCCTTGTCAGGCAGAGAAACACCACCCGGTGCTGGTGAAGGTGCTGTGTTCAGAGCTTGGCATTGCGCCTGAAGCTCTGCTGGACTTTGAGCTGTGTCTGGCCGACACTCAGCCTGGGGTAAGTCAACTATTGACTTCCTGTCACTTTTTAGCGTCCAGTTGACCACCTCAAACAGCATCACTCTCAGTCAGACTGTTTCTATCATTTTATAAACATGAAAAAACCTGGTAAGGAATCTTGCATGGAGAAAACATTCCAGACTCTGAACCTCTGGTATTTCTGTCCCTTATGTTCTTCTTCTCTTCTCTCTGCAGGCGATAGGAGGCGTGTACGAAGAGTTCATTTACTCTCCTCGTTTGGACAACCTCCACAGCTGCTACTGCGCCCTGCAGGTCAGAAACCATACAGAAATCAGATTTTTTTTTTGTTGTCTTCTTTTGACCTTTAGTGTCTTGTTCATAAAAATGCTGACACACCACCACTTACTTCATACTCCCTTTCTTTTTGTCCCCCAGGGCCTGGTCGAGTCCTGCTCCGGAGACTCTTTGGCCAAAGATACCAACATCCGCATGATCACTCTGTACGACAATGAAGAGGTGGGTGATGTCGAATCAGAACCAGTTTGAGATATGTGATGGGGAACAGTTTCTGCTTGGAGTGCTGTGTCTGCTGTCTCTCAAACAGATGTTGTTTTTTGGTTTACTCTTGAACTCCCAGTGATGGGTGATCTGAAGGAAATCCTACATACAGTTTGTTATAATCTGTAAATGCTTCACATTAACAGACTTTGTGTTTCCTGTAGGTCGGATCAGAGAGCGCTCAGGGAGCTCAGTCAAACCTGACGGAGCTCATCCTCAGCCGCCTCGCCGCCTCCTCCTCCAACCTCACCGCTTTTCAACAGGCAGCGCCGCTCTCCTTCATGATCAGCGCTGACATGGCACACGCTGTGCACCCCAACTACATGTCAGTGTCAACACACAAACACACACACACAGCTGCCCATTACTTCAGCCGATTGTGAAGTTATTGTAGCCTTAAATGTTGAGTGATTTAAAGTTTGTTTTCAAAAGGAAATTGTTCTTAAATCAGCTGTTGCCTGAGTTTTAACTGGTTAGTCGCCTTTTATAAGATATTGTAGTGGCGGGTTAGGGTTAGAGTCATAATCCTCCAAACTCACAGCCCGAGTTCGAGTCCAACCTGTGGCTCCTTTCCTGCATGTCATTCAAGCGGAAACGTCTGGTCTTGAATAATTAAGCCAATGCGGAAGTACAACATCCTGCAGTTCCTGAAGTATCCGCTTGAGGCTGGCTGCAGGAACACCAGAAGTCACGTACACACAACAGGCAAAAAGCGTTTTTACAGCATAAATTAACGTGTTTACAGCCTAGTACTAAAAAACTAAATTGGTCTCAGGCTTCGTCCATTAATATTAGCAGCCTATGGTCATTCCCCACTCTCTCTCCCTCCCTGATTTCTGACTCTATCCTCTCCTCTATCTTTAAATAATGGCATAAAAAGCCCCAAAATAAACCTAATTGTCATATAAGATATTTTAAAAAGCATGAATGTTTAAAAAAACATATTAACAGTGACAACACAAGAACTAAGACATGATACGTTTCATGCAGATTGTTTCTTGTGTTAGTAGGAAGGTGCAGTTGTTCTCAATTGTTGCTTTATTTTATATTTAAAATTCCACTTTAAAGAATTGTTAGTAGAGCTGGTTTGTGTTCATCTTCTTAGGGAGAAGCACGAGGAGAACCACCGACCAGCTTTCCACAAGGTAAGAGTTTTAGTTTATTTATTCTTTCATTTAAAAGGGACACAAACAGACCTACATTTTATCATTTGGAAAACTTTTCTTGAACTTGAATATTTGTGTAAGCTTTATTTCAATGCAGCAGATCGGTTAGATTTGATTGGCTAATTTCTAACTTAATGAATCGACTCCCTAACTTCTACATTAATTGAGTAAAAATTGTTTTAAAAAACGTGTGTATTCGACTTTAAGGTTTTTTACTTCAGTGATACTCAAACAAAAGCTTTTTTTAGCCTCTAGTTTTGCTGCAGAGTTCATGAAATGTGGTGGGGAAAGATTATTTTCAGGAAGCGGGACAAAGCATCCCGACTCACCCAGAACATTGTCGTTCATTTCATCCGAGGTGATTTTAATAAAGTAAAATGGAATCAACCTTCACATGATTTTCTCTCAGGGCCCAGTGATCAAATTTAACAGTAACCAGCGCTACGCCACCACGGCTGTCACCGCCTCCGTCGTCAGAGAGGTCGCCAGCCAGGTCGGCGTGCCCCTGCAGGTACAGTGTGTGTGTGTGGGTGTGAAATTATGGATGAATTGTTTGCAGACAGAGGCTTAGTAGCGTCTCATTACTTGGTGTTTCTTGAGTCACTTGGCAGCTAATACAGATCTCCTAGCAACATGTTGGGCTGCTCCAGGACGACACAGAGAGGAGAAAAGAATGCATGTGCGAAATAAAGAACAAAGGACTCTAAGTACGACTATAAAACTCATGTAGAAAGGCTAGAAACATGTTTTATTTTCAAGGAAGCAGATATAGGTTGTTCTATGAGAAAATGTTTCCTATATGGTTAGAGAATCAATTTATTTAGTGTGATCAAATTTGAAATATTGTTAAGCTCAGAGTAAAAGATGCACGATGAAAATCGTTTACAAGCAGCTGTCGGGATCACCATGAAACATCAGATACATGACATAAACACGTTACACTACTCTGAGCTGATTAGATCTGTGCCGCTTTTGTGAGATTCAGGTGTACCTGTTTAAATAAACCTGCATTGAGTTTTTGCTCCTTGTAGTTACACCTTAACGTTTCTGATTTCAATCAAGATACTTTTTGACATTACCATAGTTTAACTTTCATTTAATTTCCTGTAGTTGCTTCCTGCACATTGAGGCGCTACTGAAGAGAGGAAATTACTTGATGAGACCTATTTGTGGTTTGTAGACTTTGCAGTGCCTCCTAAAGGCCACTAGATGGCAGATAGGAAGACTGTGTTTCCTGGAATATAAACATTCCAGATGTGTAAAGATTTGCTGTTTAGTACATTTTCATCAGTTTGACGTTTGAGCCCTCCTCCTGCAGGATGTGATGGTCCGTAACGACAGCCCATGTGGAACCACTATCGGACCAATCCTGGCCGCCCGCCTCGGGATCCCTGTGATGGACATAGGAGCTCCGCAGCTCTCCATGCACTCGATCAGAGAGATGTGCTGCACCTCCAGCGTCCTGCAGAGCACCACCCTCTTCAAGGTAACCCCGTCTGTGAAACAAACATACCTTCTCTCTCAGAATGACAGCAAAGGGATTGTTGTTTTCTGTAAATGTGAGGACTTGACACCTAAGAAGACTTGGAGAGGACAGATCAAAAGAGAGGGTGACCATGCATTACCCAAGACGAGAGTCATTCTCGGGCTGGCTGCTTTTACTTCTTCTCCAGAGGGTGCATTTCAATCTATAATTGTTGGAATTGCTAATATGCAAATTTACTGAAATTCTCACAAAACAATACTTTAAATAGTCCTCATCAGTTCTTTTAAATCTCGTGCAGATTATTGCCATATTTTCATTTCTCACTCATTGTCTGCTTCCACCTGCAGGGCTTCTTCGAGTTGTTCCCCGCAGTGAGGAGCACACTGGCTGTCGACTAGAGCCGAGGAGAGCCATAACTGACGGAAACAAAGGATGACATTTCCATCAAGCAGGTTGCATTTACACATGCAGGATCCAGCACTTACTGATGCAAAGTGTATGTCCATCAAAAACGGTGGAAATCTGGTCTCATGTATTTGATGAAGATGACAAATCCTTTCCTTAAGACACTTTTTCAGTATTTCTCCTCCATACTTTAATATGCTGTAATCATATCACCAATGGAGGCAAACACACATTACAGTGCACTATGTTTCTAACAATCTGAAATTGTTTAGGAAATAATAAAATGTGTTAAAGTTTTGTGTTTGTTATTTTACTTCACATATAATATTGAATGTGCAAGGTTTCATCCTGCAGGAGAAGCTGTTGTCATTGAATTATATCTCAACACTTATATGAATAAAACCCTCTTAGGAGCCAGATGTGCAGCTCTGCCAAGTTTCCGGACAGTTTGTTGGCACAATGAAGAGAATATCTCGTCTACAGGAGCCACTTTTATAATGCAGAGAGGGGGAGGATCATCGCCACACTGCAAGAAATGTGTGTTTTCACATATAGTCTAGTCTTTTTGAAGGTCTCTGTCTTGTCTCAGAATCGAAAGCATTTTGACTCTTGTCTCGCTCTCAGACTGGACGGACTCTGGATTTTTAATCAAGACCACCACTGAGGCTATTTGTCCACGTCATTACTTTGATAAGATAACACCCCTTTCTAAAAGAACAAATAACTTCAATTCATTCAGAATTAGATTTTTATCCTCCATTTATGGCCTCAACCTTCCCGGTGTTACAGTCTAAGTGAGGGACACGCCCCCTGCAGAGAAGACAATTATTTTTCAAGCATATTTAAGGTCTTGTCTCGGTCTCGGAGCACTCCAGTCTCGGGTAGGTCTTGGTCTCGGTTAGTGTGGTCTTGACTACAACACTTCTATAGTCATGTCCACTCTGAGTTCTATCTGTTCCTTAATCATGAAAAAAGTGGGTAATTCAGTCAGAGGGATATAACTGCTGGTTGGTCAGACTTCTCAATATGGCAGAATTATATATCCTGAAATGAGCACAATTAGAGGAAAATAACTGAACCATTTGATATCTAGTAACCCATTTAGTAAAAACGAATCTTAAATAGTTATGTAGGAGTCTTGGTATAACTCCTAAGTATTTAAGTCTTTTTAAGAGTAAAGAAACTGAAATCTTAAATAAAATACTAATATTTAAATACACAAGCTGAACAGCCGAAGTCTTAAACTGCAATTATGCTAATTATTTCACAGGAAGAAAATTATATTTCTACCAAAGAAGGTACATAGAATGATAATGCATAATTTATAATTAAACCAGCAAGTCCCAGGTGTGTTGGTTTGTGATCCTTACAATAAATCATGTGTGTGGTTTGGGCGTTCATTTCTTGTTTCCCCTATCATAGTTTTATTCAAATAACTTTAAATCCCTACAGAAAGGTTTCCTTTTCTTTTAATAATCATGATATGATCCCTTAAATATGTGTGTGTTGAACCTTGGCAGGAGCTCCAACCTCAGGTTTAGAACCATTGCATCAAACTGACTGTAGCCTATATGAAGTGATTCAGACTAACTCTGCTGTTAATGAAGATCCAGTTAAAGGCTCAGGATTTTCTGTAAAACAAGAACTAGTATTTCTACTTGTTCACAGTCCAGTCTTGAATATTTTTTTCAGTGTGGCACCTCCTCTGGCTCTGTTTTCCAACCCTCTCTCTCTCTCTCTCTCTCTCTCTCTCTCTCTCTCTCTCTTTCACACACACTCTCTCTCACACTTCCTCTCTGTCAGTAAGTGAGCTCCAGAAGCAGCAGCCTCTCCTCAGAGATGGAGAGCTGGTAGAAGTGCAGCAGCAGCGGCCGCTTTCCCTCCTCTTCTCCGGTGGATGTTGGATGTACGATGAGGTCTCCGCGGCTCTGGGCAGCTCTGTGCCTCCTCCTCACCGCCTCCTGCCGGCTCTGCGCGGCCGCCCGACACGGTAAGAAGCACCAGACCAGAACCGAGACTGATACACTTCCCTGTTAATGAACTAACTGCATCCAGGTGGCATGCAGGGCGGCGCGTAAATCACGACTTATCCACTGACAGGAACCTCTGTCCTGTGTGTTCATTTAGTTACTAATATTTTCAGCTTTGAGTTTGAAGTAATCTTAAACGCTTTATGTTGCAACTGTTATCTTCTTTTTTATATTTAATTAGATTACTTTGGAATCTGCCGTTTTCCTCAAACGATGTTTTGAGCTGCAGGATTTGTTACGAACTGCATGTGTTTTGTGCCTCAAAGTATGGCGGGGGGGGGGGGGGGGGGTCACTTTTAATTCGGCGTGACATCCCATTTAATTCATGATTATTTGAGCTTTTTCTGTTCTGCACTAAGACCTACCCAGCCGGCCGGATTTGATTTCTTGCTTTTCCCTCGGTTCGTCTCAGATCTGTTTGCACCGGCGGTGAATTGCGTCACTGATGATGTGACCGCGGGTTCAGCTCGGACGTGTCTGTCTGCCCGAATGAATCATTTTGTTGATCAGTCTGCGAGGACAACAACAAACACACAAACAAACAGCAGGATGGAGAGAGGGAGCGAAAACGATGCATTATGTGGTTATTGTTGTTGTTGGTTACAGTCATCTCGGGTTTAGAATTACTCACTTTACCTTCATGATGTAAAATTAATCAAGTTAAGAATATTTTAGATATTTAAAAATATTTTAGAAGTGTGTTAAAATGGATTAAATTAGAGATGTATTTAAAATGTCAAGGAATTATAAAGGAACTTAATGAAATCATGTTTTTGCTGACAGGCAGCTGCACTGATTTTCAGGTGTATTCCAACACCTTGTGACGTCACTGCTAGGCCACACCCACCCACCATGGGTGATCCTAGATGTAGTCTGAGGTGAAACACTGCATTTCAGCTTTCTTCAGTTTCTCTACTGCAGAGAAAACAGCTGTTATTCAAACCACAACATGCTCTAATAATAAACTGTTTATACATTTAAGGGGCTCCAGGCATAGACACAAAGAGGACCCTCCAAAATACTGCAGAATATGTAATCGCCATGTATTCCCTTTGCGCTGGATATCACAAGAAGTGGAATAAATCATTCCCAAAGCTTCCTGTCACAGTAAAACTGCCCTCCATGGATATCCAAAATAATACTAAGGCATAAAAATGATATAAAAACATCCAAGTTATACTTTTATGAAGCTATAGGACACACTGATAGTGCTTTATTGAATTTTAATACAGCTCGGCTGACTTTAGTATGCAAATACAGAGGTGTATGGAATGTCAAAATGAAGAGAAACACGCTGAATCACTGCTAAATCAATAGTTATTACTGAGTCCTGTGACTGCACAGCTGCTAACAGTGAATCCACACAGAACTTTTTTTTACCCCCTGGGCCCCATAAGCTCACTCTGTAATCCCTCCATGGCCTTGAGCTCAATATAATTTCACTGTCAGGTACCACAGAGACATTACAGCCCAATCACGAGGATTACAGACACTGGCACAATGCTAATAAGACGGTAATGGATTTAAAAGGTCACTGTATAATCTTAAGATCCTGAGAGGAATATTATTATTATATTAGATTTTACATCTCGGCATGAAGAGATAACCGTTACTTTGTGCCATTTAAGAATTTTCATATCATAAATGAGGGAGATGCAAGTGGCAGATTCAAACTGTTTTTGCAATGTGAACACTCCGGACTCATTAAAACAGCTTTTATGTGTCTGATAGAACTGATAGTTTTCAGTGTTTTTATTTGCAGATGATAAGAAGCAAGTATGTCGAAAAAACACAAGTAAAGTCGGTTAATATTAATAACTGTTTTCAGTCAGGTGCAAAAGTAAATACAGAAACGTTTTGGGGAGAAAATGTCGGTAAACTCCCACAAAAAAACCCAGAATGTAATCATATTCTGTCTTTATATGACACCCGTTCAGCTGTTTCAACCTCAGATTCTTGTCATGTATTAATGCAGACAGACTATAAACCCCTACAGGAATATAACAGCAGTATTACAGGATGTCATACTCACAGTTGTGACTCATAACTGACCCCTCAGCTTCGTCTGCTCACAGTTACTACAGTGACTTCCTGTCTGCGTTTTGCACTAACACAGTACAGTGTTTCAGCACCACGGACAGCGACTGTCAGAGTGTTTCAGCACCATGGACAGCGACCAGCAGCCAATACTAAATCCTATTTATTACACCATGTTACAGTTAGTCATCTGTACACTGCATTAGACAAAGTGTAAAAGTAAAGCATGGTTTATTTAGATTTAGATCAGATGTATTTATTTATTTTTTACAGTGACTTAAAGTCTCTCCAACAGTATATGAAGTATCCCAGCCTGATTTACTTTTGAAAAAGGCAACTTAAGTCAAATGAATCAGTGTGGAAAGTAGTGCTGTAGTACTCAAAATAGGTCTTTGTCTCCAGACCGGTCTCAAGCCCACTTTTTGAATGTCTCTGTTTCGTCTCGGAATCGAAAACATTTTACTCGGTCTTGTCTTGGTCTCAGACTGGGCGGACTCCAGATTTTAAATCAAAACCACCGCTGAAAGGCTATTTCTCCATGTCATTACTATGATTAGAAGGAAAACAACTTTTTTTTAAATTCAACTTATTTTAAATTAATTCATAATTAGATTTGTATCCCTTGGTTACAGCTGCAATCTTCCCGGTGATATGATCTGAGTAAGTGTCACACCCCCTGCACACAAGATGATGATTTTTCAGTGACATTTATGGTCTTGGTCTTGTCTCGATCTCGATCCATAAATGTCTCGGTCTTGTTTTGTTCTCAGAGCACTCTGGTCTTGGGTATGTCTTGGTCTCGGTTAGTGCGGTCTTGACTACAACACTTGCAGAAAGTCTGTGTTTTGTTTGAGATAAATGTGCTCTGAGTCGTCAGAGTGAAACAAGCTTAAAGACTAAAGCAAGACAGAGACAAAAAAATGCCCTTACAACTGCAAATGTAATGCTCCTTTTATTGTGTCCTTACATTGTAAAATCTAGATTTTTTAAATGAAAGTGATAGATGGTAAATTTGCATAATAAGAATTTGTAAAAATGTCAATATGATTCCGATAAGATATGTTTATCTTGTAGACTTTCTGCATGAAATTAAATGTGCAAAATGAGAATGATTGTTTCTAAGAGAGGCTCCAGTGAAGCATTACCTGCTCTCATGGATTTATATTTAGATCAAAGAGTTTTACATCTGTGTGTGGAAGACAAAGACTTAAACAGGAGAGGCCAGCAGCAGAGACTGTGATAAATACAGGACAACAGGAAACGCTTTTAGAGATACCTGAGAACTACAGTCCTGGTCATGAAGATAAGACCAAAAAACGAGCTATATGAATCTTACAGGAGAGGATAATTATTTTCCAATAACTTCCTAAAGGTTGAAGGTAAAAGGAGGACATTTCGGGGACTATTTGTCAGCTGCAGATGAATCAACATTTTGTGTTCTAGCGAGCGTTTGAGTATAAACTGAATGTAAGCCACAGCGGGGGAGTTTGTTATAATGATGTCACCAAGTGCAAAACTCTGGCTCACTGAAGTGTTTTTAATAGTTTTTGTGCAAAATGGAGCTCAAAGTGCGGAAGAAGAAGCAGCTATAAGAATACTTCTGAGTAGATAGCTGCATTGTCAGTTTTATTTTCATCAACAAAAGAAAAAACAGAACCAGCTTTAACCTTTAGATACTTCCTGTACATCACAGCGAGTCTAACTTGTGAGTGAGAGTGAAAGATGGTGTAAAGTTAGAAGTTCAAAGGTTAGCCAAGCTGAGGAGGGTTTATAACCTCCCTGCCTCTGCTGCCACTCAGACACACCACGCAGGTTGTATTCCTCCGCTCCATCCTGGCTGACTCATTCCACCTTAAATATCCTCTGTCAGCCCGCAGAGCAGAGGACGAACAGCCACAAATGCCAGCATCACCATTATGAGAACGGCATTGGATCCAATCTGGCAGGAAGCTAATGGAGGATAAAAGCGACACACAGAGAAACTGATGATGATGATGATGTAGGGAAGGAGAGAGGCTGTGGTTCATTTTCTCAGATGAACATGAGTCAGCCTGAATTTCTTGATATCTACTTTTCCACGTAAAACACATTAGACCAAAAGCAGGCCGCTTTGTAATGCTGGCGGGCACATGCACGGCTGCAAAATGTGCTTAGGTTTTTTTCAATTAATTAATTTAGCTGCCAGATCAATTCCCTGCATTAATTAAGTGTTGCGTCCAGTTCTCCAGACTCCTCATTGATTTTGAAGTTTGGTCAAGTCTTGGCAAATTAAAGTCCTGATAATAAAAGACAAGATACCAACATTCGATGTTAGGAGGAGAGGGGGTGTTCACCTCAGTCTCTTGAGTTAAAAATCCCTTCTTAAAGGGAGATTAAAATGTGGATGCAAAAGGGAAATTATAGACACTGAACATCTGATATTAAGTTTTATATGATGTTATAGGATCTAACAGGTCAAAGAGGATAAAAAATGTCCCTAGAAACCAACAAAGAGAGGCAGAAAATGGTCTTTGTGTGTGCATGACGTCAGGATTTCAAGTCAAAACGACCTCAGAAATGGCTCCTAACCTCTCTCTTTAGGTGATGATGATGATGATGTAAGGACATGAAACATACTAAAGCTTTTATCCATTTGGCTGAGATCCCAGACAGACACCTCCCCAGAAAAACAAAATGGAGCTGGAGCAGTAGTTCACCACAGAAACACAGCATGTGATGGAGTGATCCTGTACTCTCTTTTCCTTTAGTTTTAACTGAAGAAAGCTGATTGTGAGAAAAAAAAAAGATAGCAGAGTTTCCCCCGAGAGACATAAAGACCTGCTGCTGGCTGGAACTGTCTGAGTCCAGTCATTTTATGTTTGTTTTTTTTCTGTTTAAATTGAATCAGGCGGCAGAGCTTATTGCTGAGTCTGTTTCTATGACTCCCTGGGTTAAGAAATGCTGCTGATTCAACTCCACTGTAAAAGTCCCCCACTTACGAGTCACAAAAGAGGTTTCAAGGTCCTGTTTTCTTATGACAATATTCTAAGTTATCGTACAGATACATTTCTTAAATTAGGCGTCATTGTCTTGATTTCAGTGCAGAACAAGGTGTCGAGTTCGCACATAAAAAAAAAAAAACTTTCACAGGTGCTTGATTAAATCAAACTGAAGGCAAGAATCAAAAAAGCATCCCAGCTACTTTAAAAGCAAAAGCGACGTTTGAGCTCACAGATCTTCCTTGGGCATTGTATTGCTTTGTGATGTTGCATTTAAAGTTGCTGGAAGCCTATAATAAAGTGTGCAGATCCTTTTTTTTTTAACTTTAATTCATCCAGGTTAGTCAGCTCAAACAGCTTCATTCAGAAAGTTTGGATTCAAATATTTTCACTAAGGATTTTAAAACATTCAGGCAAACTTAGTTTTACAGTTTAGATTCAGACTGCAGGTTGTTCCAAGCAAAAAAGTGCAGAACACCGTAAAGCTTTCTTCCCCAACTCAGTTCTTGATTTTGCATCTTGCCTCAGTTTGATTTCAGTGCTGCACCCTTCTGTTTTTCTGTATCCTTCCAAGATACAGCTCTGATACAACTCTGATGCTCTAACGGCCGATCAAGCTGAGTGACACTTCTCTGCAGCATTGTCCTCGTCGTTCATTCATTTATTCATGTTTTCTAGTTCTCAGTCTTAAAGGTGTCCTTGTGGAAAACAGTAGGACAAAAAAACAGGTGAATCTAAATATCTACCTTTTGGAAGGAGTTAAGAAAGACAGAATTTGTTGCGTGTTTTAAGAAAAATTGCAGGGCTGTCATATTGCATTCTTTGTGTTATTTTCTATAAAAGTGATATATGTTAGTGGATAAATACAGGGTCTATTTAGCTGCACTGATTCACACATTGTACGTTTTGCAGCTCATGCTTTTACACTTTACTCGACTAAAGTAACTTTACAGTGAGTCATTCAGTATGCTCATTACATGCTCAATTATATCAAAGTGATTTTAATTAGGTGGTAATGTTGGGCAATAAAGAGGTGATTGATTGTGATGTGACAGATGGCATTGATTGACAGTCGGCAGGATGAGTTTAACAAGCTGATCATCTTCTGGAAACAGACAGAGGAGAGGAAGGGAGGGGAGGACAGGGGCAGAGATATGACAAGAAGAAAAGAGAGAGGGAGGGCTGTGTGGGCGGAGGACAGAGATTAGTCATCATGTGGAGTTTGGACGGAGGAGGCGGCGGGTGGATGGAGAATCTCTCCTCCGTTCTATGTTTAGCAGCGCCTCGCTCCCTCGTTTAATGGAGATTCCTCCTCTGATAGCTGCTGCACCGGTGCTTTGTTTGTGTCGTCATGTAGTCGATATTCTGTCTGACTTCTTATAGATTTCAGGCAAAAGAAAAAAGATGGGTTGCGTCGCCCTGAGGATGTAGTAAAGAAATCTACCTGAGGGATGTTCTGGTTTTCTCATGTCAAAAAACGTCTTTTTATGATTCCATTTCAAATATTGCTCATAGCTATAGATCGTGTTTGACGATAAATTAATCTGCACATAGTTTCTTTTGCTCTGTAGCCGCACCTGCATGCAGGATGTTTTAAGACTAATGCTTGCTCACATGTGATTTTAACAGAATTCACCTGCAGCTCATGGTTGTTGAAAAATGTCGGGGAGGAATCAATGAGGGACATTTTCATGGAAATAGCTCCTAATTCAACAGCATTTAGACAAGTATAACTTCCCTGGTTAACAGGATATGCTCGACCTGGCTCTGCAGAAATAACAGGAAAAATGTAAAAAGAAAAATAACATGTTGAGTGTGTGAGATTACACATGCCATGCAAACTACAGATCCAGACTTTAATTCAGATGTTAAAACAAGTCAAAACACAAATATTTGACTTGTTCATAATGAACATTTATTAATTAAAACATTTAGTTTCAGTTTCTTTTAGAAAAAATATTTAAAAAACCAGGTTTGTGCATGAAGGATGAGATTGGATTTTTTCAATATCAGCCAAAAATGAATCTGTAAAAATTAGTTTTTCTGTGTTTAAAAGTTTTAATCTGACACACTCCTCGTCTCCGACCATATCAGTGATTCAACAGTTTCAGTTTTGACTTGTGTGACATTTCTCTGACAGTGATGCTCTTAAATCTAGAAGAGTGGAAACAAAATGTCTTTAGTTAATTTGAGTCTTTTTCAAACTGTAAGAGTAAAGGAGTTGAGTGGAGTCATTAGTGTGTTTGTGCAGTTTGTTGTGTGCACTGCAGGATGAAGTTTATTATCTTTAGCTATCACAGGATCTATGAATAATACACATCAGCATTATATAAACCCTTTAATGAAAAACCAAACGCAAACAGGCGTAAATAAACAGAACACAGCCACCGCTTCACATCTGCTGCTGTTTACCGCCTCAACACGGACTAAGGCCTGGAAAAGGTCAACTGTAACACACACACACACACACACACACACACAAGGTATATATTCCCATCACTTAGCAACAACAGAGAAGACCAGTGTAGCTGCCTGCTCTTGTTGGGGTTCCCCGTCTCATTCTGTCTATTTGTGACCTTTAATCTGCTTTAATTTAATGTCAGTTTAAAGATTTATGTTACAGCGCAATGTTGACATTTTCTGATATCCAGAGCTGTTTCTGCTTTTATCTGAGGCATGATAACCTCTTTTAGCTCAACCAGACTTAAAGAATCTTATTGTAGCCCTCCTCTGCCTAAAATGTTGCATGTTGGTGTAAAATATAGATTATTGTGAGCCAAAGTAAATGTGTGTGTGTGTAATCATACTGACAATTTGACAATGTGCAAAAAGACAGGATTTGGGAATGGGATTTGTTATACAGGCATCAAAGATTAAAGATTTAGGTAACACTTTATTTTTAGGAACATTTGTTGTATTGGGAGATTTTGCAACTTCTCTTCAAATGAATGTTTCTCAGTTTTGACTGAATTCTCTGCACTTGTTGTGTTTGTGTGTTTGCAGGTTGTTTGTTTGAAAAGAAGCTCTGCCCGAGAGATCAGCTGTGCAACGATGGTGAGTTTTTCATTTTCATCCTAAACTGTCTTTCTGTGTTTTTACATTCTGTCAGCCTCAGTTAATAGGAAAAGCCCAGAACAGCTGCTGCAGGAATAACTCTGCAGAAAGGTTGGAAACTTGTTGACTTTGATGTCACTACATGATGACCCGAGCCAGTACATCTCTTGTTAGCTACTACATCCATGAAATTAAGTTTCTCAGATATGGCAGGTTGTCAGGTTGATGTGGAAACTTCTCTCCTTGGTGAGAAGCTCCTATTTACGGTGCCCTGAATGCAGCGTGTTGAGAATAGTTAATCGAGCAATAGTGAGCAATCCCTGCAGGCTCCAGCTGCAGCGACATGCTTCAGGAAGCTTTGACGTGTTTTCAGTCCATCAAGCAGTCAGAGCTGAATGTTTGTCACAGCTCAGCCAGCATTTAACGGGCTCTCTACAATCCCTTAGTGTGATTTTAACTTCCTGTTCAAACACAGTTAGGATGTCATTACAAGAGCGTGCACGAGTGTGAGCGTGCTCCAGTGTTGAGCGTGCACGAGAGTGAGCGTGCAGATGTGTGTCTCGGTCTTCAGAGACGGATGCATTATTGATGGCAGGTTGTTTCCGCCTTGAGGATGTTTTGTTCCCTGTTCCAGAGTCGGGGACATTCAGGGAACATCTGCGCCCATTTTTTCACGACGTGTCTGATGAGGCTTTGAGGAAGTGCTCTGATTGACTGTGTGTGAATAGGCAGGGTGTGTAACAGGTTGTATTTCAGACTTCATTTAACACAATGCGTCCTGTAGCTTAAAACAGCTGTAATCAATGCTAACACCACATCCATATTCTTACTAAATCTTTCCCTTTGATTCTCTTTATTCTATTGCTAATCTAAGTAGATAGTTGTATACCCATTAACACCTCTAATCTGGACAATTTGTAATAATTATATTTCATTTTAAAACGTCCCACTCTGAACATCTCGAATATTTAAGTAAAATCATTAAATCCAAAGCGTGTTTGAACAGAAAAGATGGTTTGCATCTCTTAACGTCCACAGTCGGCCGTTAAAGAGAAAGATTATTCCAGTCTGCACTAAAAGAATGACCCAATTTTATGTCCTTAAACATCAGTAATCTTCACTTCACCACTGCAGTATGAAAATCAAATAAACTGGAGCCAGACAACAAATGTTTCTTTAAAAATCCTGTAATCTGTGTTTAATTGCTTTTACAGTTAGCAAAAGAAATCCTCCACTCAGACAAGAAAAATAATTTTGTTTCTTGCAAGATCTGTTTTGTCTGCAAGACTATAAACAGAATAAAATAATCCAGTCTGTGCCACAAAACATGTGTAGTCGATGATGTGAATAAAATCCTTCCAGACGGCATTGAGCAAACATCATATTTTGTTTCTTTTCACCTCTCTGTCTTTCACTATTTCACCGAAAGAGATTTAAACAAGCAGACTCAACTACTACATCTCTCTGTGTGAGCACACTCAGTCGTCATTCGAGCGAAAGAGAGTGTGTGTGTGTCTCTGACGTGTGTGTGTGTGTGTCTGTGTACCACTATGTGAGTGTGTGAAAAATGATTGGTTTCTGGAGATTCGTCAGATGAGCATCGAAGGTGGAGAGAGCAAGGTAAGTGATGCGGAGTGAGAGAAACAGAGAGAAGAAGAGCGAGAGCGCAACGTAAACAAGGTCTCCCTCCGTCACCGCTCTCTGCCAATCGCAGTGTGTCCTGGCCGTCTCTATGACAACAGTGACATCACCTGCCTGACGACCGTGTGTCTCCCTCATGGGTGTGTGTTTGCGGGAGTGTTTGATGAGGGCTGGAGGGAGGCAGAGGTGATGACTCACTAAGGCCCACATGCACACACTCATACGCACAATGCACACACAAAGCTTTGCAATGTGTGCAGGATTTCTGTGTTTTAAAATATATTCAAGTGTTCGGTTGTGCACATGTGTGAAAGTGTAGTCTGTCCCTCTTATGAGTGTGTGTTTGAATTCACTGCATTATTGTGTTTATTTAAATGTGTGTCGTGTGTGCTTAAATGCTTGTGCATGCGAAAGTGTCTTTCATTTTCCTCCAGTGAACATCAGCTGTGTGAAAATGAACTGAGCTGCTTTTATGGTCCAAAAAAGAATCAGAAACAAATATTTTCCTGGATAAATTAAAACAAAACAGGATATGTTTGTGTGCTTGACTATGTGCGAGTCTGCTCTGCCTCAGTCTTTGAAGTCGTTCACTGAGGCCAGGATGTTTGTGTCCACCTGCATTGAGTCAATGCTAAGCTGCTTTGGGCTTTCATGTGGTGTAAAGGATCAGTTCCCCCAATTTATGAGACTCATACCCACCTTCTTTGGAACATTTCAAATGAAGAAGTAAACCTAAGGAGGTCAAAGATATGATATGAAACCTCTGTTTTTAGATAAGATAAGAGAAGATAATAACACTTTGTCTGTTTGCACGGAAATGTGTTTCTTTACAAGCTCATAAATCCTCTCATCAAATGATGTATACTTTTCATTTGATCATGTTATGAACGAGTGCATGCTGTTTAACTGTTCTCAGAAGAGTCATAAAGAAAGCTTTTGGTGTTTTCCTGTGCAGACGGTTTGTTCGGACAGTGCCAGGCCCCTCGTCAGACCCCGGTCCAGTACCAAGTGTCTGTGCCTGTCCTGCACAAGCTGCAAGAAGTCCTCAAAGACCTGATGGTTCAAGGTGAGTCCCCTTCAGAATTAGGCTTTATTTTATTTATTCATTTTACCTTTATCTAACCATGAAAATATTCTCGTTGAGATACAAGGAGAGTCAAAGTCAGTCAGCATTAAAGTAATGTCTGACATTTCTGTCCCAGGTCTGACCTGGAGGGATGACATCACTCAAGCCATCATTGGCCGAGAGCTGAGTCACGTTCCCACCATCAGCTCCTCCAAACTTCATGAGAAGTCGCCCAAACAGTAAGAAGCAAATAAAAACAGTTTAAATAATGTTGAATCAGTGATCACATACAGAGAATGAACAACTCTTATTCTTTTGAAATGAATAGAAAGTCTTCTTTCTCAGGTTTTCCAGGCAGTCAGGTCTGAGTCAGAGGAGGGTTCAGGGGCCCGAGGATCCAGCTGACCCTGAGATGATGCAGCAGTATGTGGACTACATGATCCTTGATCCGTCCCGATCCTCCTCTGTGCACATGCAGACCCCCCTGCTGGACCCTTACACCTATCACCAGGTGGGAAGAGTGTAACACCAAATAATTGCTTTAAATTTGGGATTTAGTTTTGCCTTTCAATGCCAAACACTTTTTTGGGAACCAATGACTTCATGTCTGTCTCTTCAGTTTGTTGAGTTATTGTGCCCCCTAGTGGCCATTAAAAGCCCATGTCTGTTGTCCTTACAGCAGCAGTACGGCTACCAGGATGAGGAGGAGCGCTCCCTCAACACTCTGGATGATAATCCAGCCTTCCCGTTCCTGACCTCCTCCTCCCGCTCCAGATCCCGAGGAGACCCTTTGGACAGAGATCGGCAGATCCTCCAGGACCTGGTGTCCTTTTACCTCTCCTCCCCTTCCTCCCCTTCCTCCTCTTCTTCCTCTTCCTCTTCCTCCTCCCCCTCCTCCTCCTCCTCCTCCTCCCCTGTGCAGTCCCTCTCTCGCCAAAAAGGGGCTTTGGCAGCAGCAGCGTCAGCAGGATTTCCCTCTTCTTTGTCCTCATCTTCCTCGTCCTCTTCCTCGTCCTCCTTCTTCCCTGAGCTGGACTTCCCTCTGGACTACGGCGAGGACTACGTTTCCCAGGTGGCTCAGCTCAGCAAGCAGCAGCAGCAAGAGCAGGCGGAGAAGAAGGCTCAGGACGAGTATGACGCCCTGTCAGGACTGGATGGTGAGAAAAGAAGAAAAGACATGTAGAATGAGAGAATAACAGATTTTTTTCATGAATCTTGAAGTTCAAAATCTTGGAGATTAAAGATTTATACCTTGCAACAGGTGAATTAATGTCATGCTGACTAAAGAAAATAACAATGCAATTAAGAAACAAAAAGCACAACTCCCCCAGAGCACAGAAAGAAATGAATGAAGTTATTTTCTTTTGGTTCTTTAAGTATATTTTGATGCTTCACTAATACTTTGGTTTTTGACTTAAGATTCATTTTCAAATACTGGACATATAAGAGAGTACTTCTTCTCTTTAGTTATGCTTTTTTCACCTAAAGAAAAGATCATGATGTGAAATCTGATTTATAAATGAAGTGTCATAAGAAGCCTTTCACAAACTGTTAATGAGTTAGTGTATCTGAGCTCTTGCTTGTGTTTTCAGAGCGTTCCCTGCAGAGGCTGTCTCTGCTGCTCGATCACTACGGCCTTGACATGAAGGATTTGTCCTCCGAGCAGAGAGACAAGCTGCCGGCCGCTCTGAAGCAGCTGCAGCTCGACAGCACATTCGGATACAAAGAAACCAAAGGTGAGTTCATTCTGTGAAGATGTGACTGAAGTTCTGTGTAAACAATTATTTTCTTATACTCACAATTTAAACTAAAACCACTCACAAATCTGAGAGAAACTCAAGTTTTAACATGTAAGCTGTATCATCAGAAAACACAGCTGTGCTCTGCAGGACTCTGAAGAACTGGGTCCAAATACTCATTCATTTATTTTGGGTTGCATCAGATATGATCATATGATGTTTGTTTTTGTTCTCAGATAAATATGGAAACAGTGCTGACAAAGGAAAGAAGGTGAGATCTGTTTTGTTTTTATTCTTTAACCACCAACAGAAGAAGAATTTTCTTTATTTTAAGAGGGCAATTATCAGGGTATAAAGTACAGTATGCAGACTTCTGATGTCTTTAAATGTTTAAGTAGGACGACAGACGTACTTCAGATAAAATGTTATCAGTGCCTGAAAAGAAAAAAATGATGCTGAAAAGCTTTTTGAAGTAGCTTCAGGTTTGATAGAAGCACACATCAGCTGTAAAGAGCCCACGTTCATAATACTTTTCTGAATTTCTGAAATTGTATCTTGAACCATCAGATGACAGAGGGTTCCATGTCATATAAGAAGCCGGCCCCCGAGGCTCCGCCCCCCGCCGTCAATCCCCCAAAACCAGAGGAAGCTCAGAAAGATTCTCCTCCACCTCCTGCTGAAGCGGTCAAACAGGACAAACCAGCAACCAAAGCAGACGAGTACGGCTACATCGTCACCAATCAGAGGTAGATTTCATCACGTCCACCTGCTGCTTCAACCAATCAGAACTACTCCTTGTGTGTGGGTGAATGTGGCGTCCAGTTTTACATGTTTTTTGGTTGTTTTTAAGTTTTTTATGTGTGTGGACAGAGAGGAATCAGAGGGAGAGCTTAAAAGTCCAATAGAATACAAGTTATGCACCTGAAGTTTTTATTCAAGCTTAAAAAGTTCAAATGCGCGTAAAACAAAGGTTTACTTCAAGTTCAAACTTAGGGAGGAAATGAGAATTAAACAGTCACGGTAAATCCAGCAGGAATAGAGAGAAGGCGGAAAATAATTTGTGAAATTGTTTGACCCAATTTTGTCCACAGCTGATGAATTTATCTGATGAGCTGAGCATAAAATCTGCAGGCGACGTCTTCATTATCCATTAGTGAAGCTGATTAATACTGTGTGGGACTAAAAACATTTTAGGAACACAAGTAGATAATATATGGAAATAAAGGCAGATGGACATTTGTGGACTAAAAACGTAATTTCTACATTTTTGTGAAACAATTTTTAGCGCTTTGTGGTCTTCTGACATAATACTTAGGTCCTAGAAACTTACACCCTCAGGCCAAAAAGCAAAAGGAAAATGAGGAGGGAGCTGAATTAGATGTCAGGAAGTAAGGAAAGCAAAAGGAGACCAGGATGCAAGAAATTAAATTAGGAAAGAGCACGGACAGAAAGACGACACTAGAAGAAACGTTAGAAATTCTGTGTGTGTTTATGAGTGTATACGTGTTTGTGTTTGTCTGTGAATGTGTGCGTTTTGTCACCACAGCCCCCTCAGTCTGAACGACGGGGTGCGATTGTTGGAGAGTCTGTCTGAGAGGAGCGGCCTCTCCACCGCCTCCATCATCAACGTCAGGTAGGAGCGAGGATGCTGGTGGGCACGTGTTTGATAACTGTGCGGCTTCCTGATGATTTTGAATCCACCTGTCCTGAGCTCACATACTGGATCACTGACCCTTAAAAAAGCTGGTTTTGGAACCTGAACGCCTCATGAGATGTCACACCTGTTGGAGCGAAGAAGCTGCTTATTCTCTGCATGTGAAAGTGAATTTACCTGCTTGATCCAAACCTTCAATAATATGCTCTTCCAGTTTAAGAGAGAGTTTTTAATGCACTGCCTAAGTAAGAATTACTAAGTATGTTCCTGCACTGATCATAACTTTGGATCTGCTTCTGTGTTCTCTCCTCTGCAGTGTCGTCGGACCTTCAATCACCTTCAGAATCAGACCGAACTCCAAGAACCTGACGGCTGGAGAAGTGGCGGAGAAAGCAGGTAAACCAGCTGCATTTTAGAACTCAAACATTTAGAGGACTCCAATGTGCTGCAGAGGGTTTGAGGATTTTTGCAGAAATGTTGTTGTTGTCTTATCCCTGCAGTTGCAGAGAAGAACTTTCTGGAGTCTGAGACAGGCCTGAAGGTGCTGCAGAGCGGAGTCAGAGAGGTGGGTGCTTGTAATTTAGGCAGTGGTCGTCTTACAAAAAGTACCAAAAACACACTTTTAAAGTACTAGACTACACAAGTCAGTATCCTGCTCTAAAGTTAGAAATTGAAAAGTTGTGCAGTCAAATAGTCCTGTGAATGTTTTGCTATTAAAAATAATGCTTCTGCTGCTTTAGTATACTTGCAGCGTACATGTTTTAGAGCATGTTTTCACTAATCTGTATAAACTACTGTTGTGCGGGAAAATCGTAAAAGCTGTAGTTAAGTTTAGTAGATTTAGGTAAATATACTTCGTCCCCTTCTATTGTTGCAATCCCTCGAAATGCAACGAGATCATTATCTTCAAAAGCCGCATTCAAAACCAAAATGTAAAAGGTTCCTTTATTTTGAAATCCGCTACCGGAAGTCCGGATCGTTTATGTACTGTCCAACTTGACACTCCTTATGTTTTGGTCCATGTGAGAGAGGCAGCAGGCCCGGAGAGTAGAGAGAGGCATCGTTTGGTGAGTGAAACAGGAGCTAATTTACGCTAATTAACATTTAATTAATATTCAGAAACAGTTTAATAATCAAGCAGTTAACCGTGATGTTGTTTTTAAGACGTTAAAAAACAAATTTGTGTCATTATCTCCTAAGAAAATATTTTACAAAGATGAATAAATATTCTAAATAGTGAGCTTTAGTTAATATGACGTTATCTGTAATTTTTGTACACTAAATATGAAGTTTCTGTTGTAGTGTTTATATTATATTCCTAACAATATTATCAGTATGAGACAGTTAAAGACTTGATGATAATATTTAATATATTTGAGAGAGATAGTCCTGACCTCCTCATTTATATTGCTTCTTTAAAATCAAAGTCAGTTTTATATTTGATGCTCTTATGATATTTTTAAAGTTTAAGGATTTAGTTTGCTGCTCCAAAACAAACTTTATATCTGTTAAGGTATCAGTAGAAAATACCATGAATATCTTTTTACACTGCAATGACTTTAATTTATTAAAAAGTGTATCCAGTTTTTTTCTGCATGGAAGGAATTCTGCAGATGGTTTAAAGGATGTTTTGTTGTTTCATGGCCTCTTGGATGGATTCATCTTCGTATAATGAGCCGTGTTGAACGTCTTTGCGGCATCTTGTAGGGACATAAATGAAATACAGAAGAAGAAAACTTGGGCTGTGATGAGGTCTTAAAAGTGAACCACTTCTGTCCTTTGAGCACATGTAGCGTCTGTCATCCATTTTCTTTTTTTCTCCTGTTTCGCTCTGAACCCCACTGGGCCCCTTTCTACTAGCAGGTGAAGTCCCCTCTCTACCCTCCAGCACACCCACTCACACACACACACACACACACACACACACACACACACACACACACACACACACACACACACACACACACAATGAGAGTGTCACATTCCTGAGGTCCACAGAAAGGAATAAGGAGGTCTCAGAGGTCAAGAGAGACAATTCATTCCGGAGGAGGAGGAGGAGGAGGAGGAGGAAGAGGAGGATTTAAAGGACAGGGAGAGAAAGTCAGAGAGGGGAGAGAAACGTGGGAGTGTTTAGGAGAAAAGAAGGGAGGACAGGAGAGAATGAAATGTAAGAGAGGAGAAGTGAAAGAGAGAACAGGAGAGGCCAGATTGTGTGAATGTTTAAAATAATAATCCAACACGGGAGATCTAAAGTTGCTCTTTGCCCCCTCCTGCCACAGAACAATGATGGGAAAGCGTTGCCCCTGGCGACCAGAGTCCAGCCTGGCTCCCGCTGGTTGTTCACCACGCTGGTGGCCATGGCGTGCATCGGCAGCATCCTGGTGGCGGGCATGACCATCGTTTGCCTGCGTCACCACGCCCACAGGCTGGCTGCAAAGAAGCTGGGACTGGGACCAGAGGGGGGCAGCTTCAGCCACCAGGAGTACCAGGTGAATAAGAACACCTTCATGTTACTACTTCACAGTGCACGTTGTGTTTTTTGTATTTCTCTTATATTTAATGTTCTGTGCTTCAAATGTTGGAGCTACCTGGCACACGTATTGCCTGACAGAGTTCTATCTTATCTTATTTTATTAAAAAAGTGTTTTTCTTTAATAACTGAAGTAGATGTACCAGTCTCTCAGTGTATATGTAGGTAACATGTAAACCATTATCTGACATTACGCATTCACCCGGATACTTGAAGAGCTTCAAGAGAACAGAATTAGATCTAAATCAAGTTGACACAAACAGAGAAACACCACTCCAAATAAATGATAATGTGAATTTAATAAGATGATTTTATGATTGCAGCTTGTTGCAGGGTCTCCAGAAAGCAGAACAATCTGTGTGTGCACATCTAAACACTTTAACCTGTGCACAAATAGCACTGTACAAACACATGCATAACTGGCTCACCAGGACCTGTGTCGTCAGCACATGGCCTCCAAAGGCGCCTTCGGTCGCCTGGAAGCCGCTGCCCTGGGCGCCGTGGGAGGAGCGAGCGGAGGAGGTGCTGCTGCTGTCAGTGGAGGAGGAGGAGGAGGAGGAGGAGCAGGAGGAGGAGGAGGAGGAGCAGACTCGAGGGTGAGCAGCGTGTCATCCCAGTTCAGCGACGGAGCCCAGCCCAGCCCGAGCTCCCACAGCAGCACGCCGTCGTGGTGCGAGGAGCCGGCGCAGGCCAACATGGACATCTCGACGGGCCACATGATACTGGTCAGTGTGTGGGTCATGTGATCACTCAGGTGTTCCTGTGAGAAGGCAAATAAATGTGCATAACTTAGTTTCAGGAGAAATGTTGTTACCAGGTGTCTCAAGCCAAAAAGGTTAAGAACCTCTGGTGTAGATAATCTAATATGACATGTACTGTATGTTTGTCTCAGGCCTACATGGAGGACCACCTGAGGAACAAGGACCGTCTGATGAAGGAGTGGGAGGCTCTGTGCTCCTACCAAGCCGAGCCCAGCGCCGCTTCTGTGGCCCTGAGCGACCCCAACGCCAAGAAGAACCGCTGCCCCGACTCTGTGCCCTGTGAGCTCCTGCAGCCGCCTCACTGACACAACATCTAGTGATGCCAACAAACAGAAAAGTTATTAAGGCAAAGCCCAACACTACTCAGGCCAAATTTAGAGAAATATGTCCGTCTGAGATGTTACAAAAGTTGTTAGTTGATACAAACTAAATGCGGTATGATGAAGTTGTTTTTGACTACCTCGAAGCTTCTTAAGGTAAAGAGGAAATGTGGATTCTGAGGGGTTAAGTGTCACTGTCGTCCTGTAGATGACCACTCCAGGGTGAAGCTGAAGGCGGAGATTAACCCTTCACGCTCTGACTACATCAATGCCAGCACCATAGTAAGTCAGCTGTTGACACCATTGTAACCACCTTAATCCTCTATGAAATCACTATGTCGTCTTGCAATCTGAAAAATAATTCAGCTGCTCCAGTAAAGCCGTGCTATTTAAGATAGTTTTTTAATGTATGACCTGTAACCCCGCCCTTTCAGATTGAGCATGACCCCCGGATGCCGGCCTACATCGCCACCCAGGGCCCCCTGTCACACACCATCTCTGACTTCTGGCAGGTCAAACAAAACATTTATTTTTATATTAGGATTTAAGTTTGTATACATGGAAATGAATATGGTTGTGCACTGAAGATCTATAAATATACTTGAGTTTTTAAGGCTCTAGATTTAAAAGTGTGGATGTGCAAAAATAGAATAAAAGAGTGGTTTGTTGTGTCTGTTGTTGTAGATGGTTTGGGAGAACGGCTGCACGGTGATCGTGATGATGTCGGCTCTGGTGGAGGACGGAGAGAAACAGTGCGACCGCTACTGGCCTGATGAGGGCTCGTCTCTCTACCACATCTACGAGGTGAGCACAGTGTTTGTGCCTGTTTGTTTTAATGTTAGCACACTGTGAGTCCTTTAACAGCTGTATTCTTTTATACCTGTCCAGGTGAACTTGGTGTCTGAACACATCTGGTGTAACGACTTCCTGGTGCGGAGCTTCTACCTAAAGAACGTGCAGACCCAGGAGACCCGCACACTCACTCAGTTCCACTTCCTCAGCTGGCCTGCTCAGGGCATTCCCACCTCCACACGCCCCCTGCTGGACTTCCGCAGGTACAGCTGCTTTCTGCACATCCTCGTACAAGAGCGATACAACAGTCAGTTAAAGAGAGTGAAAATGCATGACATCTGAACTTGTCGTGATGTGATCCTTCCATCATTCATGTGAATGTCCTGATCCTACAAACTACATGAACATGGTTATGAACATGCCATGATGATGAGTTTCCGCTGTGTTTTTACATAGAAGACATGCAAAAAAACACATTCTATTCTCCCCTCTCTGTCCCTCATCCCCTCCCCTCCTCTCCTCCCCCCTGTGCGATGGAGGTCAGCGGGGCCATGGCTTTAATTTTAACATATCTGTCTGTGTCATTCTTGTGGTTTGCAGCTAGTAGTCTGGGTCCAGTTGCATAGTCACAAAAATGATCATGGACTTATGTGGCTGCAGCAGGAGGTCCATCGCCGAAACCTATTAACTACCCCCTCTATCTGTCTAACTATCTATCTGTCTGTCTGTCTGTCTGTCTGTCTTCCTTACTCTTAATCTGTTAATCCGCAATTTATTTATTTTCTTTCTTTTCTTCAGCATTTTCCTTCTCCTTTTTGTCTCTTTAGGAAGGTGAACAAGTGCTACAGAGGACGATCCTGCCCCATCATCGTGCACTGCAGGTACTGAACTACGATGATGACTTATAACACCTTAAAATAAGTTACAGTCAGACTTTTGTAATTAAAGGTATAATGTGTAGAATTATATGAAAATGTTTACATAAAAATCTAAATTAATTAAAAATTGACTATGTAATTTTTTTTACACTAGTTACACTTACGTTACCGTAAATATTTCAAGCATTTTTCAAAGCCAGAGAAATCATTAATTTTATAGTTGTTACCACTGTAAATATAAAGATCTTGGCAGATATGATATATTTATCGTTGCCGTGGTAACACCGGATGCTGCCGTACTGTCGCTGTATGTGCTGCTGTGATAAAAAACGTGATAAAAATTATACTTGGATACATCGTCAGTAAACACATCGCTTCCTCAGGTCGTTGTCGCCTCGTTCGTCTTCACTAGTTCGTTTCCTTCGGGGGCGTTTAAAGCTAGGAAAATAGATGCACGCTATTGTAGTACAACTTCTGTCCACTAGATGGCAGCATTTCTCTTAAAATGCACGTTTAGCTTTGTAATTCATCAGGTAATGTCTTCATCCTGACTTCATTTTTTTTAGTTTAAACTGTTATTTTACATTACCTCAAATACTCTAATAATTAGCAATAGCTAATTATACTCTTGTAGCACATCAGTTAAATAAATAAATTCAAATTTAAGTTTAAAGTTGACTTTGTATTGTTTCCGTAGTGATGGTACAGGCCGGACTGGGACTTACATCCTGATCGACATGGTTCTTAATCGCATGGCTAAAGGTGAGCTATTTCTATGTTTGTTATTTGATGTTTTTTTTGTTTTTTTTTTTTAAATGTGAAGTGTTGCTAAGAATATGTTACTTGTATTCCTGCAGGTGTGAAAGAGATCGACATCGCTGCTACTCTGGAGCACGTTCGAGACCAGCGGCCCGGGATGGTTCGCACGAAGGTGCTCGCTAAATGTGTAGTTGAAACTGCAACAGGTGGCCCACAGCAATTGACAAGACCCTTGCTCCACCACTCATCACATCTTGCATAACCCCCTGCTTGTATTTCTCACGAGACACCAGGGGGGACACGGCCTCCCCTAGCCCTGGTACTCCAGGAGTGCACGTTTGATCCAGGTACCGACCGCAGCGGGACTCGAACTCGGCACTTGCCGCCATGTGTGCCTTCAGAGTTAAGAATCTTACCCACCACGCCACCGATGCCCTTCACACTTTGGGATTTGCTCCGGGCGTATTTATCTTCGTCATTTTGGATGTTGGACTTTAAAATTCACTGAGTCCTGATAAGGCTTGAACCCACAACCTCTGGACTCCCAGAGCATCTTCTACCTCCTGAGCCACAGAGACAGGTGCTTGACTATGTTTCTTAGACCTTTTCAGTCTTTCCTTTGGACTCAGACTTTCAAAATTCACTGAGTCTTCTTGAGGCTCGAACCGACGACCTCTGGACTCCTAGTCCATCCTCTACCTCCTGAGCCACAGAGAGAGGTACCTGGTTTAGTTTTAGAGATCTTTTCAGTCTTTCCTCTGGACTCAGACCTTTAAAAAACACCGAGTCCTGAGAAGGCTCGAACCCATGACCTCCGGAGTACCAGCCAGTCCCCTTTGCCTCTGAGCTATTCAGACAGACACCTGTCATATGTCTTCAAGTGCTTTTCTCTCTTTCCTTTGGACAGTGGTCTTAAAAATCCACTGGGCACAATTAAGGTTTGAACTCACAACCTCTGGATTCAAAGTCAGTCCTCCATCTCTCTAAGCTACAGAACCAGACACGTCACATATCATCTTTAACGCTTTCAGTCCTTCCTTTGGACTCAGACTTTTAGAAAACTCATAAGTAAGAGAACCAATCTGCTCCAAAACAAGGATGGACTTCTGGATCCTCAGGCAGTCCTCTGACCTGAGCCGTAGAGCTGAACACTGAAGTGTATTTCCTATAGCTTTCCTTTTAGAAGCAAACATTCATGTACAACTTTCCTCATCAAGAATTGAACCCACAATCCCAAATCAAAAAGATTTTATGTTTTTTAAACTCCTTCTCTTCTTGTTTCAGGACCAGTTTGAATTCGCTCTGACGGCCGTGGCTGAGGAGGTCAACGCCATCCTCAAAGCTCTGCCCCAGTGAAACCAGTACGACCGTGACCGGCCTCCTGTCTGCACCCTTGACTATCCCATTAAGGCTCTTGTCTTGTCTCTTCTTTTCTCTTGATGGTGATGATGATGATGAAGATAATTATGATGAGGAACGATGTTGTACTTCACAATCTGCCCATCAAAAATTAAAAACAGGATGATTTCAGGT
The DNA here is from genome assembly GCF_963584025.1 of Labrus mixtus. Lineage (NCBI taxonomy): Eukaryota > Metazoa > Chordata > Actinopteri > Labriformes > Labridae > Labrus > Labrus mixtus. The sequence goes on along the minus strand of NC_083635.1, from coordinate 10,726,269 downwards.
CAGGAAGGACTCACACATTTATCAATCAGGTCCCGTATTCACAAACATTCAGAGAATCCTCACAGAGAGCTCCTAACTCAGCTTAGCCTAGGAGTGATTCAGGAACAATCTCTTAGTTACTCTGAGCGAGAATTTGTGATTTGTTGATCCAAAAAAATGGAATCTAAAGTCAGACATTGTGTAATTAAGAACAATATGAAATTAAGATCTGTGATCATTTGTAAGACGTACTAGTATAAAGCCGATAAAATGTTGAAATCACATGCCCACATGTGCAGCAGCCTCTTCACCTGATGATCGTTATATCATCAGGTGAAGAGCCTTAATTAGTGGTGATTGGATGCACCTGTGGAGGTAACCACAGGTAGACATGTGGATTAAAATGTCTGCACCAATCATTTTTTTCTGTACCGCCCAACTTTGAGTCAAAAAGATTCTTCATGTAGAGTTTGAAGAATGTTTCTTCAGTTTCTCCTCACCTTGAGAATAAGCTGATAAAAGTCCTCCTCACAGTTTGACACCTCAGGAGCTCTCTTAAGGGCTAAAAACCTTTGTGAATAACGTTCATCTTTACACAGATCTAGTCTCAACTTTAAGGGGAAATTCTTAGAAAACGTCCCGATTCTAAGACTCTTCTTAGAATTTTGTCACTTGGAGCAACTCTTTGTATTTAGGAGGCTTTGTGAATACGGCACCTGATGTTTGAATGTGTTTGTGCTACAGTTATGATGCGTTCAGGGACATTCAGATGGAAATAGTGTTATGTATTCAAAGCTAATTTGCATGAAGGTTAAACTAGGAAATAAACGACCTTTAGACTTAACAGTTTTCTCTTTGGAGATGATTTTGGTTTATGTTCTTTGCAGTCATATTGTTTTTGTTTAGCACGTCGATGGTGCCTTTTTTCATAACCAACTGCTTAGAGTCCCGTTTAAACCTGTAACATACAAATCTAGTATCAATCATGCAAAAGACCGTCACTGCAAATATATTTTTACACTATTAATATTCACAAATACAACAGAAACGTGTACTTCATTAACAAAATACGTCAAGTTAATTCATTTTATTCAGAATTTTTCTTAATTTGCTTAAAGAGATAACATACATGTAGCTCTTTCATAGCTTTTTCAGTTGGTTCAGCTTTTTAAATTAATGACCTGCCTCATAAATCAGAAACTTATTGTTACTTTCCCACCACTTTTGCATTTTCTATCCCGTCTGACCATCCTTGAATGCATCGTTGACTATTCAAACCTAAGATTTTACTTAAACTTAAAAATGATTCTCTAATTTTACTCTTATTGAAACAGAATCCTAACATTTCCTCTAATATGTGGTCGTAGTTTGTTTAAATTGTGCTGCTGTTGGGACAACGTGTGGGTTTTTTTTGTCTCCTTGAGGACACAAAATTATTTTAAAAACTACTCTAGAAAGCCCTAAATATTGGATTTACAAACATGAAAGTCCCTGGTAGAGTGATGAGATGTTGTGGTTGTTTTCACTTCCTGCTCATCTTGTTACTTCCTGTCCTCACACGACCAACACCTGAAAATACAAACATACGACATGCGTCTCTTTGTGTGCCATTCAGATCATTTGACGTCCCTGGATGAATATATATTGTTGTAAACCTCATGCAAGTCAGAAAATGAATAAAAAAAATCACTAAAAAAATCAAGAAATGCTATTCTATGAAAAGAAGAAAAGCTATTTTGTATATGTGAGACCTTAAATAAATCTTTTCGTGTTTAAGTGCTGCAATCACTTGTGACTTCTGTGACTTTCTCTACTTTTAAACCTTTTTTTTTTTACCGTTAACAGGCAGCCAGTGGAATATTTCAGTCCATTACAAGAGATCATGATGTGACCTCTGACCCCATATCCAAACATGATAAAACTGAGAATTTACACAGTAGGAATAAATCAGCATGAAAGCCACCTGAGATTGGATCAATGACTTTATAAATAACTTTTGTCGCATTTCATGCTAAAGGTCAGGGGTCATCAGCTACATTTATACATGGGTCATCTTTTTTCTTGACAGAGGGCCAGACTTCAAAATATGCTTGCACATACACCTGACTGCTGTCAAGCCAGATGTGAAGTTCGTCAGAAATTTAATTTCTTTACCTTGTGAGTATTTTGGTTTAATCATTTGATTTGTAGGCCACCAGTTGATCATTGCTATAGGTTAATCTAGATATAGCTTCAGGACAACAAATAGTGATCTCACTCAATTTCCTTTGATTTCAATTTAGCCCAACCCAGATAATAAAAAAGCACCAAGCTAAGTGTAAAGTTAAGATTTTCCCAGTTTTCTGAAAAACATTTTCCCAGCCTCACTTATCGACTCAGTTATGATCTGAAGAGTGTTTCAAGTAGTTGAAAAGCTTAAAAGCCTGGCTAGTAAGGATGCTGCATCATCTTGGTGCTCAGGACACTTGGCATGTTTCTTAATCTGCACATTAACACAAAATACAGGACGAAGAATGAATGTAACATTTTATTGGTTTGCACACTGAAAAACCAGACAAGAAATTCAGGTAGCTCACTGGAATGTGCACTTTAAAGGAATGAGTCCAATATTACTTTGCAGCCACAGAGAACTTCGTGGAACAGGTGGACTGCTTAGTATGAACAGGAAATTTTTGGATGTGCACTTTAAGGAATGAGTCCAATATTACTTTGCAGCCACAGGCAACTTCATGGAACAGGTGGACTGCTTAGTTTGAACAGGAATTTTTTGGACTTTTGTTAGAACCAGCCAGCTACAGATGTTTCAGGAGCTCAGTACTCCTCTCCTTCATCCTCCTCTCCAACGCTGTCAGTGCCAACCTCTTCGTAATCCTTCTCCAGAGCAGCCATGTCCTCTCTGGCCTCTGAGAACTCCCCCTCCTCCATCCCCTCTCCAACGTACCAGTGGACGAAAGCCCTCTTGGCGTACATCAGGTCAAACTTGTGGTCAAGTCGAGCCCAGGCCTCGGCGATGGCAGTGGTGTTACTCAGCATGCACACGGCTCTCTGCACCTTGGCCAGGTCTCCTCCAGGAACCACAGTGGGGGGCTGGTAGTTGATACCCACCTTGAAGCCTGTGGGACACCAATCCACAAACTGGATTGTGCGCCTGGTTTTGATCGTGGCGATGGCGGAGTTGACATCTTTGGGCACCACATCTCCACGGTACAGGAGGCAGCAGGCCATGTACTTCCCATGGCGAGGGTCACACTTCACCATCTGATTGGCTGGCTCAAAGCAGGCGTTTGTGATGTCGGCCACTGAGAGCTGCTCATGATAGGCCTTCTCTGCTGAGATAACTGGGGCGTAGGTGGCCAGAGGGAAGTGGATACGAGGGTAGGGCACCAAGTTGGTCTGGAACTCCGTCAGGTCCACGTTCAGGGCTCCGTCAAACCGCAGGGAGGCTGTGATGGAGGAGACGATCTGTCCAATCAGCCTGTTGAGGTTGGTGTATGTGGGACGCTCGATGTCAAGGTTCCTGCGGCAGATGTCGTAGATGGCCTCATTGTCTACCATGAAGGCGCAGTCAGAATGCTCCAGGGTGGTGTGGGTGGTCAGGATGGAGTTGTAGGGCTCCACCACAGCTGTGGACACCTGGGGGGCTGGGTAAACAGCAAACTCCAGCTTGGACTTTTTGCCATAGTCGACCGAGAGACGCTCCATCAGCAGAGAGGTGAAGCCAGAGCCGGTTCCACCGCCAAAGGAGTGGAAGATGAGGAAACCTTGGAGCCCAGTGCACTGATCAGCCTGAAACATTATAGAGGGGTTTAAAATGTGGTTAAGATGGACATTATTGTTGTGACAGAGTTTGTGTGCAGCAAACAAGTTTTATTGATTAACACGTCTCCCAAATCATCAACAGTATGAGAATTTAAGCTCACCAGCTTGCGTGTCCTGTCAAGAACAAGGTCAATGATCTCCTTTCCAACGGTGTAGTGACCACGTGCGTAGTTGTTGGCTGCGTCCTCCTTGCCAGTAATGAGCTGTTCGGGGTGGAAGAGCTGGCGGTAGGTTCCTGTGCGTACCTCATCTGATGGGAAATAAAAATACAGGCTTACAATGAGGCTCAATTTTATAAGCATACAGAAAAGTATTTCTTCTACAGATTGCCAAAATAGTCCATGCAGTAATTTGCCTTTTTCAGTATAATCAGTTTCTTACCAATCACAGTTGGCTCCAGATCAACAAAGATGGCTCGAGGAACGTGTTTTCCAGCTCCAGTCTCACTGAAGAAGGTGTTAAAGGAGTCGTCTCCTCCGCCGATGGTCTTGTCACTGGGCATCTGACCGTCAGGCTGGATGCCGTGCTCCAGGCAGTAGAGCTCCCAGCAAGCATTGCCCATCTGGGCACCGGCCTGGCCGACATGCATAGAAATACACTCACGCTGAGGAGGAAAAAAAGAAAATCAGTTATTATCTTCACCATTTATAAGATCTTAACATTAATGATTGAAAATTTAAATAATACAAGTGATCTTGTTTTGATCAAATCTTGTTTTGTTCAGTCTTCAGAATACCACAAATGTTCAAGGAAATATAGTCTACAACTGTCTGAAAACTTGCACAACAAAAATTTAGAATTCTAGTGTTAAAAAGCAAAAATATTATACTGTTTTTTAATGTTCAATATCCTGATATGACAGTTCATAATTGTGACAGCCTCTGTTCGATTTAGTGATATATATGCTAAATACGAATTCAATTATAATTAAATTCTTATTTAGCATTTATATACATCACTAAATGTTTCGTTTTAACAGAAAAGAGCTGAATAATGCAGATCGACGATTAACCCTGCCATTTTGATTCTGCTAAGCCATCGACTTTCAAACTGCTCGTCCGTGGTGCAGCTTTAACGATCCCTAGCCTCAGGCGACATCTTTGTCGGTTTCAGGCATCACTGCTGCTGAGCAACATGGTGGCTTACTGCGGGGTTTTATCTGCCTAGAGTAACTAACCCCTAAAACCAACTATAAACCTCTGTATTTGATTATTAAGTAGTGTTATGGATCAATTCAAATCCAAATCTCGACATTTTAGTACAAAGTGTTGAAATATTGTGTTAGAAATGTGCATAGTGTCTGCCCTTCCGTTTGAAAAGGTCTAATGTGGAGTGAATGCCTACGTCACCAGCGTGTGTGTGTGGGGCAAACATTGTATCATTTTGCGGCAGATAACGGCGAGAATGAGAGTGGGCGAGTTAACCCCCCCTCCCTCTCGAAGTTGATACATTGACATTCTAAATGCACTTTTTTAATTCCAGGGTAGAGAAGTTCGACTGCGCAGCCGCAGCAGACGATCAGTGAAGACAAAAACCGCCAAAAAGGGGCAGTTACAGGTTCCGCTCCCTGCCCCCACCCCACAGAACATCACTACCTTTGTGTAACGTTCACGGACTGGGCGTTAGCTAATGGCGCCTCCCAACACTTCATGCCCCCCCTCCCCTGAAGTTTTTAGAATATGGCTTTATATTGGGAAATTATTAAAATAATACAATCTTCAATTAACTACTGCCTCTCCTGTGGAGGTTGTAGTGATCCGGGGATTCACATTTGAAAAGCTTAACGGTCAGTTTTCAGCCATTTTGATTCAAACTGCGACACTTTCACACCGAATATAACACATCACACGACGGTAGTTAAACATACAAGAACCAAAATAGAAGTTAATTGCGAGTATCTACTCTGAGCATTTATCGGCGTTTTTATATTCATTTCAAATATCATTTAAGACCCCGATTTCCCCGCCCAAGAGACAAAGGTGAATGCTACTTAAATGCTGTGTTCGTTTAAAAGCGATCATCCATTAAACACATTAAAGTAAACATGAGTATCTCTTCGATTATTTATGTAGTTTGCAGGAATTCATACCATCTTGATTTAGTTTCTCCTTCCCGCCGACGTTGAAGAATCGGTTCTTGAAGGCAGCAATGAAAGCGGGTGGCGTGGTTGAGTGTATTTATACTTTTTCGAGTGGGTGGAGCTACAGCGACGGTTAGAGCGTCGTTTTGGCGGTAGTGGACGTTGGCTGCTGTTGCATTCAAATGCGGCTCGAAATATTCATACTCCTGCACTTCTGCTGCGTCATCTGAAGGAACTTTGAATGAACAGTTATCCGTAAAATGCATCTCTTCTTTTATCAGCCTTACATTATGTGACTTTTTAATTATTGTATTAATTTTATACAATTAAGTCACCTTTTTAAGATTAAGTAAACACACTTCTGACATCATGAAAGTACACTCTTGAGGCTTGTTTTGTCGTATACTGTTGTTTTGTTGTTATTCTATTTTTTTTTTTAAATAAATGCAGCACAGTGTAAGTCAACACGTGAAAAAAATTCCAATCATTTGATCAAATTTAAAAAAAATATATCTTTTTTTTTCTTTTTTTAATTATATTATTATTATTTTTTTATTTAGCATAAATAATATGTTTTCAATAAGGCTAATTATTTTAAACAGCAACGCTTTAACGTTGTACTAGACTTTGCATGGGGGGGAGTAAGTGTAGCCTAACTGTTGTTTTTTATTAGTTTTTAAAATAATATACCATTCAAACAAAAACCTATCCGTGTATTCTCTGTTTTCCGTTATTTTCAATTTAATAAATGCTCTGAATTCCCTAACAGTCGTTTATAAAGTATCTGAGCTTCGAAAGGGCGAAATTAGGAACGTAGCCTGAAGGCATCACAGCTCAAATAAGGAAGAGTGGGCTCTGCTGCATGAAGGCCCTCACTCCTGCACATACTGTCCCTTAAAGGATGACTATGTGAAATAAACCAAATAAAGGTAGGCCTATACAAGGGAAATTTTTGTGCAAAAGCTATGAATAAAAATACTATCTTGAAAATATAAAGACATGTTTACTAATAAATATGCCATCTGGCCCACATGTTTTTATAATTATGAAAATTTGAAACAGTCTAACTGAAAGTCACCCTCATTTATGCATTGGGAAGGAAGACTGAACAAAGAAACCTATTGCAAGACATAATCCCGATCTAATCCTTAGAGATTTGTGTTATGTAAAGCACAATATATGCTGTGAGGAGGAATTAAAGATCAATGTGGTTATGAGAGAATGAAGTGAGTGCAGCATGAGCTGTGCATTGATTCAGATCTGATTTCAAACTTTGACGACACTGCAAATGAATAAAGCATGTTCAGTTTAATGTTTCAGGATAAAAACAATAAGAACAGATGATGCCTGGACACTAAATTCTTCAGCAGAAAACAGGAATCGTGCAGGTCATTTATGCTGAATATTTGCAAATAAATATAGGTCAGATGATGAGTATCATTATTGAATTTAGGACCTGTCGGTTATTGCAAATTTAATATTCTTCCCCCTCTTCCTCTCCGTCGTCCACGATGCTGTCAGTGCCCACCTCCTCATAATCCTTCTCCAGAGCAGCCATGTCCTCTCTGGCCTCTGAGAACTCCCCCTCCTCCATCCCCTCTCCAACGTACCAGTGGACGAAAGCCCTCTTGGCGTACATCAGGTCAAACTTGTGGTCAAGTCGAGCCCAGGCCTCTGCGATGGCAGTGGTGTTGCTCAGCATGCACACGGCCCTCTGCACCTTGGCCAGGTCTCCTCCAGGAACCACAGTGGGGGGCTGGTAGTTGATACCCACCTTGAAGCCTGTGGGACACCAATCCACAAACTGGATGGTTCGCTTTGTTTTGATCGTGGCGATGGCGGAGTTGACATCTTTGGGCACCACATCTCCACGGTACAGGAGGCAGCAGGCCATGTACTTTCCATGACGAGGGTCACACTTCACCATCTGATTGGCCGGCTCAAAGCAGGCGTTGGTGATTTCAGACACTGAGAGCTGCTCATGATAGGCCTTCTCTGCTGAGATAACTGGGGCGTAGGTGGCCAGAGGGAAGTGGATACGAGGGTAGGGCACCAAGTTGGTCTGGAACTCCGTCAGGTCCACGTTCAGGGCTCCGTCAAACCGCAGGGAGGCTGTGATGGAGGAGACGATCTGTCCAATCAGCCTGTTGAGGTTGGTGTATGTGGGACGCTCGATGTCAAGGTTCCTGCGGCAGATGTCGTAGATGGCCTCGTTGTCTACCATGAAGGCGCAGTCAGAATGCTCCAGGGTGGTGTGGGTGGTCAGGATGGAGTTGTAGGGCTCCACCACAGCTGTGGACACCTGAGGAGCAGGATAAATGGCAAACTCCAGCTTGGACTTTTTGCCATAGTCGACAGAGAGACGCTCCATCAGCAGAGAGGTGAAGCCAGAGCCGGTTCCTCCTCCAAAGGAGTGGAAGATGAGGAAACCTTGGAGCCCGGTGCACTGATCGGCCTTTAGGAGAGAACATTATCTTTAATCCATGTCTGATATAGTGAAATATTGAGTAACTGTAAGCAAACTCACCAGTTTCCGTATCCTGTCTAGCACAAGGTCAATAGACTCTTTCCCGATGGTGTAGTGACCACGCGCGTAGTTATTGGCTGCATCTTCCTTTCCAGTGATCAGCTGCTCAGGATGAAAGAGCTGCCGGTAGGTTCCAGTACGGACCTCATCTGCAATTGGGAAAATGAATCAATATATTATCAAATGTTTGATATATTATCATTTTGATTGTTTCTGTAGCCCAGAAACAGTCTCATGATCTTACCAATCACAGTTGGCTCCAGATCCACAAAGACGGCTCGAGGGACGTGTTTTCCAGCTCCAGTCTCACTGAAGAAGGTGTTGAAGGAGTCGTCTCCTCCTCCGATGGTCTTGTCACTGGGCATCTGACCGTCAGGCTGGATGCCGTGCTCCAGGCAGTAGAGCTCCCAGCATGCATTGCCTATCTGAGCTCCAGCTTGGCCAACATGGACAGAGATACATTCACGCTGCGAGTACAAGAAGTTCAGATTTTATTGTTCATTTTGCAACTGTAGTTCAAACCAGAAAGGTCATTTAGATCATTTGTTAAATCATGTGCAAAGGTGTGTGTCCCTTTGAGAGGAGGTGTGACACAAACCCTTTGTCTCTTATTAAGCGAGTAAAACTGACCTAACAGTCACTGAACAAACAGTAATCTCAAAATTGGTGGCAGGAACATTTTAAAATGCTCTAAAGACTGTGTCCCACTTTATTTCAGCAAGATTATTTTTTTTAAATATCCCGATAGCCAGCTATTCTTTGGAGAGATCTAATTGTAAAACACGAAGACATGATTTTCAGCTATTCAATCTGACAGGTCTCCAGCATTTCTTATCACGTCATTTTCAATAAGTTTTAGTAAGATTACTTGTGTAAAACTTAAAGAATAAAGATTTCCTCACCATGTTTTCGATGCTTGAAACAATCCTTTGTCACCTGTAATGAGTAGCTGGGGATGTTGTGTTAAGTACAAGGGTGGGACATTGCTTTATAGTGCCCCATCTCTAGGCAACAGCCTGGCCTGTTGTGGTAACTGGAGGAGCTGGGGAAGCAAACACCGTGCCTTTTGATGAAAGATGAGGAGGAAGGAGCACAAAAATCATCTGGTATGCTCCCCTGCACAGATCTAACAAACAAGGGCTGTTGTTACACAAATGAGTAACCACCAACAAAGACCAGAGTAGCAGTGAAATATGACCCATGTCTGTTTGCCCTCCACTCAAATTATATGCCTTATATTTAAGGCATGTTAGCTTTTGTTATCTTGCACTGAACAGGTACATGTTCAAACTTGCTCAAGGATCCTTAAACAGACATTCCTTCGTCTGCTGAAGGCCCTGATCTTTCCGTTATCAGACATAAAGGGTTTGTGGATATAAGAACAATACTGTAATGTAGCACTGATAAAACAAAAACTTGATACTATTGACATAGCACATTTGGAGCCTCTCTTTTCTTATCTTGAAGGAGGAGAAAATAGATACCTCCACCGAGTGGCCTACATAGGCTTTTGTTACAGATAACTGCTGCATCACTCCTTCGGTCCAGATTCATTTGCAATGCAAAGTTAGCTGCCTGCCTGGGAGCACACTGCAGCACACTTCTCTCAAAGGAACGTGACATTTGAGATCCGTGTTTCTTTTCTAATAGATAACAGAACATTACTGTACATGATACATATTTCCACTCAGTTTAATAACACCACAGAAAGAGGAAATTAACCTGGTGCTTGTATTGAATTGACTAGATACGTGCAGTTATTAAAAGTGAAGATTTACAAAGAATTATGATCTCTACCAAGAATTTTCCCCTGGCGGATCAAGGCCAGTATCTTTGAACAACTTACTGAATGGCTATGAGTTAGTCAGAGTGCATTGGACAATAAACAATTATGTTAGCATTGTTTTAATGGATTTATTAGGCTACATAATAATTTGCTATCATGTCAGAGCGTTTCCCCCCTGGTGTGAACTCTTTAGAAAATCATATTCAGTGCTAGCACTATTGTGTTTACACCAATGTACTCTGTAGTCTGAGTTTGAATGGCTGTTATATGTCTAATCCCTCTATCTGTAGGTAACCATAGAAACATAATGACAAACGTCTAAGTAAGAATTGCCTAAACATGCTCCCTTTTAGTTTCCCCAGTTACTCCTTTCTGAAGCGTCGTTTGCGCTCAGATGGCTGCTGACCCAAACATGCCAGTCAGAGGTGTGTGTGCACTTTAAACAATGGCAACACTCTGCAGGCGTTCACTTAGAAACAACACATCAGCTCACAACAGGAAAGCTGCAACAGAATTTGAACCATTGTTGTGTTTTGTTTTGTTTTTACAAACTGACAGGACAAATACTTAACATTATGCTTTATTTTCCCTTCAGTATTCTTGATTTAAAGTGTAAAAGAAATAATGTTTTAATTGTGGGGATACATATTGGGATAACACTTTTTGTCCTATTCCCCCTCTTCCTCTCCGTCGTCCACGATGCTGTCAGTGCCCACCTCCTCATAATCCTTCTCCAGAGCAGCCATGTCCTCTCTGGCCTCTGAGAACTCCCCCTCCTCCATCCCCTCTCCAACGTACCAGTGGACGAAAGCCCTCTTGGCGTACATCAGGTCAAACTTGTGGTCAAGTCGAGCCCAGGCCTCGGCGATGGCAGTGGTGTTGCTCAGCATGCACACGGCTCTCTGCACCTTGGCCAGGTCTCCTCCAGGAACTACAGTGGGGGGCTGGTAGTTGATACCCACCTTGAAGCCTGTGGGACACCAGTCCACAAACTGGATTGTGCGCCTGGTTTTGATCGTGGCGATGGCGGAGTTGACATCTTTGGGCACCACATCTCCACGGTACAGGAGGCAGCAGGCCATGTACTTTCCATGACGAGGGTCACACTTCACCATCTGATTGGCCGGCTCAAAGCAGGCGTTGGTGATTTCAGACACTGAGAGCTGCTCATGATAGGCCTTCTCTGCTGAGATAACTGGGGCGTAGGTGGCCAGAGGGAAGTGGATACGAGGGTAGGGCACCAAGTTGGTCTGGAACTCCGTCAGGTCCACGTTCAGGGCTCCGTCAAACCGCAGGGAGGCTGTGATGGAGGAGACGATCTGTCCAATCAGCCTGTTGAGGTTGGTGTATGTGGGACGCTCGATGTCCAGATTCCTGCGGCAGATGTCGTAGATGGCCTCATTGTCTACCATGAAGGCGCAGTCAGAGTGCTCCAGGGTGGTGTGGGTGGTCAGGATGGAGTTGTAGGGCTCCACCACAGCTGTGGACACCTGAGGGGCTGGGTAAACAGCAAACTCCAGCTTGGACTTTTTGCCATAGTCGACCGAGAGACGCTCCATCAGCAGAGAGGTGAAGCCAGAGCCGGTTCCTCCTCCAAAGGAGTGGAAGATGAGGAAACCTTGGAGCCCAGTGCACTGATCAGTCTGCAGGAAAACAGAAACAGATAATTCCCTCAGTACTTGATTACAGACTGAGCTGTTTATCAAGCTTTTGCAAGAAAACTCACCAGTTTGCGGATCCTGTCAAGAACTAAGTCAATGAGCTCCTTGCCGATTGTGTAGTGACCACGTGCGTAGTTGTTGGCTGCGTCCTCCTTTCCAGTGATCAGCTGCTCGGGATGGAAGAGCTGGCGGTAAGTTCCTGTACGGACCTCATCTGGAAATGTTAACAGAAAAAACTTAAAATAAAATCAATTAATTCCAAGTGTTTATCTACAGTCTGTGTGGGAAAAAAACATTTTTTACCAATCACTGTTGGTTCTAGATCCACAAAGACGGCTCGAGGGACGTGTTTTCCAGCTCCAGTCTCACTGAAGAAGGTGTTGAAGGAGTCGTCTCCTCCTCCGATGGTCTTGTCACTTGGCATCTGACCGTCAGGCTGGATGCCGTGCTCCAGGCAGTAGAGCTCCCAGCATGCATTGCCCATTTGGACACCAGCCTGACCAACATGGATTGAGAGGCATTCACGCTGGAGGAAAAAAAAACAGATGTTGAGTTAGACAGGTGTTAAACTTGTGTTATCTCTCGATGCAAATTACTCAGCACATTTTATTCAAACATCACGGAGCTTTTTTCTTAACATCGCAAAGTTCATACACTTGAGAGGCGTGAAACTGCAGAGGCTTACCATTGTTATAATTTTCAGCTGCTGATGTTGAGTATCTGCTGGAAAATCCTCAATCAGTTTGTCCCCAAAGACTTCTCCTGTTCTTATAGTTCATCCAAACTCTATGGTTACAATGTTTGTTACCATAAACTGGGGTTAACTGGGTTTAGCAGGGGGTGAAAGCAAATAACACATTATGCAAACATGGGCTGCCACACTTCAATAAGCCTCCTTCCTGCTCAGGGGTAATGTATAACTCCGACCCACACATAGAGCAGGCACTCAGGACTCAATTTAGACACAGCAAACAGGGCAGTGTTTGAGTATTTGTGGAGAACACCGAGATTAATGAACGCAAAGCTCTGTAGGGGGTCTGATGTCTCCATAGAGATCTAGACTCTGTCAAGGAGTGAAACCACAAAATATTTGTGTGCAGAATTAAACAAAAGCTGGAGCAATCCTTCTCATAGCTGAAAACTGGATTTTTTAACTTTTTAATTAAATGCATTTTAAAGGCATGTAAAATAATTAATACACTTGTGCAAAAGATGAAATGCTTAATCAAGCATACATTTAATTATTCTGAATGATCGGACCTCCAGTCTTGCCTCCTCACTGCAGTTTGATCTGCTGTTGGGGTAGAGGAATCCCCCCCCCACCCCACGATGCCTGGCTGGGCTGCTCTGTTGTCTTTCCACATGCTTGGCTGTCCTGTTGTTATAGAAACACTGAAGGTCACATTGCTGTTGCTGGGAAAGTCAGCGGGAAAGTAGATTAACAGGACAAGAACGCCCAAGGTCTGATCTGTGGTTTATCAGCCTGGCCTGGTTAAGAAATTACAAATTTCGAATTGGGCTGTAACTATTTTTAAGTGCTTGTTTGGTGTAGTTTTCAATGCTCCATACTCTCTTAAAGACAGGATGTTAATAATTGAGTTTAAAAGTGTGATAACCATAAAAGAAGACATCACAGCAGATCCAGAACAGAGTAAAAGGTGAGACACATATATCACTTTGACAAGGCACTTGTTATTTCATTCATCTTTAATGATTGATTTAATCCATCAGACGGTGCAGTAGTTACCACTCTGACCTTTTCCTCCCTCATTCATTCCACACAATGTAAAAATGAGCTCTGCGTGGGTTTCGTTAGCTACTGCAGGAGGCCTGGTTTGAGTTACTTTGGACAACAGGTTCATCGTTTTGAACTAAAGTTCTGAATGCTTCAGTCTCTTGTAAGTTTTCTACCATCGACAAAGTGTCTTACAGCAGTGATGAGGTGTTTTCTGGTGAGAAGAAAAAAGATTCAGAGTCAAGACTGTCCCCTCCTCAAGTGCACAGGGAACCAGATTTAAATTCATAAACACATTTTAAAAAGAGTTAAATAACATGTATCCTGTGTAGGGAAGGAGGAAATATAATCTAGTGTGAAGAAAGAAAATCTGCAACTAAGTTCCAGAGTGAGAATTTGCATTTCATTCACCAACGAAAAGATGAATTAAAAGTCAAAATAAACCATATGTGCATTTGACAACTGAAGTCACACATCCTCATAATAGCCAATGAAATAAATGAAAATCTACTGTTCCCTCTGATGATCCTACATGAAAAGAAACTGTGATGATTTGATGACAATGCAAGGCGTCGCCTGCACACTGTTTATATCGCTGGAGTTCCACAAGACTCTATTCTCGGACACCTGTACATTTCAGACACCCAGAGCCACCTTAAAGACCGAAATGACAATACAATCAAATGCTTCATGCAAGAAACTGCTGACAGTTCTCATAATTGTTCAAAAGTCCTTCACAAAACAAAACATAACATAGTTTGACATTCATACAGTACATCATGACTCATGTTTTATGTTTCTTTTGAGTTCAGCAAATAAAGAAATAATGCAGGAATAAGAAGTCAAAACAAAACAATCAATACGTTTGCTTTATTGTGGGAGATTTGACTAAAACTTTGAGATGACTGCAATATTTCCACAAGGTGATGATTTTGTAAAACATTCCCTCTCCTCTAAGCCCTTTTAATTTGCTGAACATAAACGTGTTTATAATAACTGGCACCGTTTTTAACTGCGTAAAACCTTTTGGTATCAGTGAAATGTTTAGTGCACATTTCCAATCATGCACCGATGCTTTCTGGTGTGTAGACATTTAGTAACAACCAAGTCTTTTCCCGTTAGAGATATCTGAGGAGTTCTGGGAACAACATGGGGTCAAAATCTTTATGTGGCCTCAACCTCAAACCTTCTGGGTAAAGTTTTCAGGGAAAACGCCTTTGGCTGAAATATCTTTGCTCTGAACCCAGTGAGACTCCTTTACCCCCAGCAGCCAGCCATCGTCCTGCAGAAAGACAGAATACAAATTGAGTTTATTGCTAGAATCTTCAAATTTCAAACAATGCAATAGTGATTAAAATAAAACACAAGGGTTTATATTTAGACCAAACAAAAACATATGGACACAGGAGTTTCTGCTCTACTGCTGCCTGGTTCAGTTATGCAAACGTTTTATATCTTTTGATTACAACCACATGAAAAGAGTAACTGTGAAAAAAAGCATTAGTAGTGACCTGTTCATCAGGGTTGTCAAAGGCCAAAACGAGCACAGCATCTCCCATCTTCAGCTCCAGCTCATCACCGTCTGTGGCGGCGTAATCATGTATCGCTTTCACCTGAAGAAAACACAAACAAATGTGAAGTTTTGATTGAATATGGACTGTGTGTGACCCAGTAACATGTATTCGATAAAAACATAACTTTATTATTAAGAACTAAATTATTTTAAGGCACTAAGTTTTCTTACCTTGCAGACGAAACCCGGAGGAAGGTCGCCTTCTGAGCCATTGGTCACCGCACTCTGCATCAAAAATAAATCGTTATAAAGGAACTCAAAGAAATGGTTTATGTTGTTGTTAAGATGTACTAAAGAAAGTTGGGAAGTAAGAGTACAGAAAAAGTAAGAAATGAAAGAAAGTTTGGGCCTGCACTGAGAATCCAAGGTTTTTTTAACTAGTGATGTTTTCAAGATCCAACCGAGGTCCCACCTGCATCCCTATCCTGCAGACCCCACCCGTACCTCTCCATCATCGCCCCAGCCACCCTGTCCCACTTGGGCTCCATCATCGTCCCACTTGGGATCTGTGTACGACTGAGCAGCGAATCCTCCATCGTCGTTCCAGCTCTCTTGACCCTGAGCTGTTTCTGCATCGTCCCAGCTCGGCTGTGCGTAGCTCTGCGTGTTGCCTTCATCGTACTCCCAGCCACCCTGGGCCTCCTCTTGGGGTTGGGGATCATCCTGATCTGTGGGGGTCTGTTCTTGCTAATGGTCAGGATTTAAGGAGTATTGTGACGGGTTTGGAAGGCAGGTAGGAGGAGGAGAGGAGGTTGATGCCAGAGGAGTTGTTGGGTCAGAAGGATTTACAAGGATAATAAAGGTCAAAGCCCAGGTGATGTGAGAGGAAGGTGGTTGGGTAAAAAGAAGGATTCAGTTGGAGAGTTATCCCACCATCAAAGTCCATAAATATGTAAAAATGTAGAAAGAAGAGTAGATGTGGTAGATTCTCTCCGTAGGCAAACTAACAACAGCACATATCTAGTTTCATGATGATGATGACATTAGAAAAAAGAGAAAAACTTTTCTCTGGAGCTGAGCTTACCCATGAGTCCCATGATGGCGCCTTCAGTGAGGCATTAAAAAACAAGACAATACGGAAGATGAAAGTGTGCAAGAAGACGTCTTTAAATCTGAATTATACGATATAAGTTTAATGTATGTAATGGAATTCTTTCAGACTCAGAGAAGGTTTGCAGATTCGCTTGAAATACATCTTAAGCAATATTTAGACTGTTGCAGATTAAGTTTCTTTTCATGCACTAATCGATTATCTAATTTCAAAAAGACACAACACCAAAAAGAGAAACAGAAAGATGCATCTTTAGGCTTCAAATGTAAAGTGTGGCTGTCACTCCTGTGCCAGCAAGCGTCCTTGAATATATACCGGTACTTTGTCCATTAACACACACATTATTAATGAAAAGTAGAACAAACACTCACATGCAAAGCGAGGCTGAACGGGCACTCATGAAGAAAGCCATGCAGTGGATTTGTTTAAGTGACAGTGAACAAAACTGGAGGGTTATTTCCTCACAGAATGCACTCATTAAAAGGTTTGTGTGTGATTACATGCAGTTTTAAGTTTAAATTCTTCCACCCATCCGATATGCGAAACCATTTTATTCCATGAACATTTCAGCTGTGAAACTGTTCAGGTTTAAAATTGAAAAGTGTGTCTTCAATGTGAAGATTCAAGAGTTTTGAAAGATGTTCTCCACTCAGGAGGAAAACTCTTTTGAGCTGGAATAAAAATATAATGAATGGAATAAAAACGTATAATTGATTTGAGGGTTTTGTGTGTAAACACAGCTTTTCAAACCCACCACCCACCTTGGGAGCTTGACCTGTGATGGGCTGTAAAACCTCCACATCCCAATCCAGCAGGTTCAACCCTGACCAGGGCTCACTCTGCCTCACACACACACACACACACACATACATCCACACATGCATCCATACACTCAGGTTAGGAGGGTTTACTATCCGGGAAAATATTGCTGTCGACATTCAGCACAGTGGGCGTTCTAGGAATATCCCAGCTCACCAAACAGAACTTGATTTATTGTATCTTGTATTTTTGACGCACTGCAGGTTTTTACAGTCACACAGAAGGATCTCCAGTCTGACCTGCTGTGTCGTTGTGGAAGTGCAGTCTGTGTTAGCATCAGGCACTGTGGGCTCGGCCTCGGCCTCTGCCACTGCCTCATCCTCGTCCTCGAACTGCTCGGCATGCCGCTGTCTCTGGTCCGGGGACGGCGTGAGTCTAGGCGGAGGCCGACGAGGAGGAGGACCGGGCCTCTTCACCACCAGCGGGGTTAAACGTCAAGCAAAAAAAATCAAACATGCAGGCCAGCATGCAGGAGGATGCAGAAGAGATTAGTCTACACAACATGATCTTATTTGGTTAAATGGTGGAAGACTTAAACGCATTGATCATATGTTTTTAACCATATCAAAATAAGTTTGTGCAACAACCAAGTTTTTTGATCTCGTCTTCTTTTGGGTTCTTTGTTCGATGAAGATATTGTGCAAGAAGCTCCTCTTCACCTTGATAAACTCTTAAATATCTTTGTCGTATTTTAAATCAATGAACAAAAAATAAGGAAAAATACAGTTTATACATTCATGTAGACAGTTTGTTTCTGATTGTTTTTACCTTCGGTGCTGAGCTGGCTGACTCGCTGTGGTTGGCTTCCTCACTGAGAGAAGAAAAAACAAAAACAAAGAGAGATCAGGTATGAGTGTGAAAATAGGAATAAATATGTGGCAGGGTCAGAGAAGAAGTAGGGAAGAAAAGAGGAAAGAGATTTGCGGATTCAAACTTATTGCACATGTAGTTCTGTGCTTCCTCCACAAGAGGGCGACAAAACACTTTGAAATAACGTGCAAGAGGTCAAACAAAGCTGACATTCAGAGCAGAACATGCACGAAGTGGATATTTCTGTCAGATTAAAACAAAGACATATGAAAACACTGTTATTCTCTCAAAACAATACAACGTTCTCAATCACACTATTACTTTAATCACAAGTGTTACTTTTTCTTCGTCCCAGTTAGTAAAAAAAGATTGATCATTAAGGCTATTTGAATATTTTTTATTTATTTAACATAAGCCCGCTCATGAAAGAGAAACAATATTGCCTTTTCAGGTTGTTTTATGACCTCATTATTTTCTGTACGATCTCCTGCAGTTTGAACTCACTTTTTGGAAAACAAACAAACAATGCACTCATTTCGAGATTCAAAAAAAGAAGCAAAGATTTTGCATGCAGCAGATTTTTACCTCTTGGCATCATCTCCTGTCTTTTCTGCTGCAGTACCATCTTTTCTGCAGTAGGGGGCGATGTGAGGGACATTACTCTCGTTTGTTCTACATGATGTTATAAAATCTTAGTCCTGTATAAAATCCTAAATGAAGGCCACTCACTTGAACTGCCGCTGCTCTTCCAGTTTGGTCATGATGTCGTTCAGGTTTTGGCTGAGCTGAGGAGACACAGGGAGCAGATCAACATCTCTGACTGATCAATACATCAGCTGATCACTTATCATGATGTCACCATCTCACCTTTCCCATCTCTCTGTGGAACTTCTCCTGATTACCTGCCAGACTCTGGAATGTGTTAACATAGACGCCAACACGACTGCGCACACCACAGACAACACAAACGCAACATTTTTAAACATTTGGACTCAGTCGTCATTCAAGATTTGTAGAAAAATAAAGTGTCTCACTTGTCCCACAGTGATGGAAGCTCGTCTTGTAACTCAACGTTCAGCTCCTCAAAAATCCTCTGAGCTCGGCCCAGCTCCTCCTCAGCCTGCACACGCACACACAAACACACACACACACAGATATACAAACAGATTTATGATATATCTGCACGCAATATAAACTCTTTAATTACAGTTTTTAATGAGCACTCGTTCATGCAAACAAACACAAGCAGGGTTTCATAACTACAGACATGAGAATGCTGCAAGCATTCAAAAGACAACTGCAGATGAGAAGTAAATTAAAGGGGGATTCTGTCAAATAGCTGTGACACATTTATACAAAAAAATCAGAGGTTTGGATTGTGGATCAGATCACAGGTTGGAGGTGAGGAGGGGAGGAGTCATTGATGAACCAGAGTTTCACCTGGTTGAAGGAGAGGTTAGTCTGAGCCACCTGGTGGGCTGATATCAAACCCTGAGCCCAGCTGGGAGCCGCCATCTCCAACAGGGCTGCTGGCTAACCGCACACAGCATGCAGGAGAGAGGAAGAGGAGGAGGAGGAGGAGGAGGGAGAGAGAGAGAGAGAAAGAAGAAAAGCAAACAAGAACAAGAACAATTCAAGACAAACGCAAACATGTTAATAAGCATTTGTTAAACATGGAAGCGATCAGTTTTAACGAACATTAATATCAGTTATCAATAAGTTAAAACATTAAAGTCATTCCACAAACGACTTACACCGCTTTAAAACAAAAATCAATCCTTAATGTTTGCACGAGCAGCAAAACATTCTCAAACAGTAGTTAAGCAAGCTAAATAACTGTGCACACACACACATACACACACACACACACACACACACACACACACACAGGTGGTTACCTTGGCGATCTTGGCTTCGTCCTTCTTCTTTCCTTTCTGTAAGGAGCTAAAGTGATGCCGGGCACTGTCGAAATCCACCATCTTCCTGTCCCGCTTTGCTATACGAGCCTGCAGCACAGGACATCACAGAAAAAAATAATGTTGTTGTGTTTCCTCTCGACTTCCTCTGTCAGCGGTAGAACCAGAAACACACCTTGATATCAGGAAACTGGGTCAGGTATGTGTCCATGCAGGCCACAGATTTGTCGGCGAGGCTCTGGTGGTAATCCAACCATAGAGTGTCTGAGTCCTGAAACACAAACAGAACAATATCTTAAATGTGTTGCACTGAAATGAAAACACTCTGTATCACTACTGCTGCAGATTTGTTTTCTATATACTGCTGTTAGTTCAGATCTAAAAACCAAACACTACATCCTCTGCTTCAGAGCTCAACCAGTGTTAGCCCCACAGAACCAAACTGGGAACCATCCACACCAGATGTAAAACTTTCTTTCTAAAAATGTCAACATGTATTCCCTCTGGTGTAGCTGATATGATGATGCGGTTTTTTTGTGCTAGGTTACGTGAGCCTGACACTGATCTGTGGGAAACGCTGGATTCTGTCTCGTTTTACCTCTAAGTTATTGTCCATCTCCTTCTCTATCATCTCCTTCAGGACGGAAGAAGAGACGCATGCAGTTAGGAAGAAGACAGAGTGTTAGCAGGCAGAGAAAGAGGGGGGAAAGAATTCTTGTTAGTACTGACTAAAGAGTCTCTGATGCAGGTGGAAGCAGAAAGTAAGAACATTTGTCAGAAGGAGAAGTGACAACGAACATTCGCAGAGTCGTCATTTTTGTACGTCAGCGAGCGGTGTGCTGGTCTCACCTCTGCCATCGCGTCCATCTCCTCCTTTCCAAACCATTCAGGCTCGTACATGTCGGCCAGACAGTCCTGCAGCCGCCGAGATGCCTCGTGCATCGCTGAAAGCAGACAAACATGTCATAACTTTAGAGAATAACATTTGAATGCATGCCTCTCTGTAGAGCACCTTTGTGTTCTGCATTCAACTACTGCAGGGGCTGCTGTACCTCAGGTTACTGAAAAACTCACTTTTCACTGCCACCAGGTAAGATTTCAGGTCCTTCTGCAGTTTGGTGCCTTCAGTCTGAGAGAGACAACACAGCGGGTTTGAACTAACAGGACAATAAATAAAACAGGCAGGAACTCTTCACTGTTCTCTGAACATGAAAAACAGATTCATGAGGATGTTAAAAACAAAAAAAAACGATTCTGACCATCTGCTTGTTGAAGTTTGCCACCATCTCCTCAAACACAGTGTCCCGGGTCTCATCCGCTTTCCCGAGCTTCTGCAACACCTGCAGAGGAGACGACGGGTGTGAATTATCCGTCAATGAATCAACATATTGATCTGTGCCTGTATTCATTCATGGTGCTCTATTCAGATCTAAAAGTGGAGGCATGTTTCTGTCTATTTCAAGCTGCCTGTCAAAGCCATGTGTCTCCACTATGTCTGCGGCCACACCAGCTGTGTGTGTGTGTGTGTGTGTGTGTGTGTGAACATCAAGATTGATCATTTAGTCCATGTAGTACCAGACAAAACAACATGGAATAACAAATGATTCATATATCGAGTAGTTTTGAACATTTTTTTTTTTAATCAGGTTTTTTCATCGTTTCTGTCTTCAGATTCACATGAAACTTTGAGTGTCTGAATATTTTCGATCTGCTCGCGTCGTTTCTTCAGTGTTTAGACGAAAGAGGACGTTTGTTTTGTTGTTAGTTGCACAAGGTCACAGCTAATCTGATCTACCGAGAGCTCCGACACCATCAGCACCACCTGCCGCCGTAATCCCGTGACAGATACACAAACCACGGGCTACATGACAACGGGACTTCCCCAAAGCTGCAACACACACACACACACACACACACACACACACACACACACACACACACACACCCACACACACACACACACACACACACCTGCTCACTGAGAATCCACACACACACCTCAGATCCTGTTTTAATAACCACAGTGTATCAGAATCTGTTTATAGCTCTCAGGGGAAATACTGCAAGTTAGAGTCGATCATTTAATATCCTGCAGTTAGAGGTACCTGTGATACACCTGGACGGACAGAATGGGGGGGGGGGGGGGGGGGGGGGGTATAAAAGAAATAACTGAGTAAATGCAAGAAGCTGAAAGAATACAGGGGTACACTGATTACATGCAGAACTGCGTTTATTACATTTTCTATTCCAGCCTAAGTGATGCTCAAGAGAAAAATATGAGACATATATCCATGACATTTATGCAAACTAAAGTTCAAAGGATGCAACAGGAAGCTACCTGCAGAGAAGAAGAAACTGATTGCAACATTTTAAACAACCTTAATAACATGAAATGTAACTGCCCTTTGTATTAATGTTACTGTTATATACAGTAACGGTTCAAATCCGACCAGTGGCTCCTTTCCTGCATGTCATTCCTCTCTCTCTATCTCTCTCATTTCTGACTCTATCCACTGTCCTGTCTCTAAATAAAGGCATGAATCACACACTTTTTGTTTGATTAATTAAGTATCTGTCACCGTCATTATTATTCATGTTGAGGTGGACTATTCAAATCCATTTCTGAAGTCTACATCATTGAACATTTGTTCTATTAAAATCCAGATCTATATCTGGACGACACACCTGGTGTATCTTTTACAGCCCTCAGTGTGTGCGGCTCATTGTGCCGCACTCAAATGTCTCATGATGCATTCAGGGGATTCTCGTAAAGTCTGGAAAGATCATGTTACCATGCTGCACTCATGAATGTGTTAATGTGGGGAAAGAAAACGAGTTTACTGTAAACTCAGATTGGGAAAAACTTAAATGCATAAT
Organism: Labrus mixtus; assembly: GCF_963584025.1. NCBI lineage: Eukaryota > Metazoa > Chordata > Actinopteri > Labriformes > Labridae > Labrus > Labrus mixtus. The sequence continues at coordinate 10,703,636 of NC_083635.1, read as the reverse complement.
TATGTGGGTATTTCTCTGTGTGTGTGTGTGTGTGTGTGTGTGTGTGTGTGTGTGTGTGTGTGTGTGTGTGTGTGTGTGTGTTCACTGACATCTCTCCAAGCCGTCGGTGTTCAATTTCATCCCCCAAAATACCCCTGTTACACACACACAGGAGGTTTGTGTGGTATTAAAAGAGACGAGGAGAAGGCCCACAAGAGTTATTGATAGATACACACTCCCCTACACACACACACACACACACACACACACACACACACACACACTCTTTTGAGCCCTGCCCACATCAGTGAGGCATGCTGGGAGTCCTAGGAGGGAGGGAGGTGAGGGACAGGTGTGCAGGCCAAGCAGAGCAACTTCGAGGTTTGTGAAGTTTGGATTCACATTACTGTTCATAGAGAGTTATTGAAAAGTGTGCTTTAACTTTAATGTTTCCTTATTCTGACTTATCTGACTTAAACTGTATTTAAGTCGTCATAAAAAATACACATAGCTAATATCCTTTGATCTAACATTTCAGAGCAGCACACAAACATCTAACGGTTTAAAAAGTTAGTTTGAAGAAAATATTTTATATTTATTCACTCTCCAAAGATATATTTTAAACTCAGGTGTGATGCATAATATCTGCATAAAATGAGATGATTGTAGGTACAAATTAAAGCTGCTTTTTCTTTAGATAAACGTTTCTATGTTTAGGATAAAACTAACAACACTTAACCAGTGAACACAAGGGTCCTTCGAGGGGATCTTTCTTTTTAAAATGCATTTTATGTGATGTCATTATGATAGTTTTTAAGTCTAGTTGTGCTTTTGGTCCATTAGTTTTAACTTTATGTGTTTGATTATTGCTCCATGTGCTGTTGTCTGTCATCAGGTTTACTGATATTTCATTAATTATATGTTAGTTTTTTAAAGTAATGTTTGCAGGATTTCAACCTCACATTATATTTAAAAATAAAAACGGGTCAATAAGTGCAAAATAAACTACTTTTTGTTACTTTGGGGCAGTTTGCAGGAGAGTTTCTGCAGGTAATGTATCACTTCATGTTTGGAGGGAGAGGGGAAGTATGTACTAGGTGTATGGGGGGGGGGTCAGTGTCATGGGGTCCTGCCTCTTTGACTCCTAGCACCACACCGGGTCTCCTGCTGCTCCCTAAAGGGTACCTCCTCCCCCCCCTCCTTCGTCACCACACTCATCCGGATTCCACTGAGGGGAATTTTCCCAGCATGCTCTGCAGCACAGCTGACCAGTTCAACATGAGCGGGTGACATTACATCACTATGATGAATACGATGATTTCCAGGAGAAGGTCTGAGTGATCCTGTGAGCTGGTCTGAACCAGATTCAAACATAAAGTTAAAGTTATACGATGTAGTTCAGTTTGTGCATATCTGTGAAAATATAGATTAAACTCAGCAGGTAGAATCCAGCACAGGTGCATCTGTCACAGTGGAAAAGTCTCTGTGTCCACCTGAACTTGCAGGATCTTCAGCAGAGATCAACTATAGACAAGTTACTCCTAAGTTAACACAAGTCTTCATCAGCCTCTTCCTGCTCCCTCTCAGGACAGGAGACACACAGGAGAGGCAAACATAAAGCGAGCAGGATGAGGTGGCGGGTGGAGGGCGGCGTGCCAGCAGACAGCTGAAGCCGACGCTCCCCTCCTCCACCTCGGCCGGCCTTCAGAGGGAAGATGATACTCTGACCTTCCTCTTTACTCCCAGAGCTCCAACCCCGAGCTCAGTCTCATCTCAAACTCTGTCAGACACCTTTAACGTTACAATCAAGGTTTGTTTTTTACTTTCTGAAAGCTGATTTTTCTCCTGTTTCTTATGTTTTTAGGTCACAGTTCAACCCGGTCGCTAAAATCTTTGCTAAGACAAGAAAGTTCATCACAGGGAGCATTTTCATCTCGTCTCGACAATCATGACCAAACAGGACAATCAATTTCAGACCAAACAATTCTGGGGAATTTTTGAAGAGGAACCATCCACTCGGGGATTCCCTGAGAACGTCACATCACGGGGACTTTATTTCTGTCTGCATTCACACCGCCGTGGTTCCTACTCTGAAGCAGGAGCTACAAAGTTTCCTCTAAATGGGGTATTAGGAACTAACATGAGGTGTTTTCAGACAGCAGGAACCCTCACCCTCTGTTATTTATTCTGCACCACAGGAACTAAGAACTATTATCGTTTCTAGAACCCCGTTTAGAGGAAGCTTTGTAGCTCCTGCTTCAGAGTAGGAACCATGGGGGTGCGAAAGCAGATTGAAAAAAGTCCCCATGATGTGACGTTCTCAGGGAACTCCCAAGTGGAAGGTCCTCTTCAGAAAGTCCCCAGAACTGTTTGGACCCCAAAAACCAAAGCTCCTGTGGTGTGAAATCTATTTAAAAAAAAGGGGGGAGGTTTCCAACAGTTCCTAGACCTGCGGACTGAAAACGCAAAATTCTAACTCTCTGTGTTTTCCTTTTGGCTCCAAAACATTTAAATATTGTTCATGTGCTGCAGAGAAAGTTATTTGATGCCCAATCTGAAAAACACAGGATTGGATTTATGATTCTATTTTAGAAACTGAAAAGCAGAAAGAAAGGTTTTAATTCAAGCCTAAATACTGGTTGTCTCTTTGTGGTGAACGTGTTTAAATATGTAGTGTTGTATTCATTGATTGGATTCTAATGACTGAAGCATCAATGTGTTTAATCTCTTTTATATTGTTAAGGTTAAAAACATCATTCTGGTGCAGAGAAGGAAGCTTTCTGTTATTCATAACAACATGAAGATTCCTTCTCTGCACCGTGAAGTTCTGCAGATTTTCTCTATATTGAAGACGAACCTGCAGCTAAAGAAGCTCTCACATTAGAACAGGAGGATCGTGGGGGGGACGGATGCTGTGTCATTCAGCAGCTTCTATTTAAAGTTCATTCAGAGCTGCTGAAATGATCTATTGGGTCTAAACGGAGAAATGACAGCAGGAGGACACCGCAACTATGGAGTAGACTATGTGTGTTACATAGAGCTGGAGTCAAGGTGTAGTTAGCTTTGCTTAGCTTAGCACGATGACTGGAAACAGGGGGAATTCTGCACAGTCAGTATCTATACTTTTGGTAGCTTAGTGTTTTCAGATGCAAACAGTTTTGTACTTTATACATGTGATTGCACTTTTACTTGTAACAGAACACTTCTGCAGTGTGACAATTAAGCTCAATTAAGCGCAAATTGCTCCCAATCCCATGTTGCAAACTAATCCCTTCAAACAAAGCTCATTGGGGTTTGTTAGAAAATGTATTGAATCCCAGACAAGCATGTCTTTAAAATGAGGAGCAGTTAAACGTGCAGCTGCTTTGAGGAGCAGATCCTGACTTTAGAGTGTGGAGGAAGAAGAGGTCACAGTTTGTCTTATTGAAAGGCTTTAGATAAAAACACAAAGAGCAGAAACTACGGATCACATAAAGTTAAACAAACTGAGAAGAATAAGTGTGTGACTGACTGACAGCACTGCTGGTGTGTTACTGAGGTGATTAGAGGGTAAAACCTCAGCAGGCTTAAGCAACAGGAGTGATTAGGACGGACAATAATAACTCACAGACAGCACACTGAACACAGACTGTTGATCAGGTTTCATTCTGTCACTTTAAGAGCTCCTCCTATCGACCAGTATTCAATACAAGTTGTAGTATTTGACAGAGTAGTTAATGCTCAGTTTGCAGATAAACGTCTAATATTAAATGTGAAGGAACAGTCGATGCTGCTCCTGAAGTTCAGCTGAATGATTTCTAATATTTTAGACAATTTATCACAGATTTAAGTTTCTTATTTCTGCTTCTTATCTTTGTAATGTTTGGAGTTTCAAAGTAGTTAGTGTATTATTTGTAGCCAGGTAAAAACTTTAAAAGACCTAATCCAGCAAGACTTTGGCTTTAACTCGATGAATTACATGAACTGAAATAATTTTCTTCTTGTAATATCGTGCAAAAGGTTTTACACACAACTGATAAAAGTTGTACCATAACTGATCTCAGTTTAACATGTCTGTTACCTGCAGCTTGTTGAAGTCTCCTGCTAACGGAAACTTCAGCAGTGTGCAGGTTAAACATGTAAACACTAAGCAACAAGAATTTAAAAATCCTTAATCGTCCCTTAAAACACCAAAGATCTGTGTGAATGACTGCAGATAATCTCAGGATTTGAAACTCAGAAGTTATTCACTTTAAAGTGGACATCAAGTATTTAGAAATATTCTCTTTAGCTGTCTTCATTTAAAGAGAAAAGTCAGGTTGCTTTTTAAGTTCAATGTTAACAGGTTGACCCCAGTTTGAGGTTACACTTGATCAGAATTATCCTTTAAAATCTCATTAATGAGACAGATTTAATACATATAACATACAAGGGGCACATGTCAGTTGTGTTAAATGTCACAGAGGGTGACCCCACATTTGAAGTTCAGATAAGGGTTCCTTAACCCCTCAGACTCCCTTGAAGTTCCCTGATATGGAACAATCCTCTGATTCACACCTTTAAATACGGTTTTTATCGCCCCAATGAGAAGAGTTTGAAGCCAAAAAGTTGAAGGATCTGGTTTCACAGGGACAGGAGGACAGAGTGTCCCGCTGCCATGTGAGCCTTTGATCAGCTGAGGGAAAAGTTTACCTTCTCCTGCGCTCTGGTCAGCCTCTTCTGGACGTTGATGGCCAGTTTCCCGGCGGTGACCCCTTTCCCTGGCTCGGCCATGTCGCGCGGCGTGGAGGCTCCCCGGCGGTGTCAGGACCAGCGAAGAAGAAGAGGAGGACAGAGGGAGAAATGTCGATGAAGGAGACCCTTCAGCAGTGCGTAAAACCCCTCCGGGGGGAGACCTGGCTCACTGCGCGTAACTCTAATCCCGGTGACAGCTTCTTAAAGGTGCAATGCGTAATTTAATCCGGGTAATGTGTGGCTAAACAATCAAGCACACAAATGAAAACAGTAAAAAAGCAGGTGGAGTTTGGTACAGAGAGCAGGGGGACTGTTCGGATATCGTCGCTCTCACAGTTAATTGATGAAGACTTGAGCTGGATGTGGAGAGATATTAGGTTTCCTCCTCAGTTAGCCTCTTAAAGGCGCAGCAGGTTGTTATTATTAGCCGACATCTGTTGCATTCATGCAACTGGTGTGCTGCAGTCTTTACGCACGGATTTATTTATGCGCACAGAGCGCTTTCCAGTTAAATGTTGTGAGGGCTAAATCAGTCCCTATTCCCTGTGGACCCCCCCCCCCCCCCACACACACACACACACACACACACACAGCATAGTGTGGCTCGAACAGGAAGCCGGTAGATGTCAGTAAAGGTGCGTTCACGTGTCAGTAGGTCATCCACTCCTTCAGCACCAGGGATTACAACAAATGACACAACAAACAACTGGTTTCTATATAATTTAATTTAAAAAATAAATCTTTTTTTTAATATCTCTTCTCCCACAATAAAAACGAATGGATTTCTGTAAACAAACAACACTTAAATACACTCTATCATTTCTTCTAAAATCTCTGTTACAGCTCTTACAACAAAGACCTCAGCATCCCTTTGGACTTCACTATGAAACTAGATCCCTTAAATTTTACCTTAATACTCCACTACCTCACCCATTAGCTTGATTTTATCAGCTTATTCCAGTACAGCAGTACAGGTTGGTCCCTTTTGGATGCATATAAGTGACATTTAAAGGGATTCCTACTCAGGATTCAGGTTCCTAAAAGGTTTAGCACAGACTAAAATGGAAATTAATAAGTCAATTGATGTATTGTGTCATCGTTAGGGATCTTTAATTGGCTTTCTGCATGGCATAAGGTTTCTTCTACCGAAAAAAAAGCCATTAAAGCTTTCTGATCAAATATCTGAATACTGAGTAAAAATCCTGAACACTTTTATTTCTTTACCCCTAAGATGTTTCAGACTTTTGGGGGCCATAATCATAACCTGATAGTGTCATAAAGTGTAATCTAATGGTGAATTGAAGTTTTCATGCTGAATTAAGGAACTCTTAAGGGATTATTGTTTCATAGATACACGTGTCTCTGAAAGTTTGTGAAATGTTCACATATTTTTGAGTCTTTCTGCCTCGGAGTGCTCTCATATTTTCAGTCTGTGTTTGAGTTTTGTGAGGATGCGTCCGTGTCTGTTCACAGCTTCTTCTTCTCCCCTGTTTGTCCTGCAGAAAAAAACTCCCATCATGCCTCAGCAGGAACCTTAAAGTGTCTGCAGGAAGTCCATCGTGGTCCTGCACATGCAGCTCTGCAGGCTGCGGTTTGGAGTCGACCCAGGTATAAAACGAGGGTCCAGGTTTTGTTTAAATAAGAGTTTCCTTCTGTGTTACCCGTTTCCCGCCCTCACCTGTCGCCCTGAGCAACGCCCAGCGGGTGAAGGCGTCCTGAGCCCAGCAGCTTCCCGCCCAGCCAGTGTAAAATCCGAGCGTACCAGTGGACCCCGTCCTTGTGGCTCCCGCTGGATCCAGTCCAGCTGTGGACCAGGCGGAGCGGGGAGAAGGCCCAGTGAGCGAGAGGGTGCTGATCCAGCACGGCGTAGCAGGACGCCACCACCCCGTCCACCACCAGTGTCCCCTGCTGGGTCAGCGGTGCAAAAGCCCCCCTGCCCCCCCTCACGCTGACCCGGGTAATCTGAGACAGACGCCCCTGTCCCACTTCACCCTCAGACAACAGCACGCACTGTCCCGGCCGGGCGTCGCTGGCATACACTGTCCTGAGTGCTCCTCGGGCTGGCTCCGCCCCCTCTGAGCAGTTACCCTCTGTCACGTACAGCAGGTGGGCGGCGGTGAGTGAGAGGCGGGCGCCGGCTGCTGTCTGCAGGGTGTAGAAGAGCTTCCAGGTCCCGGGGTCCCGGTCCAGGAAGGTCAGGACTTCACTGAATGCCAGCTCTCCCCCTCCGCCTGCCAGGACCAGGACTCGCTCACCGGGGCGCAGGTCGCTCATGGACTTGTGACCGCCGCCCTCCAATGTGACCGAGGCCTCGCCGGGGAAACAACCTCCAGACTTCGCCGCCACTGAATGATCTGTAGAGAGAGAGAGAGATTTTAAATTAAGATTTTTGAATTAACCTTAAGAAATCTAAATTTTTAACTTTTTGTTTAACTCTTTTTTTCTAATTTTGCACGATTCCTTATTCAGACGGTTTACTTTTAGAGGTCTATGCTGATGTAGGAGGTTATTTCTGATTGGTTGCCATCACATTTTGACCCCAGTAAGTCTTTGCTAACTTAAAATGCTAATAATGAAATGAGGAATGAGTTCAACACAAAAAGAGGTAAAGCACAAAATAAATCTTTTCAATCCCTTCAGCCAAATATTGACTTTGTTTTATCCTCACTCAACATAAGAGTACAAAAACAAACAGTGTGTGTGTGTGTGTGTGTGTGTGTGTGTGTGTGTGTGTGTGTGTGTGTGTGTGTGTGTGTGTGTGTGTGCTAGAGACAAAGCGTTGTGCACTTGAAAGTGACACCTGAGGAGCGTCTCAAGTCTATCTGAGGATAAATATTTGGGGAGGGTAAGAAAAGCCAAGGCCAGGTGATAAGATAAGTCACCTGAAGGAGGAAGGAGCGGAGCAGGAAAATCAGCCAGCAGGTTAATCATCTGACAAACACAGAGGGTCACATGATTGCGGGTCAACTCCAGGGCGTTTCAAAACGTTTAAAGACGCAGACTGGCCTGACGATATGATGATTAGTGTCAAAGCAGTGGTGTCAAAAAGATTCATTTTAAAACATTTCCAAGAAGCCAAAAACATATTTAAGTGTTTATTTATAAATGCATCAACGTGATATCCTATTGTATGATTTAAAAGTTTGATTGTTTAGTAAAGAAACAGTAGTCTCTGTTTGATTAAAGGTCAATGGGGATTATTTTATGAAGTCATCTGTACCTGTTTATTCACAGAGCCCTGCAGGTGTAACAGTTACATTCACTTACAAGCTAAATTATGTTAGTTGACTGTTTGAAGGATCTGTCAAGAAAGACAGCCCTTATAGTTGATGACCCCTGACCTACAGGATCCTGCTGCTTTGATGCCCCCTAGTGGCCATTTCTCTGGCTGATTACAGACTAACCTGTTCAAGTGTAACAGCTCTTTGAAACTATTTCTGGGGATTTTGTTTCGTCTTTCCTCGGCTGGACAGATTTATCTTACCCAGGGAACAATTTCATTTTCCTTTAGAGTACTTTTTGATGCGAAAACAAAAGGAGAAATCAAACACATGAAAAAAAAAATACCAACTTGATTGGTTGCCCTTCTGATCAAGTCAAGGACTGGGCCCTCGCAACCCGATCTGGGAGGGAAGGAGAGAGGAAAAAGGAGGGAAAGGTAGAATAAAAGAGAAGGAAAGAGGGGGAAAAAGAAAAGGAAAATCTCAGTTACCACTCAGTGTAAAATGTTTAAAGTGGGTGTTTAAATTCTGATCCCTTTTCACAAGGGTGTGTGAGTTTCTGCACATCTGTGTGTTCATTTTGGGTTGGCACATGTGTGTTACTTTTCATGCTAGCTGCACATTGAAAACACACTATGCTGAATATGTTGAACCTCAGTGTGAATATGTGCTATTCTGAGAAGCGTCTGCAGACCACAGCTTCTGATTTAAAACAGAGAGAAGGGAAGGCAAATTCCTCTTAGTATTTATGTGCATTCAATACCAAACTATCCCATCTGACTGTGAGAAAAGTCGTAATTGAGGAGTAATTTAATCCGTACAGCAAAGAAACATGTCACACTGAATGACTTTCTGATTTCTTTCAATACAAGGCAAGAAGCTACAAGCATGTTTTTCTTACTTTTCTATCCTGCAGATGTTTTTAAAACTACAATACCCATGATCCTAAGCTGATGTTGCCATTAAAAAGACGGCAAAATCATTACAAAATGCTTCACAATCTGAATAAGGAACTAAAACACTCTGCTGCAGAATTCATCCAAAATGAACCCTGAATCTAAACATTTGAACTGTGAGCATCCAGGTAACAGTTTTTAAAGCTCTGCGATCAGATGCACATTTGGAGCTTTAGCTTATGTCTCACCTTCAGTTGTTATTGAGCACCTTTGACTTTATGTCAAGAAAGCAGACCTTTTCTTTTGCACTAAAGGTTCAAACAGGAGAGTTTTATGATAAGCCGAGCAGAGCTGCACATGTGAGACGCTGACACTCCCTCTTTGATTCAGACATTAGCTTGTTTCCCAAATTCAAAAAATCCCTTCTTCCACTTTGTGCCTTTTTTCTTTAAAGTATTAAATACTCTGGTTAACGTATTGTTCTGTAAAACTTCAGGTCAAGTCTGCAAACTCAAGATAACTGAGCCTTGCTAATCTACAGCTTGTGCTTCCATCTTTGAAACTAGTTAAGCTATATCATGTACATCATGTAGATCTCCTGGGTTTGATTGCCCTGCTAAATGCATTTTCCTCTTCTAAAATAATCTGTTGTATCAAGTACAGACGAGTCTGCAAAAACAGCTTTCAAATGCAAAAATGTAAAACGTGATGTAAACCTATAACCACGGGAAACATGGGGTGAGTGGCAGCTGAGACAGAAGAAGAAAATGGTCAATTAATAAGAGTCAGCAGACAAGAAGACCGTTAGTGATCAGGAACAAAGGAGGTTAAACAAATGTTAGAAAGAAAAAGGAAGCAGCAGCAGTCCATGTCTAAAGCAGACGTCAGTTTGTGAACGTTCACAAAATGAATTCAGCGTTCTCTGATTGTTAATTTAACGTTCACGTTCTAGATTTCCTGCTGAATGTTGTATCGACGTGTTGTTTGTAGAGCTGAGGGAATGATACCTAAAATTTAGTTTGATCTTGCAAAGCTTCTTCTTATGATTGCTGGCAGTAAGATTAGTAATACATGAAAGCTGAGTCAAGGTGTCCAAATCTTTAGCTCTTTTCTGACTACAGGTTGCTGAACTAGTCAGGTTGATGCATCCTGGTGCCTTCATCTTTACCTGCAGAACAGAACGTCTACAGGTAGTCTACTTTTAAAAAACAAACATCATCTCTCTCCGCTCCGTCCTCTCTCACCTGACTTGACGCTGCAGTGGATGTGGGCTTTGGACTCGTAGTAGACCCAGTCAAACCCGGCCTCCACCGCCAGGCGGGCCAGCATGGCGTACTTGTTCCTGTCTCTGTCCGAGGTGGTGATGTCCACCGCCCGGCCCTCGTAGTGCAGCGACTCCTCGGAGTGATGGCCGTCCTCGTCCCAGCCCTCTGTGACCCGCAGCCGGACCCCGGGCCACAGGTTCATCACTGAGATGGCCAGAGAGTTCAGCTTGTCTTTGCAGCGCTGCAAACAAACACAGATTTACTTTTTTGCATCCACATTTTAGAATCAAAGTTATTTTTTGACTGTTACACTTATGTTTCTAAAACTTTGCTTCGTTATGTCACAGCTCCTAAAATCCTCTGATCTTCCACTCCCTCATTCTTAACCAATCAGAGAACATGAAGAAGTCCCTTGTCTGTGGATGCAAGCATGATGTTTGCTCTCTGTGGTGAGTGAAGCGGGCTATGTCAGGGAAGGATGGAGGAGTGAGGCGGTGAGGGGGGACTGTGAGGTTGGGTGACAGGGTCCTCAGCATCCCTCTAAACCTGGAGTCTGGTCAGGGTGAGCAAACAGAAGGTGAGAGGGTCCACTGAAGGCCTCATTGAGCACACAGGATGATACAACTTAGATCGCCTTAGTATAGCGTCTCGTCAATCACAGATAGCCCCGCCTTAACTCCTCCCCTCTCTGTGGTCTCTTTGACTCTAAATGAAAATCATGCTGTATTAAAGAAGACTTGGAACTAGAGATTGAGACCTTAAACTCATTAGGACATTTCTTACTGAGGGAATAAATAGGCTCGCCTTCTTTAAAGGTTTTTGCACGATTGGTATTCATTTTGCCACCAGTAGAGCATGAATGCAGGTTTAAGACACTTCCACAATGAATTTACTTCAGAAACCAGGAGCCTGTGTATACTTATTCCATTCATGAAATGGTCAATGCGAATAAATCTATCCATTTAGCTTACTTTGATCCAATGTCGCCCCCAGTCTACTGGCTTGACTTAAATGAAACTTTGAGGAATGATGCATTTTGGCTTTCTCTTTTAACCGTCTGACTTTAAATAGAAGCTCTCATCTGGTCGAATTCCATTTTCTGCTCAATTTAAGGTCAAAATATGAGTCTCTTACACTCCATAAATGCTTCAATTAGGATTGTTGGTTTTATTCCACTTGACTGACTGGACAAATAAAGTAAATCAACAGTCACTAAAGTCTCATTAAATCATGGCTGCAGGTCTGCAGGACGTCTTGCCATTTCCCAGCAGCCCCTGAAAGCGTCTCAGTGATGCAGCGTTTCATGAATCTCAGTCTATCAGGAGTGAAAAGTGGGATTAAACGCTATAAACGTACTTTTCCATGTTGGCTGTGATAAGAATAGCTCGTGGCGCGGTGGCCACAGATGCCTTTTCACAGTGTTCACTGTGAATTTTAACATCTAATGTTTTCTCTCTGCGGTCACAGCTACGAGCTGGACTCCATAAATCAGACGATACATTTTGTTGGTTTTCCTTTCAAGGTATACGGATCGACGGGGGTTTCTGTAGCGGCGGTTTGAGCACTAAACCGCTGGCTGCACAAACATTGGACGCGCAGGCTGACAACATGCGCCTATGCACACCTTTACGCTGCAAAAAAAGTCCTCAGAACAGTTCAGTCTCCTGTGGTCTCTCAATGTCGCGCTTCCCCAGATCATCTGCGAAGAGCAAAACGTTTTCTGTCGATTAAAAAAATTATTTCTGAGGATGCTCTGAAACCAAAGAACAGTTTTGGCGCGTTTTGTGCCTTCTTGGATAAACATTTACGTCCACGCAAGTAATACGTAAAAACTGATTGTAAAAGAGTGAAAATGATCTTGCATTTCTTCCCGTTTACTTTGGAAGGGAAAATAAAGCAACCCAAAAAGGCCAAATTAAATCTGGAGAGTGACACTTTTTACAGTGTGGTTTCGCCCCTGAACAGACGCGTCTGTATGCGGCACGGAGCGCCCAGGAAAAAGCGAATAAAAAATAAAGAGGCGAAAGAAATGTGCATAATTAAGGCTTCAACACAAGTGAAGTGGGCTATTTCTGCACATGTGTGCTGCGAAAACAAACAAAAAAAGTAACACGGAATAGTTAAAGACAAACAGGAGGCTGTCTGCTGCGGCCGGGAGCCCATAAATTGTGTGCAGGTCAGTGGCTCGGGCTGCACGCTGCAAAAAGAGCTCCTGATGGAGTTTCACCCCGAAAAGATGAATGAACATTTCTTTGATTGTTAACGTTGAAGTGGGCTGATTTGATCGTGTTCTTCTTGTACAAAACTGTGCATTTAATTGAGTTATTTTCCAGACATCATCTTGTGAAAAACGATCAAAACCTTTCCAATCAAATCAATCAATCAATCAATTTTTATTTGTATAGCGTCAACTCATAACAAGTGTTATCTCGAGACACTTTACAAAAAGCAGGTAAAATACCTTACTCTTTGTCTGTTAACATTACAAAAGAGCAGGTAAAAAGACCTTACTCATTGTTATGTTACAGAAAGCAGGTAAAAGACCTTACTTATTGCTATGTTACAAAGATCCGGCCTATCCATCATGAGCACTTTAGCAAAGCAGAGTTCAGAGTTTTGGAAATTTAAACTCTGGGATCAGGTCGAGTTGCACCAAAGACAGATGAAACACTTGCACTCCCTGTTTGCTTAATTCATCTTTTGCATTTGAACACTTTTATATGGCACATTTTGTTCGTTTAAACCCAGCTGCAGTGACTCGCTCCAGCGGTTATTTCTTGCAGCGCGCGCAGCGAGGTGACAGCTCCAGACTGCAGTACGCGCTTTCATTCCCCACGTGGGTCTGTGGACATAAGACTGCCGCTCAGGGAGGAAGCCCGCGGTCACCAGAGCCAGATATAAATACTTTATTCCTGGGGAAATTGGGAGTCAAATAAATTCCACCCGGGGCCACATCAATGACGGTGTCGTAAAGATTTCTGACAGTCCAAAAGGCGACTGTTAACTCTGGCCAGTCGGGCTAAAAACGAAAACGGTAAACATGAGTACACGCTTGACCCTGGCTTTAACCAAATACGACTTTTGGCTGTTTTTCCACCAAAAACATGATGTAAAACAGAGGACATAGTGTTTTAATTAAGAGCGACCGCTTTTCCAGACATTTTTAGACGGGGTTGCCCTCTTTTACGCACGAGCTGCCCACAGTGAACCTCTGAAAGTTCATGTGGAGAAGAAGAGGAGAGCTCTGATTCAAACTGCTCACCTACACAATCCAGAAACGAACTCCACTGTGTCAACAGCTGCAGGGCTTCTACAATCGACACAAGAATGAGCTGTGCAAACAGATTCAGTAATCATCTCTCCAAAGAGCTGCAGTGCAAGAAAGGTCTTCATTGAAACTGTTTTGGTTTGAGAAAAAGAGGGAAACGTGAAGATTTACTGAGAGAAGCTAAAATTATCTCCAGTGAGACAGCAGGGGTTGAAACGTGGTGACAGGGTCAACATCTCTGGTAAATATGATGCTTGTTTCCTGTTGAAAATCACCAAAAGCCTATATTATACATATTGATGGTGAGTGTAATTAAAACCATACAAAAATGTGTCAGTTAAACTCTATTCGTTTTTTTATTACTGATCTTTTTTTTGCACTGACGAGCCTTGAGTCAACAAGAAATGCGGAAAAAGATAACAGCGTCCACGCGTTTGAAGACTGGGCAAAGTGCACTTGGCGATCTACTGAAATACCTCTTAAAAAAGCAGCTCCAGCTATTAAAAACAGACACTGCGGCAGCCGGGAGGGTTACCTGAGTCATCATGCGGTCTGCACCTGTGTTCTCCTCATCCTTGAAGATGATGTCGGGGTTGTAGTTGGGGGTGAGATCCTTGAAGCGCTCAGAGTTCCGGGTTATTTTCCCTTCGTACCTCCCGCTGGCTCCTAAAGTCTTCTCGGCCACGTTGGGGCTGAACTGTTTGTAGGCGAGGGGCGCGAGCTTTCTCGGTGATCGTCTCTTGCCGTAGCCTCTACCCGGCCCGCAGCCTTCACTGACCGGCGAGAGGATGAAGGCGCACCCGGCGAGGCACGTCACCAGCGTCTGGAGCAGCATTCCGCCCAGGGGCCGGTATGTATCCCCGCGGCGGGTGGCCAAAATGTCACCGCTGTATATTTCTTGACGTGTCCCCCGCGTGGGTCCCCCTTGACAATTTTAGAGTGGCGGTAAAGGCGCAGGACTCATTCCAGAGTCCCAAAAAGTGGCCATTCCCGGCGCGTAAAAGTGTCCTGTGCGCCGCTGGAGAAGAGCTGGAGAGACGTGAACCTGTCCTCTGCGCTGCTGACACCCTCCTGTCCCGAGTGCACGCGGAGGCAGGGGCATAAATAGGCGAGGTGAGTTTATCTTGGCAGGCAGGTTCAAAGCTGCCCCTCAGTGTCGGAGCTGTGAGAAAAGGCCTTCAGACAGACACGGAGGCGCGCGTTGCGGAGTCTGGCTGCTCCTGTTGGCCGCGGCGGTCAAAGGGTGTCCCCGCAGCGGTTTCTGCCTCTCGGGTTTGTTCTCAATGCGTCCCTGTGGCGCAGGGCTGCTGGCAGCAGTGGAAATGGAAGAGATCCTACTACAGCACAGATGAGGTGCCGCGGGAGAAGAAGGAGACCGCGCCCTGCTGGACCTGCCCTCAGCGCCGTCCTCTCCTCCCCTCGAGGTGGCACAGGCCCCGCGGCCGCCTTCATCTGTTTATTGTCAGCCAAGAGGACAGACAAACACCGAGCCACGAGACTGACCGGAGAGGCGCGCGCCCACTCCTGTCCTTTGGACCCTGGTCTCCAATTTAAGACGCGTGAGCAGTGGTGCAGGTGCGCGCGCTCAGACCTGTGCTTCGAAACTTTCTCACCCTCCTCTGGATGATTTAAACTCGTTACTGAATGACATAACAGTCTGAGCTGTGGTTGAGGAACTAACAAACTCCTGAGCACAGCTTTGTCACCCTGCAGGCGCCTTTTAGTGACGTTAGGCTGGCCCTCAATCTGACCAAGACCTCCAGGAAAACACTCCTACACAGCCCTGGACCCCAACATGAAAATAGAAGAGTGAGACTGTGAAGGTTCAGATTTAGTTAAATGTTGAGAATCACCCACACACTCATCTTAAGGTCAACACTTCCCACAGTTTCCTACAAGTCCCTTTAACAATCCAGCAGAGAACAAACCAGAGTTGAATGACTTTAACTGAGAACATTCACAGAGTTAAAGCAGACAAATAAAAACAGAAATCTCTGCAGGTGTAAGGGTAGGATCTGGGTTATTTATGAAAAGAAGAAATAATGATCAACAGAGGCACCTGAGAATCTCTTTCAAGGAAAAATGATTCACTGTTTTATGCCGACTCTTTTTCAGGAAAGACTCTGATACGTCTCCTGCGCTTCCAGTAAGCGTGACGCCATCGTTCAGAAACGTTTGTCACACAGAAACTCTTGAAATCCTGCAGGCAAACAGAGACTTTCCAACCTAAACTTCAATAGCATTCCCCAGATGCTGCAACACCTTGAGTCAACATCTCACCGACCTCTGAAAGAGCCGAGCGGCTGCT
Source organism: Labrus mixtus (assembly GCF_963584025.1). Classification (NCBI taxonomy): domain Eukaryota; kingdom Metazoa; phylum Chordata; class Actinopteri; order Labriformes; family Labridae; genus Labrus; species Labrus mixtus. Next base: position 10,687,986 of record NC_083635.1, on the reverse strand, counting down.
TTATCGACCGGCCGTCCGCTCATTCTTCCCCCTCCGTGTGTCTGAGATCAGGAGGAAAGAAACGACTTCAAAGAGAAGCACGTCAGATCTTGAGACTAAATAACACTTAAAAATAAACACTTATAACAAACGCTTTTATACAGAAGAACGGCTTAAAGAAGTTTAAAGCTGCTCAGAGTTTCAAGATAAAATTTCCACTCTAAGAAGTCCTGAGATTTTCTTCTGTGTTGGACTTTTACAAAGAAAAGAAAGAAGTCTTTTAAGTGTTTACATCTTTAATCACAAGCTTAAAAAAGTTCTTAAAAACACAGACTTTATCAGACTGAAGTCATCGATATTTATTCAACAGTTACAATTCAAAGATCTAAAAACTGAACCTGATTAAAACAAGTTAAAGAATCCTGAACGATCAAAGAATCCTTCAGTTTAAAATAAGAAATATTTTTTAAGATTAACTCACTTTTAAATTATTTTAAATGGTAAAAACACTTTTTGTAATGGCGTTCTTAGTCGTCTGTGTGTGTGTGTGTCCTACTGCCCGGGTTCATCTGAACAAGCCCACTTTCTTCTTCTTTGGTTTGGAGGACGGCCGCTCGGGGTCAGACGAGGTCGCTCGAGGCTGTAGACGACACAAAAAGGTTGAGTTTTTTTATTCCTTAAAATGTTTCTGTTATGGTGACAGTTTAACGTTTCATAAAATATCAGTTATTCCTTCACTTGTCTTGTTTGAATCCACAAACTCTCCCGTTTGTTCAGTAAAGATTTCAGTTTTATACACTTTTCATTATAATATTCAGGAATATGAGCACATCTAGCCTCTTATTTCACCTCTGTTTCTAACTGTTTAAAACCCACTTAGAGTATTTGTGTTATTGGTAGAATATTTTACTACATGTTGTGATTTGACCGTGTAGCCTTTTAAACCTTCCTCTTCATTTGATAAACTTTCTGTCACTTTAATTGTTGATGTTTAAAAGATGAAAAGCATCAAAATGATTTTATTTACCATCCTGAGTTTTGAGGTATTTGTGATTCTTTTCATGTCCCTGTCATACCTGTTGCTCTGACGCTCTGTCGGCCATCTTGGCTCTGGCTGTGTCCAGTTTCCCGTTCGCGCTCTGCTCTCCAGTCTCACCTGGTTCACTCCTGACCGGTCCAGCTGAAGGACAAGGACACAGGGGATCAGACTCAGTCAGAAACATTTCCTGATATCAAAGAAGCTCAGAGATCTTGAAACATCTCGACCGATATTTTCAGGTGTTTTCCATCCTGACAACACAACCCTGTAAAATAACCGTTTTTAGAACACTTATAACCATAAAACAGCCCAATAAATGTTTTACTGATAACTGTTGGGACATGAAATGGAAATCCTGTGAAATATGTCAATGATTTGTTGACTTCTCTGAACTTTTTCTGTCAGTGTTTCATTTATTTGCTTTATTTTAGTGAGGTTTTTATTTTGTGTTGGATGGGATTTTTCTAATCAAACAGACCCAGCGTGGAGGGGAGGTCCGGTTCAGCAGTCGGCGGATCCTCCTCGACACAGCCTCCCTCAGACAGTTTGCGTTTCCGTGTGTTTCCGTGGGCGACGATGGTGGCGTACAGGTGTTGGAGGTCAGCGTTGAAGCTCAGAGTGTCGTGCTGCAGCAGAGGAAGAGTCTGATGGGAAACACACAGAGGGAGGAGGAGGGGGTTATGGTTCTATTGCAGATCACATTCTTGTTATGACATTTTCAGTTATATAATTTTATTTTGTATTGTGAGTCTTACTTTTAGAGTCTTGTTGTTGAAAACTAAACATTACAACCCGAGCGTCCAATGGAAACATCTCTTACAGCTCGGGTTCACCCTGAACGCCAGCAGGTGTTTTATCAGGAGTTACAGCAAACCCACTCTGGTTTTATTGGTTTATTGGTGCAATAATCAACTCAAGATCTGGGTTCAAGTGTTTATTTATAGATGTTGATCGAGCTAAACACATATTTTATTGATAAATCAGAGTTATCACTTCACCAGCGTCTTTAACCTTCAGGAATCAAAGTCAGGCTCGGGTGTACTCGGCGCTTTCTCGCTCCATGTCCTATTGTTTACGGTGAGAAGGCAGACTCAGAGGGCAGAACAAACACCTAGCTGTGGGAGTGTCACCCACCTGGGGGAGGGGCTACTGCCCTTTGTGATGTCATGAAGGGAAAATCTCCAAACGGCCTGTTTGAGCACACATTTTCTGAAAAGTGGAGCAGGCAAAAGACGGAGAGGATGGACTTTTCTCATCATTGGGGGGTTTGTGGACGGACTAGAGACACTTGTTTTAGAGGAACATGGTGAAGTGTGTTTTGCATCATATGTGACCGTTAAGCTAAAATATATATACTTTTTCGAGATTTTTTTGGGGTTATTGTGCCTCCATTGTAGAGATGGGACAGTGGACCGAGTCAGAAACCAGGAACAGGGAATGACACGGGGGTCTGCAGCTCTGAAGCCCATAGATCTATGACTATGCGTCGCAATAATCCGCTGCATGAACTTAAAAACATGAAAGTGTCCTCCTGACACGGCGTGGTACTTTGGGTAGGTTTGATTTACGATCCTGCAGTGGGAGTCACATGTCCGAGGTGTGATTCAGGGAGTATCGGGCTGCGATAAGCCTCTAATCAAAGCTGCATTATTGGCACAACTGACCGCAGGTAGACAACTGAAACACACACACAAACACACACACACAGACACACACACCAACCACAGGCCTGACAGATAAGGGTGCGTGTAAACTCCGGCGACATTATGCAAACGCACGGCCGCCTGGTAGAAAAACACTCACTGTTCACTAAATCCTTCTTATTTCCCCGTTTGGACAAACTCTCAGAATTAGCTCCTCAAATATTGACCGGCAGAAATTGGTGGTCTCGCGCTCGCTGTCAGGGCAGAGGGGCTCCTAAACACACTTTTGGTCAGGTTTGGAGGTTTTGCATTGATTTATTTTTGTTATTTGTTTGTTTAAATATCGTAAAAATAAATGGAAATGCTCTGCTGAGGCTTAGTTCTGCTTTGGGCACAGAGAAACCAATGTGCTGCGAGGGGACAGAGAGCAGCAGAAAGCCCACCTTATTCTCTCTTTTTATTCACTTCTCCCCCCCGTCAGGCCTCCCCTCCCTCCACTCTCTGGCCGCTAGCTCACTTCACAATATTTGATCTGAAATATTGAGCTCAATTTGTTGGATCCGGCTGCCCTGCAGCTCACATTAGCAGTTTAATTTGATAATTTAAAGCTCCTCTTCCCCTCTCTGTCGAAGCAAAGACTCAAATGGAAGATAAACACTGTGCTGCAGAGAAAAGTGCAATAAAGGAAAAAAAAAGGTAATCTGACCCGGTTGAACCTGCAGCCACAGATGGATGAATAACTCTACAGTCAATTAGCCGGTGTTAGAATAATCTGAAGCATGCTGACGCTGCAGTGGAAGTGAAGCTATGATGCTATGATTACTCTGATGTCTTCTGCATATACTATTTCTCCAAGTCATTAATGTGATTAGAAGGAAAACACCCAGAAGAACAAATTACTTCAATTCTTTTGTAGTTTGATTTTTTTCCCCCGGGTTCCAGCCACAACCTTCTCGGTGTTACGGTCCCTGCACACAAGATGATGGTTTTTCAGAGATCTTTATGGTCTTGGTCTTGACTCGATCTCGATCCCTGAATGTCTGGGCTCGTCTCGGTCTCTGAGCACTCTGGTCTCGGGTATGTCTATGTCTCCGTTAGTGTGGTCACAACACTATCACAGGGAGTGAACTCGGCGACGGGCGGGTTTTTATCTGCTGCTTTGAACCAGAAAAGAAACACCAGACGAGGAATAAAAGGTGATTACAGCAGGTCAATAACCTGCAGACTGTTCTGTGGAGCTGCTCTGGAAAGTTCCTCCCTGACAGAGCAAAGTCTGAGGCAGAGAGGAAGAAGAGGAGGAGGAGTGCTCACCTGGTGGCCACGCCTCCACGCACCTCCTTCTTGCCACAGCAAAGCCCGGTGTGGAGAAGGTGATGAGGGGTAGGTGATGAGAGGAAGAAGAGGGTTTCTCTATTCTTAGCAGGTAAACAGCTCTGATTTTAGACGCGCTGCTGTTGTTGTTTTTGTTTTCAGGTTTCGGTGCCGGTGAGTCTCACTCTCACTTCCCCTCTTCCTCCTCTCTCCTGCTGACCTCATGTTTACTCTCCACCTCGTTTTCTCTCGGGGTGACCTCAGCTTCCCGCCCAGGGTCCAGTTGAACCCTCCAGGACTCAAGGTCACGTCCTCGGAAAAAAACTGGAGGGTCAAACTGGACCGAAGGGCGAAAGAAGAGATGCAGACGAGATGTGGAAGGATAGAATGTGGGGGACGCTGCTGCAATCAAGCGCAACAAACCTCAGGAAGCTGAAATATAACCTAGATCCTGTCTCAGGTGTCCATCTTTTGAGGCACGGAGCTGCTGAGATCTCCTTCATTACAAGTTTTAAGTCAACGTAGCAGTTATCTGTCAATGAATCAAATGTTGGTATTCTCAAAACTAGGTATAAAAGCAAAAGAGTTTTAAAGACGAGGCAATTTACTGGAGGAATTTCAAATCTTTCCAAACCAGAAAGTAAAATATGCAGAAAAAGAAGTCCCAGGTTTACATGTTTTCAAATTATCCTTCAAGTATATATATATATATATTTTGCTTGAACAGGACAGTGAGAGACTTATTGTCACCTGCAGGCCAGTGGGACATCAGTCCAGGAGAGCTGAGAGCGCCAGGAATACGGAAAAAGTCCTGATGCCTTCTTGACCCCAAACTGCACAGCACAATTATAAGTGAGTCATGAAGTATTTTTAGTCGCTAACATCATGTAAATAAAGCACAGACACCCGAAACTAAAAGGGAATAATTCAATAAATTAACATTACTGGGCAAAATTGAAGCGACATGTGCACAAATCATGTTAAAATCTCCCATGATCCTCTCTGCTGTGACACCATGAACACTTTGTCTTCACCTCCTCTCTGTCCTCGCCTGCTGATGCTGCCTGCAGCAGCGTGACGCACAAAAAGGCTGCTAATATGAGACAAAGCTTTAAGAGAGGCCGACCGCTGGTTATGGGTCACATGTACACCTAATGTGATCACCGCGGGGGGAAAAACGGTTTCTAATTTGGTTTTGTTCATCATGAAATAACTTGAAGAATAATTAAAAAAACAGGAGAAATGCAGAAACCGCAAACACTTGTGCATACATATTTACCTGCTTCCATCTGCAGGCAAACATAACACAAACAATTCCTACAGTTTAGGTCTTTTCTTTTGGTTATTCTAAAAAAGGTCCAAAAAGTTTGAGATATTTTGCATGTGTGGGTTCTCTTCCTCCCACAGTCCAAAGACATGCTCGACTGCTGACTCTAAATTGTCTGTAGATGTGAATGTGAGTGTGGCTGGTTGTCTGTCTCTATGTTAGCTCTGTGATTGACTGGCGACCACTCCAGGGTGTACCCCACCTCCTGCCCAATGACAGCTGGGATCGGCTCTATCCCCCCTCCACCCTGAACGGGACAAGCGGTACAGGTAATGCTAGAATACAATGTTCTATCTCTCATTTCTGCTGATGCATCTCTGAGTGTGTATAATGTTTGTCAGTGATGTCTTGGTGAACGCTTTCTGCTCGGCTCTGCAGCTGCGACAGGAAGTGTTAAGTGTCACAAATAAATTGCTTACGGCGTGTTCACGTGCCGCCAAGCGCTGCAGCCGTGTTTCGTGTTTCTTGCTCGCATGTTGCTCACAGTCTCATGATGTCTTTGCGGGACGCCGCACTCGGCCCGTCCAGGCTGGGGCTCGGCCCAGCGGCCAGCAGCTGAAGACGGGGGAGCAGCCAGGCCACAGAGGGTCTAATTACAGAGCGGAGCGGGGACAACCCTGTGGAAACTGTGTGCAACTGACAGAGGGCACGGAGGAGGAGGAGGAGGAGGAGGAGGAGGAGGAGGAGAGACTGTGTGCAGATGCTCTTGTTTTGTTTCTCCTTTTAAAACTGTTTAGACACAAGGAGGTCTGAAGCTAATGACTGTCAGTTACGTGTCTAAACTGACAAAGATTAGTCTGAGCTGCCAGTTACACCTGAGGCGTTCAAAGACCCACTTCTTTCCAAACATTTTCAGTTTACAAGAAGACAGCATTTGACTATTTGACGTTTACTTCTTGAAAGTTCATGAAAGCGAATCAGAGAAAAGATGAACACTTTCCTGCTTATGTGCCCTCCCCCCCCCCCCCCCCCCCCCCCCCCTCACTCATAACAGCCCCCCTCCCCCCCTCGTCGAGCCTCGCCTCGCCCTGCCTTCTTACCACCCGGGTTCTGAATTCCTCAGGTATGTGAGATAAAGAGCTGCTGGCTGCTGTTTATGAGAGCAGCCGTCAATGATTTACAGAAGAGAAAAGAGGAGTGAGAGGCCAGGTTTCCAACCTTTCTAAATTACAGTGAGCAGGTGAGTTTTTCTGCACTGGAGGAGTCAATGAGTTTATTTTCCACATGAGAGTATCATCACATATGGACTCATAAGAGTTGAGTGACAAATACGGGAAATGTCTCACCCTAAACGGTTGAAATCTGGGATTTGTATCAGCGGGGTGGACATCATGGGGGGGTAAAAACTTTGGTTTCACATCGTGTAAACATAAGCACGCAACTAGATGTCACAGCAGGATCATTTTTGTTCATATGCCCTGATAATTGGGTGCGTGAACTCGCTATTTTTGAAGCGAAGTTATTAGATCTTAACGCAGTAACACAGTTCTCTGTTCATATTAACGTCCTCTTACAAAGTCCAATCAATATCTGCAGCTCCTCTTCTTCCTCTCAGTCGCGTTCGGCTGCTACAGTCAAAGTGTGTATTTTGGAGAGCATCGTCGCTGTGGTCGCTGCATGAAAAAAAAACCTGAAGTTTCCTGCCCTGCTCTTTACTTAGAGCCTCGGTTTGAAGCAAACAGATATTAGGATTTGACTCCTCCTGCTGTGCAGAAACGGGCTTCATGTGGGGAGCTACGTAGCACTTATGGATTGTTTCCTCATCAGTCTGAGTACATAATCATTACAGGAGTTTTAACTGGGGGAAACTGTATCACTGCACTGTAAAGAAGAGAGAAATATCCTCTGGTTGATTCTCATTTTCTTTTTCAAGCTCACTCAATTCAAAACCTGATCAGAAAAACCTCTAAGTAAGGAGAACAAAGTTGGAAGCAAGGGCAACATTTTGGCTCAATTATGTGATTTCTGCGCAGCTAGAGTGAGGTGTTTCGGTCAGAAGTGGCCTCTAATTGTCACTTTTGGTTAAACTTCTGAACGGTTGCCATGGAGATGTGAAAGTGCCGTCTCAAGAGGCAGGAAGTGGGCCACGTTCCCAAACAGTGACAATTCAATTCAAGAGATGACAACTGTGACGCTGCTGCACGAATGACTGCGAGTGCTGCACCAAAAACTGCATGCATGCGTCACCATGGCACACACACACACACACACACACACACACACACACACAGACACACACACACACACACACTCATGCATGAAGACATCAACATAAAAAAATGGCCTCGGTGACACACACCAACACTCAGCGCAGAAAAACCAAAAGCATGCGTCACAGCGGCTCAGTGTGGACAAGCAGACACTCCCCTCTGTCAGGTCACGCTGCTGCTGCTGCTGCTGCTGCTGCTGCTGCTGCTGCTACCACAACACACACACACACTCACACATATACACACACTCACACATATACGCACACTCACACTCCTGATTTAGATCCTTAGGGAAGCTGATACGATCCTCAAAGGATTTAAACTCTTTAAACATGCAGCTTCATGACCAGTTTGAGCGCGGGTTAAATCCAAGTGTGTGAGTGTGTGTGTGTGTGTGTGTGTATCAGTGGGAAGCGCATCCTAATTCCTCTCATGTAAATGTTGACCTGCGCTGGGTGGGGTGTTTGTGGTGACGGGCTGGGGATGGGCTTCCATGGAAAGCTGCTGCTCCTGTCATCATCGTCTCTCTTTCACTGTCTCTCTGCCTTTTACTCCCGTTAGTGTGGGAAACACAGGCCACAGATGGCGCGCGCACACACACACACACACACACACACAGTTCTGGAAATGGGTAAAGAGTGTGTGATTAGAAAGTTTTGAAGGTATTTTTCTGCTCACGTGTGTAGAATCTAGCAGACTACTTTCTCAAATCACGAGGACACATCCAAAACTGAATTGAGTAAAAGTATGTCGACCTTTGTGCTGAATGTCACCATGGAGACGGACACATGAAACACGAGTGGCAGCATGGACAGACACTAAGAACACACACATACACACATGCATGCATGCAAAGATCCTACCCTGATAGACAAATACCACACACACACGCCAAACGCCTTCACCCTTCCTCTGATTCACACACACAAACACACACCGGTGATTCTCCCTTCGATGCGCCTCAGGGATATTTTTTTTACTTCAGGTTGGACTTTGGTCTCCTCGCAGCTCGGTGGAATTTGCCACGAGCAAGAAGACTTTGATCCACCGCAGCAATTCTCCTCCTCCTCCTCTTCTTCTTCTGTGGTTTCTGACTGTCTGCTCACCTTCCCAGTACGAGGACACGAACATCAAAAAGCAGAAAACAGAGCCCCCACTGTGAGGCTGATGTAACTTTCCATGACTCTCCGTACCTGAGCTGGGATTCTTCTTCCTGGTTTGTCCTTTTAGACAAACAGCATAAACAAACACGCTGGTTTCCTTCGAAAAACCCCCGAATGATGCTGCTAAAGCCGAACAAATAAACAAACTGTGACTTTACTCTCAGCCGTTTACATGACTAATAGAGGATCAACTTCTCTGATGTTCACCTTTCAAAGATCCACGACCTTCACGCGCGATCACCCTGGACACTTTTAGACGATATGACTCTTGTGCAGTGACCATCGCCACCATCGTAAGACGTTTCAGGGTGAAAAATCTACCAGCAGATCTGAAAAGAGCTGCCAGAAATAAAACCGTAATAAAGCTTAAAAATAGTTGAAGAGGGACACACACACAGACACACAGACACACAGACACAGACACACACACACACACACACACACACACACACACACACACAGACAGACACACACACACGACAAATTCCTCACTTGAATACAGTAAACACTTCCAATTTTAAAACTCAGCCCCTCGTCTCACTCCGATTGGCTGACAGTCACACACAGGAACGTAAAAGTGTGTCATGGCGGTTGTGTTTCTGGCGTGGAGCTCCGTCTGCTTCGGCGTCCGCAGTGTTTAAAACCCGTGTGGTTCCTGCCACGCTCGCCACAGCCGGTTAAAGATCAGAAAAAGAGCGGGGACGACGTACAAACAAGACGAGACAACAGGCTGCAGTGTGTGTGTGTGTGTGTGTGTGTGTGTGTGTGTGCGTGTGTGTGTGTGTGTGTCACCTTTGCCATGAAGTCCTCTCTGTGGGTTTGCTCCTCAAAAGCGTCCGTCTGCAGCCGCTCTGCATCAAAAAATAAACACACATTAGGATCTATTTGAACGTGTGATCTAAAGTTATTCTTTAACATTCACACGTTTCATTAATGCCTGTATTGTGTTTCGTGCACCTCTGCTGAGCGTGGCTCCGTTCTCTCTGTAGTCCTGGATCTCCACGTCCTTCCTCATCAGCAGGCCTCCCAGCTGCTCCACCTGACGCTGCAGCAGCTGACTCATCGCCAGCAGGGGGCGCACCAGCTGGACACACACCTGCAAACACACATGACGCCGTCTGAGAGGAGGAGGACGGTTTTACTGGATCAGGTGTTGGTCTACACTCACAGGGCTGTGGTGTCCTGTTACAAACCTCTACCTAGAACTCTCACAAACAGCTGTTGATGTTGTGCTTTGCCTCTGGTCACTTCCTGTCAGCACCTGTGGTCACTTCCTGTCAGCACCTGTGTGTCTGATTGGACTCAAAGCTGTTCATTTGCACCTATACTGAGGTTGTTTCTTCCTCTCTAGATCCTTGCTTGTTGTTCTTACTCTCTGATGTTCATAGAATTAATCTAGAGGTTATTAAGTAGACAATGTTACGAACGACCACAAAAAACCCAAGTTCATGAAGTCTGATGAAAACATTCTGTGTGTCGATCTATAGAAAAGAACGTACCACAGTGACGGGGGCGGGGGTGCAGTGAAACTCCCAGTAGAAGGGCAGCCCTGCCAGCTCGCTCTTCAGCTTCATGCTGATGTTTCCGTCATCCTGTCGTGTGAGAGAAATCAGGGACTCGCTGTCAGGTCGCCCGCCACTTCCTGTCAGCGTGGGCCGAGCCACCTCGCACAGGTGAGAGAAGAACGCTTTAACGGGGGCTCGCAGACGTTTGTTCAACTCCTGGGAGGAAAAATATTTTAATATTATATTTATAATATAATATTTTTTTTAGGGGTTTTATATTCATGTTGTGATCTGATGAATTTGATATTTTTCCTGTGTTGTGTTTGTATACCTGTGCTCTCCTCTGGATGGCTGCTGAGTCCATCCTCTCCTCCCACACACTGTGCATGTCTGTCAGCAGGACGTGGTACGCCGAGTCCCCAAACCAGCTCTTGGCGAGGAGATGGCAGTCGCTGATGCTCACGGGAAGCCAAGGACGCTGCAGGAGGGCATCATGGGAAGCCTCCATCCCGTCCCAGACGCTCAGAATCAAACACACTAAGCAGACAAGAAAAAATTAAGTAAGAGGAAACCCACATAGATAATTCACTGACCAGAAGATGAACAGTTGTTAGAGAGGCCAAGAAACAAAGTCAACGATAACTTTAGAGGTGATCAATAAACAATTTGTGATTTCATATTATCCATGTTTCATCTAATCTCAAAATGAAAACACAAAATGAAGCCTGAGAGATAAATGTGCACAGATATGTTAGCAGTTCTACATTGTGGGTCAAATCAGGTAGAAGCTCCTGCTTGTTTGAGTTTGTTCCTGGAAGTGACTCCCAATGAACACCCACATTATAAAAAAACATGGGGCAATTTTCTTTTTTATCAAACCTGCTTTTCTTAATTACTCACCTCCAAAGAATGCACACTAAAGCCTGGCCTGAGATCTGTTAAAGCAGCGTTACAGACGCCGTCCCGGCCGCATAATCACCACCTTGCAGGAGGGAGACCGCAGAGGCAGCTCCTGTGGGTAACAGGCTCCTCTCTGCTGATCTGTAATGGGACTGTTTTCGGGGAATAAAAAAAAAAAGAGGTATTTCTCGTCAGTCGCAGTTTGGGGGAAAAAATGCACGTTTCAGAGGTGAATCATGGCAATTTGCAAATCGCAAAAATACCAAATCAGTCACTTTATGACGGTAATATAGAGCCATGTAAGGCTGAACACGGATGCCAGCGGTTAGAGGTTAAAAGAAGAGGATGCAGTCTGTTTACGCCTGAAATCACAGAACGCTGCACCAAACTCCATTCAGAAATATGTTTATTTAAATTTCCTGCTCCTCAACACTCGTTTTTTTAATTTTCCCTATCATTTATAATCTTGTAAACGTTTCCAGAAGCTTCGGTTAAATTCGGCAGGTCGCAGATACAGTGATCAGTGTGTAAAGCAGAGCTATAGATACAAAAACACTAAATTATTTGAATAACAAAAGATCAAAAGCTGAAATATCTCACACAGGGTAATGCTTTTTTTATTACACGTCGATTTTTGCCACACAAAGCGACATTTTTAAACGTAAAAACTCTAAAACTACTAACATTTGCGACCTCAGGTGCTTCTTTCACGCCCGCTTCCTGTTTACCGTCCGCTGATGATTCCAACGCCGATGTGAAACAACCGCGTTTACAAATAGTTCCGTTTAATAATAATAATGAATTAATTCATACGGTTCACTAACAACGCCACTTGTACCTAAACTTATCGCTCTGCTATTACCAAATAATAACCACGTAAATAACGTTGTCACTTCATCAAAAAGGCTACATTATGAATAAGGTTTACTGTCACGACTGATATTTAAAACAAATTAAATAAAAACAAAAGTGATAAATGTTTCCTGATTTTAGAATAGAACAAAAATGTTATTAAGACGCATAAAAATGTAATATTTGCTCGGAAAAAGCTAAAAAATAAAAAATCATGTCCCTTTAAGTGTCACGTGGTCGGCGTCGTAGCCTAGGAGAACTTTTGTTTACTTCCGGGTTGTCAGACTCGAAAACAAGCGAGGCACAAACACGCCCACGACAGCGAGAAAAGCGGATTAAAGTCCCGCAGAGATGGCAGGGGAGGCGGAGGACGAGATACCAGGTAAATAACCGGAATTATTTTATTATTTCATCCCACTGAAAACTGAGAATTATAAATATTTAATGCGACCCAGCCAATTTAAATGTTAGCTTCTACTTTAGCGCTTGGGCTAACAAAACAAACCGGTTACTTTCTCATTTTCAAACTGAGTTATTTTTTAATTAATTCTGCTAAACGCTTATTACTGGGGTTAAAAGTTTCGACTCTTTTTTATTTTTATTTTTCACTTTCTTAAAACGTTTTGTTTTGAAACGTGTTTTTACTTATTGACATGTTTTCTTAAAGTCTGTATTTACATGATGTGAGTTTTAACATGAAGCAGTGTGCATGGATTGATATGACATTAGAGCATGATAATACAGTATTTGCATGATTCAATTATTGACTATAATAAGATGTTTTACAGATGACTTTGACTCTTTTCCTGACAGAATCAGGAGCAGTTTTCACTTTTGGTAAGAGCAAGTTTGCAGACAACGTTCCCAGCAAATTCTGGCTTAAAAACGACGTCCCTTTAAAAATCGCCTGTGGGGACGAGCATACCGCCTTAATAACAGGTAGGAGTTGTTTTAAGGTCATAACTGAAAGGAAAGGTGATGCATGATTACGTTTTGCAGTAAATCCTTTTGTGTTTACCTCCACAGAAAATGGGAAACTCTTCATGTTTGGGAGCAACAACTGGGGCCAGCTGGGTCTGGGATCCAAAGTGACAGTGAACAAGCCTACGTGTGTCAAAGGTTGGTCTTTGAAAAGCTTTCTGTTTCATCCATTTGTCATCTACACTCATGCACTTTAACTTATGTCAATACTGTCAATTTACAACTCTGTTTTTGCACATTTACATTTAATCTTTCATATTTAATTTACAACCATTTACGACTCTGTTTTTGCACATTTACATTCAATCTTCCATATTTAATCTTCATATTTAAGACTAATAATGCTAAGTTAAATCCTGGTTGTATATATTCACATTCTTAGTTTTCTTTTATTTTTAGTACTTTTTTACTTTGTATTTAATATAAAATTATGTTTAGATTTGCTCATATTGTGTTTTTTACTCATATTGTGTGTTTGATAACCTGCTGCTGTAACGCCACACTTTCCCAGTTTGGGATCAATAAAGTCATTCTATTCTATTCTTTAGTTGATATAGTGAGAGTATTTCTGTTGTGTTTGTGCTGCCACTAACAGCTGACTGCAGGACGTGAAGAGGGCGAGAATATAAACATAACTGGCTTTGGTGGAGGATTTCTTTCCCTCCTTTGAGTCTGAGAGTATGAAACCGATTCTCAGGATAAACACAGTTTTCCACAAGCATCTTTTTACAGAAACTGTCTGTTCCCCGTGTCCCCACTGAGCTCGGGAAAAGAGCGTTTAGTTTAGCTGCCCCCTCTAAAAGGAACTTTCTCTAAAATGAAACTGGCTCATTTCACTTGAAGTCTTTTGCTCGATCTTAAAAGACAATAAATGTGAGACCATCGGACAGAGCCTGGTGTGTTTTTGAGTTGTAATCTGTGTTCACGACTCTGCACTTTAACTGTGAACCAATTTGCATTTTGATTGTTGTTGCTTGTAAACTGTTTCTTAATCATGTAATTATTATGACGCGTGGTCAGGTCACCCCATTGAACTGCCTGCAATAAAATGCAAATCAAAACTCTCTTAAGACTCCAGAAGTAGAGGAGCATTGCTGAAGGGGAAACCTGCAGATTTGTTTCCATTGTAATCCCAATCTGGAGGGTCCATAATCTGCTTTAATCTGGAGAGGCACAGACAGACGGACACACTGGAGGTTTCTGTGCACGGCTGCTCATGTCAACTACAACAGATTGAAGGAAAATCTAATAATTGCACAAATCCTCTTCCTAGTAACAGATATTTAACAAACACATGTGTGAATGTTTAGTTTAATGTCAATCAGTTTGTTTGATACAGTATTTATAAATTCAAGAGATGATTTCAGAAGAGATTCTGAAACTGGAAAGTCAACTGATCGTATGTAATAAAGTTTCTGCCTCTACAGGAAGTCACAATAAGCGTTGATGTGTTTCTGATTTCAGCTCTAAAGTCGGAGAAAGTTCAGTTTGTGGCGTGTGGCAGAAACCACACTCTCATCTGCACAGGTCAGTGTCTGACTCGGAGGAGAGATTCTACTTTTGATGTAAGTTTTGATTATGTTTACATTTGAAAACTTTTATTTTTGTTTTGTTTGTAGCTCAGGGAAAGGTGTTCTCGTCCGGGGGGAACAGTGAGGGTCAGCTGGGGCTCGGGGACTGTGAGGAGCGGACGGCCTTCCAGAGGATTCACTTCTTCGACTCTCGAGGACCAATCAAAATGCTCGCTGCTGGTTCAAACACCTCTGCTGCTCTCACAGGTGACGCTCAGAATTTAACGTCTTTTTTTCTGAAGAGTAAAAAGCAGCAGTTTGTCCTTTTTTAAAACTATTTTATATTTCTTAAACTGTTCTTTAATTGAGCTAAACAGACAGAAATATTTTAGGTACATTTGTAAAATTAATAAAAGTGTTTCATTTGAAATTTTTATCGATAAAAAGATGTTACTGTTCCAGATTTTTACATTTTTTTCTCCTTGGTTTTCAAAATAAGAGCACCTTTACACCCTATCATGATTTGTGAAAGGAAGCAAATCAATAAAAAAAAAACAGTGTGAATGACCTCTTGGTTTTCTTCCCGTCACAGAGAGCGGTAAGCTGTTCATGTGGGGCGACAACACGGAGGGTCAGATCGGTTTGGGGAAGGAGGGCCACGCCGCCTCGCCCCAGGAGGTCAGCGTGGGTCGACCAATCAGCTGGGTGTCCTGTGGATACTACCACTCTGCATTAGTGACAGGTAAGTTCATTTACAGAGACAAACGAATTTGATGTTTAACAAAAAGTTCTTAAGTAAAGTCAAGTATGAAGCATATTAAAAAAACAACCTCAGTTGACCAAAGTGCTGTACTGCTTAAAAAACAATATCAAAAGTTGAATCATCTTTTTCCTGTTTATCAGCTGACGGAGCTCTGTACACGTTCGGTGAGCGTGACAGTGGTAAACTGGGTCTGGGCACCGAGCAGCTGCCCCGACATCGAGTCCCTCAGCGGGTGAAGAGCATTAAAGAGGAGGTGCTGCAGGTGGCGTGTGGAGGGGGACACACGGTGGCACTAACAGGTGACTTAAAAATGCTCAAACAATCAGACTCCATAATAATAAACTATTTAATGAAATCTTTGGATGAATACGAACATGTGTTGTCAAGGAGCTGGAAACTGTTTTTCTCTTGTTCATGTTTAATATGAATTTCCTGTGTCTGCGTGTCCTGTGTTTTAGAAGACGACATGTACACCTTCGGTCTCGGTCAGTTCGGTCAGCTCGGTCACGGCACGTTCATCTTCGAGTCGCGGGTCCCTCGGCTTGTCGAGCACTTTAGGAAGGGAAGAGTGTGTCAGGTGAACTGTGGGGAAAACCACACTGCCGTCATCACAGGTGAATACTGACTCCAAACTGCATGTCACTACCACATCTGACTTTGTCCCCCTTACTCCTTCTCTGGTTTCATGAAAGTGTCTGTTCCTTGTGTTTTATAGAAAGCGGTCTGCTGTACTCGTTTGGAGACGGTCGACATGGGAAACTGGGTCTGGGGGAAGAAAACTTCACAAACCAGTTTAAACCGACTCTGTGCCCTCGCTTCCTCAAGTACAATGTTCAGGCAGTAGGTTTCTTTTAGTAGCTTTTACTCCCAAGTGATGCTGGTGTTTAAGAAGCTTCAAATATTATATTAAAATGCACCGTGTCTGTGTGAAGGCTACGTGCGGCGGCTGTCACATGGTGGTGCTGGCTTGTCCGAGGGATCCGGGCTGCAGCGATGTGACTCTGGAGGAAGACGACGTGACAGAAGATTACCTGGAGAAGCCGTACGTGGAGCTGCTGGGGAGTACGGCCGACTCGTCAATCCTGCAGAGGAGCCTCTCTGCTCGGGTCCGCAGGAGGGAGAGGGTGGGTACAGAGCGAGGAGGAGGAGGAGGAGGAGGAGGAGGTTCATCAACATATTCTTAAAGAGCACACTGTGACATCTACATTTTCAAACCCACAGGAGAGATCTCCGGACCAGTTCGGCGCCATGTTCCGCACGCTGCCTGCCGTGATGTCCGGCTACCTCCGCCCACCGCTCCCCGTCTCCAGCCAGACCATCCCGCCCAGACTTCCTCCGACCCAGCTGAGCCACAGAAAGGTGCTCAACGGCACTCACCAACACGGGAGCGCAGGGTCAATGCACCAGGGTACCTACCTCCACCTCCACCTCCACCTCCTTTTCCTCCTCCTTACCTTCCTCCTCTTGTTTCCTTTGGGGTCAGACCAAAGTTCAGTTATCTGTTCAAGTAGCAGGTACAGCAGCTTTCATAACGGTTAGGAGAGCTTTAAAGATGGAGGGGACACTGATAATGAGACGCACACATGTAGATGGCTCCAAAAAAAACAACTTTTAAAAGAAGGACATAAAAGATGAAAGTCAAAAGATGCTAAAGATTTAAGTATATTCTGATTCTCAGGCAGGTTAGAGAAATAAACGTTTAGATGAGGTGATATGTCTTAAATCACACCAAAAACAGCGTCACTCCGGGCATATTCTCCTTTATTTGACACCTTCAAATCCCCTTTTATTAATTTGAAAACATGAATTTAGCATCAAACAAGTTAAAGAACAACAAATAAAACGAGTGAACAATAAAAATCCAGGCAGAAAACATATCTCACGTTGCAGAGAGCATCACCACAATCACTCCACAACATCTGCTGAGCTGACAGCCCGGGATCTGAATGTTTCTGTTGTGATTGTAAAAGAGGCCGAAGTGCTGCAGAGAAGCAGGAAAAGTCTGGACTAAATGTTCTGCTTCGTTTCCTCAGAGCAGACAGGCGACGTTGTGGAGAGCCTGACCGACACAGACAGCGTTAAAGATCTCGGAGAAACCACAGACTTCCTCAACATGGTGAGAAATCACTGAATCCATCTTACGTCATATCAGAGAAGAGTAACTTTGGTGATTTAACCTGCTGATTTCTCCTCCTGATAGACACACGTGATGAAGATGGAAAGCGATAAAAGCCTCAGTCTGTCTCCAGTTCAGAAGGTAACTCTTAGGTCTTCTCCTCTGAGCCAAAACTTGCAGCCAACTTGGTTTCTAACCTCCCTGCCAATGCTCCTCTAGTTCCCCTACACGCGTGAGATTAAGAGAAAGACAAAAAAGTTGTCATTACTTTTTTATTATTTCATCTTACATTTCTGATTGTCCTGTCTCTTGTCTTTTTCTTTTTTGTTTTGAGTTTTCTGCATGTCTCTTTTCCTCTCTAACGCATGCCTCTGTTTCATCCTCTTCTTGCTTTCTGTTGCCGGGGATAGAGGAAGGGTAAGCATGCTAAAACTAACCAGAAAAAAGAGGGAAAGCTCTCAAAGCTGAGCAGTTTCTCTTCCACTCCCTCGTCTCATAAGAGCGAGACGGTCTCGCCTCGCCGTGCGCTACCTACTGAACTCCTGAGGGGCCCCGTGGTCCGCTCTTCGGCCCCTCAGACACCGCAGGGACAGAAAGCGTCCAAGCAGAACAAAGAGAATCTGATCCTGGCTGTGGAGGATCTGCAGAGGAAACCCGGTAAAAACAAACATCCAAGTATACAAGACATTAAGAAGGCAGCATCCAAACGGAGGAGCAAGCCAACCCAGAGGGGAAATCAGCTGATGGAGGTTGGCAGAAAGTCGGGACATGACTCCAAACAACACCCTGAAATCAGAAAGACAGTTTCAGCTGAATCCGCAGTGAAAGTTAAGCAATCACAGCCGAGACGTGTCAGCGTTAAAAGCAAACCGATAGCAGTGCAAAGTCAGCACACACGAGCTTCCTCTTCAGGTAAACACAGTCACACAGACTCGGAGAGTTTAGACAGCTCTCGACTGCTCTCTCAGGGGAAAAGTAGCTCGAAATCTAAAGAGAACACAGAAATTTCTAAAAAGTCTAAGAACGAGAAAAACAAAAAGGAGGCTAAATCAAAGAAAGAGAGCAAACCTGCAGAAGGAAAAACAAAAGAGGCTTCAAATCTCAACCTGCTAGCTGGAGCAGCCTCTCTCGCAGCAGGTGCCGTTTTAATGCATGAGGTGATGTCCCAGAGCTCACCGTCGCCATCAGAGAGCAGTCACAGCGCCCTGAAAGACGGCGTGCAGAAATTCCGCAGCGAAGAATCTGAATCCGCCGCCGACGATTTCAGGAACAAATCCGCAGTCAGCATCAACATCATCCCTGCAGCAGAGAGTCCAGAAGACGGGACGAGTCGGAGGGAGACGAGTCAGGATGAAAGTGAGGAGAAAACAGACTCTGTGACGGTCCAACAGGAGGAAGAGGAGGAGGAGGAGGAAGAGCAGAGAACAAGTGCTGATGTAAGCGAGGAGGAGGAAGATGTCAGTCACAGTGTGGAGAAAGTTACAGAAGAAGAAGAAGACAAGGACAGCGACACTCTAAAACCAGAAGAGGAGTCAGGAAGTGATGCAGGAAGCAGCGTTACAGACAAAGGTGATGAGGAAGGTGAGGAAGAGGAAGAGGAGGAAGCAAGTGAGACTGCAGGGAAGGAAAGCGAAGACGAGACTGAAGGGAAAGACAGTAAGGGAAGTGATGTAGAAGAGGAGGAGGAGGGAAGCGATGAAGGGTCGAGTGAAGATTCAGACAGCAAAGGAGGAGAGTCTGAAAGTGAGGAGGAAGAGGAGGAGGACCTGGAAAGTGAGGAGGAGGAAGAGGAGGGTGAAAGTGAGTCTTTAAAGACTTCAGAGAGCAAAAAGAGTGATGAAGGTAGTGAGACTGAGGAGAGAGAGAGTAGTTCTGCTGAGGAGGAGGAGGAGAAGGAGAGTAGTTCTGAGGAGGAAGAGGAGGAGAAGGAGAGTAGTTCTGAGGAGGAAGAGGAGGAGAAGGAGAGTAGTTCTGAGGAGGAAGAGGAGGAGAAGGAGAGTAGTTCTGAGGAGGAAGAGGAGGAGAAGGAGAGTAGTGCTGAGGAGGAAGAGGAGAAAGAGAGTAGTTCTGCTGAGGAGGAGGAGGAGGAAGAGGAGGAGAAGGAGAGTAGTGCTAAGGAGGAAGAGGAGAAAGAGAGTAGTTCTGCTGAGGAGGAAGAGGAGGAGAAAGAGAGTAGTGCTGCTGAGGAGGAAGAGGAGGAGAAAGAGAGTAGTGCTGCTGAGGAGGAAGAGGAGGAGAAAGAGAGTAGTGCTGCTGAGGAGGAAGAGGAGGAGAAAGAGAGTAGTGTTGAGGAGGAAGAGGAGAAAGAGAGTAGTGCTGCTGAGGAGGAAGAGGAGGAGGAGGAGGAGGAGGAAGAGAGTAGTGCTGAAGAGGAGGAGGAAGAAGAGGAGAAAGAGAGTAGTGCTGAAGAGGAGGAGGAAGAGGAGGAGAAAGAGAGTAGTGCTGAAGAGGAGGAGGAAGAAGAGGAGAAAGAGGGTGGTGATGCTGAGGAAGAGGAGGAGAGCAGTGAGCAAGAAGAGAGTGAACATGAGACAGAAAGTGAAGGAGAGGAGGAGGAGGACGACGAAGAGGAACAAAAGAGCGATGATGAAGAAGAGGCTGAGGAGGAAGATGCTAATAGCACAGATGAAAAAGAAGATGAGGAGGAGGAAGAAGAAGAGGAGGAAGAGGTTGTAAAAAAGGAAAAGTCAGCTGAAGAGAGAAGTGTTAAATCTGGACGTAAACTGAGATCAGCTCAGGCAGCAGACGAGTCAGAGGAGTTCTGGGGCGACGTGTTACCGCAGTACCTCCACCTGAAATAACACAAAACTACGGAAGCCTAAAGGGGACTTTATTTAATGACCTTCATCTGCATCGACTGGAGCATCGACAACCTGTTTACAAGCACAACTCGTTAAAACAACAACAAATGCAATCAGAAAAAAACAATCACAAACACACACGAGGAGGAAGACTGCATCTTTGTATTTATTATTGTGCTTTCTGTTCATCGCTCTCACGGTGCCTTTCTGCTCGTGTCTCTCATGATTTGTAATTCAGAAAACCTTTTTGTGATTGAATCCAGCCTTCAGCCTTCAGGTTCTTATTAATATCGTCTGAAATTAAACTTTTAAACGGTTTAGTTTACGTCTTTTTATGGCAGCTTAAAAACAAGAATTGAAACAAAATACCAAAACTGTTTCTCCTCTTTTCTTCTGACGGGCGGCTTCAACACATTTCTATACAGATTATTTATAGCACATTTTTTTACATTCTTCATGTGTTTTTATTCATTTGTGTGTTTGAATTAAATACTTTTGTTTTATTTCCTTCATGCTTTGTTTGTTTCTTCTAACTTCAAGAAATTAGACTTTAACTCTGACCCCTAGTGTTTAAAATATGTACTGCAGTCCACATTCAAAACATCATAGAGAGCTGTCTCTCCCCCCTCCTCTCTAAAGTCGATGCTCACACAGGTCACCATGTGGTGGACACTGAAGCTTCAGTGTTTATCCAGCTCTGCATGGGTCTGTAAACCTTTCTGTGTTCTAACCTCTCTCCATTTTTCAAAAAGCATCTCCAATATTGATCCTAGTTTGAGCACGTTTCTGCTCGTGGAGCTTATTAGAAACATGCAGAGGCTTTTTAGGTCGGGTACAATCACTTCTATCTGAACCACTTCTCTTGACCCGCTTCCATCGCTGCAACACCTGTTGACCTGATAACTGCTCTCATATCTGGCAAACTGAGGGGCGTCCAAAACGGCCGTGTGGGGGGTCTTAAAAGCGCCTACCTTCTCTGGTCCAAACAAATCCAGAGCATTCAGGAGCAGAATCTAAAGTTAGAAGGAGGACATACTGGCTGCTGCATTGTTGTCAGAGAAGCCAGCACTTCAACATGTTTCCTTAATGATCAGATAGTAAGATACCTTTATCATCTCACTCTCTACACACTCAACATTTCATTCCAACACTATAAACGATTGTTTTCTTTTTGTGAAAGTCTCTTAAACTGATTTCTGAAGCGTGTTTGATTGGCTGGATTCAGAATCAGGTGGGGTTTGTTCCTGGTTTCTTCTTCTTCTTCTTCTTCTCCTCCTCTCTATGTTTGTAATCCGTCCTGTGATCCCTTCCCATCGTTCCCTGCTGTTGTGTGGAGGAGCTCAGAGCTTCTTGTCGTCTTAAGTTCTTGAAAACAAAGAGAAAGACGCCCTGAAGTGTTTCTCTTTGTTAAGTGACTTTACTGCTCGACTCAGCACCTGCCCTCTTTGGTTTGGATGTGTGTGGTTTCTCAGTTGTTGTGCAGCTTTAAACCTTGACTCGTCACTTCTTCAAAGTTTGAATAGTCTTATGCTGATCGTTACAAACCTGCACGTTTCTTTTGCAGGATTTGAGTTTTTCCCTTCACTTCTCCTGTCATGATTTGTGTCTCCTTCCTGCCTGTATCGTTTTAGATCACATTCCTTTTGAATAAATCTACATCTTTAATTGATCAGCATTGTTGGAGTCAAATGCCGATACTCGTCTCCTTAAAGAGTTTCAATGTTAAAGATTAAAGTTGGACATTATTGGTGGTGTTGTGATTTTAATCTAATTAATTATCTCTCTCTGTCAGGATTCTTCCAAAGGGTCGGATCAAACGTTCAGGAAGGGCGATGAAGAGGAAGAAGACGCAGAGGAGGAAGAGGAAGTAGAGGAGGAAGAGGAAGCAGAGGAGGGCATTGTTGATGAGGAAGAGGAAGAGGAGGAGGAGGATACGTCAGCTGAGACGGACGGGCAACCCTCCAGTTTGGACGACTCGACAGAGAAACCAGCTGCGGCGTCTCAGAGTCTTGTACGTTTATTCTTTATTATTTAATCAGTTATTTATGCTCCCGTTGTGTTACATCTGATTTGTTTTACAGAAACCTGAAGAGCAGAAAGAAGAATCAGCGCCTGATGCAGAGCAGAAAGCCGACCGAGGTTTGTTAGTCAGCTGAAGAACAAATTCATGTGATGCATTTTGTGTAACTGACAGGACTTAAATGTCCTTAGAGTTCATGTAAGAAGACGCTCTAAAGATAAAAGAAACAAACTCTCAGAAATACAAAGACATGTTTGACTTACAAGGCAATATATTTAAAACAACTTTTTTCATTATTATTATGAGCAGAAATCACAGAGCAGCCCATCACTGCAGGAGAAGAAAAGACGGGTGATGGAGCCAAACCAGCCAATGGGACGACAGACGGGGAATCCAAAAACCAATCAGGCTCCAACAAAAAGGTACAGGAGCTTTACTTTTGGTATTTTGAATTAGTGAGAATGTCTTTCTGTTTATCTCTGGCTTTAGTTTTTAAAAGTAGAGCATGCTGTTCGGGCTCCACACATTTATTAAAATATCCTGGAGTCTGAAAATCTTTTCAAGGAATCTCCACGCAGCAGCAGCAGCAGTGTGACATTTCATACAACAAACAGCAGCGGATTAAATGTATGTTTTTCAGAGCGCCTGTAGCGGAGTAGTTAGTGCGTGCGCCCCATGTACGGAGGCTGTAGTCCTTCAAGCGGGCGGCCCGAGTTAGAATCCGACCTGTGGCTCCTTTCCCGCATATCATTCCCCTCTCTCTCTCTCTCCCTGATTTCGACTCTCTCCATGGTCCTGTCTCTACATTAAAAGGCCAAAAATAAAACTTAATAACAAAAATAGTAAACGTGTCTCTCCTCTCAGCTCTCTCTCTTCAGGCGCCTGTCCTTCTCTAGATCGAAGCAGAACAACGGCACGGACCAAACCCCAGCAGAGGGCGTCATCTCCGGGGATGCAGCAGTCCATGGAGAGCATCCCCCCCCTCCTCCTCCTCCTCCTCCTCCTCCTGCTGCTGGGAGCGGTGACACAGAGACAATCAGAGGAGAAGCACCTCAGAGATCTCTCGCCCAGGGAGCCCGGGCACCTCGCTCCGGAGCCTGCACCGTCCTCTGATCCCGGGAACAAACTCTCAGGTGTCCTCAGTGATCTGAAAGTGTGAAAACGGTTCATTAGCAACACTTAAAGGGAACCTGTGGCGTTCTCACATCCAGCATCACTCAGCAAAACACACTGTTTATAGAAATTAAATCCAGCATCGTTTACATCTGTGTAAGCTACGTACGGTCTTCTTCTCTGTCTTTTCTGGTGACCAGAGAAAACTTCACAGGGAATCTTTAAATGTGCGGTATAACAGCTGTTACTGGTTTTATTAAAGCATCTTACTCTTCAATAAGGTTGACAATATTTTCAATACTTTGATGCTTTTATCGATACCACATATTTCAAAACGATGCAACCACTTTTTATCTAACACCAAAGGACCAAACCTAAAGAAATACATCTATTTCATAAGAGACGAACGGATCCATCAATTCTGAAAACAAGAAATTCAACAATCGGTGCCCAGGACTTTTATTTTTCTGACTGTAGTATTTGATTTTTACCAGAATCATATCAAAGTTTTAAAATTCAGGTGTCGTGACGTCACTCGTCAACAAAAATAATTTAACATGAACTGAAGTTTTCTTATAAGGTTGGCATCAAAACTCTGATTGGTTTTTTTTTATTGTTATGATGTCATCAAAGACGGATCTGATAGATCACCTGAGAGGATCTTTAGGAGTTCTACGTTTCTGTCTCCAGTTTGAATCTGAAGTGCAGCTTTGAATTAACCACTATACTATAAACCACTACCTGTTCTCAAGTGACCTACAGCTGAGCCTCTTCCTCCTCCTCCTCCTCCTCTTCCTCCACCAGTATGACCAGTATATCTATGATGCTGGTGGTTTTTAACTTGTGTAGTTCTTGTGTGGTGCCTGGAGACTGTGTGTGTGTGTGTGTGTGTGTGTGTGTGTGTGTGTGTGTGTGTGTGTGTGTGTGTGTGTGTGTGTGTGTGTGTGTGTGTGTGTGTGTGTGTGTGTGTGTGTGTGTGTGTGTGTGTGTGTGTGTGTGTGTGTGTGTGTGTGTGTGTGTGTGTGTGTGTGTGTGTGTGTGTGTGTGTGTGTGTGTGTGTGTGTGTGTGTGTGTTAAACTGTGAGGGTGTAAATAATCATATTTATTGTCACATAGTCCTCGAGCACATTTGCACTTTTCTATGATGTTTGTTCACATTTCAAAGAGAAGCAGTTTTTATATTCTGACGTGATAATCTCATTTAACTGAATCTTTTTTTAATCATCTGGATTTTTAAATGATATCAATAAAGCGTTTTGATGCTTCATACGTGTTTCTCTACTTTTTATAAAGCTTAATTTACTAGTGATCACATGAACTTCCTCTTTTCTGCTCTTTGATTATATTATACAAAACAATGCAAAGTAATTTAATATATTACATAATGTTTTATTACATTTATTTTATATTTTTGAATTTTTAAATGTATATCCCAATTTTATTGTATTGTTTTCCATGTTTCTATTGTTTTCACTTATTTAATGAGGACTTTTTATATTTTATTTTAAATAGTTTATAGGATTTTTTTCATCAGTAATTTTTTTTCTAATTCATTTTTATTTTATTTTAAATGAAAAATGTTATGGCAGAAAATTACAGGGAAATAGGAACATCTAAAAACGGAAATGAAGACGAAAAGGAAGGAATCATTTGAAGTTAACGAGGTAATTATGGTTACTTTACGCCCTCTGTGAGTAAGTACAACTGCAGAGTTATCAAGTCAGACCGGTGAAAACGTGTAAATTTTTTGTATTTTGAGGAGAAAGCTGTCTTTAAATCTTTTATTTAAATCTGACTATATTGTTGATGTGTCATCTGATGGATTGCCATCTCAGTTGAGTGATGTGAGCGCTCTGTCTAACTAAGGTCTTGGAGTCTCATGATTAGTCTTATGGGTAAAACAAGGTACCAAGATAAACTGAGAACTGTTGTAGAAGGAATGTTAAAAAAAATTGATTTATCTATATTTTGATACATTTTTTTGTTTAAAAAATGTGAATCTTATATTTATTTTTCTACAAATGTCAGTGTTTTTTATGAAACGTATTGTCTGCTGAGAAATGCACTTTTTATACCAATGATAATTTGTAATGTACAATTGTTGAAGTGGACTTTTGAAGTAGTTAACCTGTTGCAGGGAGATGTAGTTGCACTATACAACCACAAGAGGGCAGTGCTTAGGAGGTTACAGGCGGAGTCGTTACAGACCAAGCAGAAAGAAAACCCCTAAAATACACAAATAAGTAAGAAAAAATATAAAACA
Source organism: Labrus mixtus (assembly GCF_963584025.1). Lineage (NCBI taxonomy): Eukaryota > Metazoa > Chordata > Actinopteri > Labriformes > Labridae > Labrus > Labrus mixtus. The sequence goes on along the minus strand of NC_083635.1, from coordinate 10,662,489 downwards.
GACGCTCGCAAAAACGTTTTTTTTTTCCACTACAAAAGGTTATTTCAAAAAGAGAATATCTATTTTTATTTTGTATATATATATTTGTGTATACATATTCTTTCTGACTTGATGTCCCCGACGTACTTCCCAACAATGACCACTAGAGGGCAGACATTTGCGAAAAATGGCGAGTTTAACAATACAGTCTATGGTTAACATACACTCTACTCCTGTTTTCATTTAATTTAATGTCTTTTAAAACTGTCAGGATAGCTGTTGTGAAAAAATATTTAAATTAATTATTAAATACTGGCTTGTGACAGAAGACAGTTGGTAAAATGGCTAGCATGTCAATTTAATCTGCAAAACCCATTTTAGTTTAAATAAAATGAAATACCTACGATTGTTGACAGAATAACTAATGCTTCATTTTTTAATACATATATGAGCTAACTACGCTCTCAAAAGTGGGAAAAAATAAAATGTTTTTTAAAACACAGATGTAGTTCCATATTTTGTCCATTGGGGGCAGTATAGACACATGACTGAAGCGGCTCTTACGGCAACAATCAGAGAAAAGATTTACACTTCCGGTAAAAACACAATAAAATAATAAAATAATAATAATAAAATAAATAAAACCACAATAAAACCTTCAAAACACTTTATATTATAATCAAATTATTTTTCTTTCTTACACTACCGACACACACACATATACAGACTGAGAGCTGTTTGCAGGATTTTGTCTTTTAAAGATATTTCTACACTCTTGTGAAACCTAAATTGACACACATTGTTATAAAGCAATAAAACACATTAGAAATTAATTTAAATCTGTTCCTCATCATCAGGTATCTGTCGATTATTCAAATGAAGTTGATAAATAATCACAATAGCGCATGCAGTACCAGAAGACCCCTACAGGGGATTTATATGTGTGTGTGTGTGTGTGTGTGTGTGTGTGTGTGTGTGTGTGTGTGTGTGTGTGTGTGTGTGTGTGTGTGTGTGTGTGTGTGTGTGTGTGTGTGTGTGTGTGTGTGTGTGTGTGTGTGTGTGTGTGTGTGTGTGCGCGCGCGCGCGCGCGTGCGTGTGTGTGTCACATTAAGAGATGAAGCAGACACACTCGTCGATCATTTGTCTTTCTAAAGACTCCTCCATGGTTCCTCTGCAGCTGCAGCACGGACGGGGAAAAAAGACGAAGAAGACGTTCACATTTAATGTGTAAGAGGTGAGTATTAACAGATATTTTTTAGTATTGTCCAAAATTTGAGATACTTTAGGTTGTTTAGAGTCTTTATTAACGTTTTGTGTTTGTATAAATCGATGGAACTTGCGTTTAATTACATTTAACACGATATATAGAATATTTCATATTTGTTCTGCCAGCAGGTGGCAGCAATCAGCAGTAACCGTCTCTTCTTCGATGGTTTCGCCGCTCCTGTTCTGCTCGTCGTTGAGGTGTTATGCCGAGAAATGCATCCCTGGCGAGAATGTCATGCACCTTGCAGGACTATGCAAAATCAATTTATGTACTGCCGAACAATACTGATACTTAACGTTTATTAAGTATACACTTCACACACTTTTATCATCATGAGTCTGCCCCCAGAAATACACATTTCTAACACTTCCGCCTGGCGCATGCACTTCTTGGCTGGGATGCATTTTTCGACAAAACACCGGAAGTCAGACACGGCTTCGTATTTTTCTCCCTTTAGGTTTCGCCTTTTCTCAACATTTTATCTGAAAATATAAAGAATTTAACACCTTTGGATCAGCGATTCATGCCAGGAATGGAGGACTTTCACAACAGCAGCGAGGTTTGTGCTTGAATACATTTATATATATTCGTATTATAGACATTATTAAGGTAAAAGGATGGTAGCCACCCGAGCTAGCCACTTTCTGTCAGAGATGATTTTAGAAGCTTAAGAAGATTATTAAAATTAGATATTAAATCTAAAATAATCTACAGGCCTGTTAAAGATGATATTTTTTCTTTAAAGATATATATTTTAATTAAAAACCTAATTCCTGTTTAAACCGAAATGATCTCAAGTGTCATCTTTGTTGATTGTTGTTGCTAATTATGTGGTTAAATTGATTGAAATAACCTGTTATTAATATAAAAAATAATGTTTTAAGTAGTAGTTTTATGACTTTTGGATACAGTTATTTTTTCCATGTATTGTATAAAACTGCAGTGACTCATATTTGTGTGTTGTTGTTTATTTCCTGTCAGGGCTCCTTCAACTCAGAGGAAGCTGACAGTGTCGTCAAAGAGGTAATTTATCACCTTTTTTTTAAAGCAGATTTAAAATTCACACTGTAATAATAATAATAGTAACTTTACTTGTGTAGCATCTTTAAAAACACAGGTTTACAAAGTGCTTAAAGGCAAACTAAACCAAACAGAAGAACATAAACAACAGCAAGAATATAGACAAAAGACAATACAACATGTTGGAGCCGTGGATTGATATAATTGTCTTTGTGGTATTTATTTAAGGTTAAGGTAGTCTGTTATATATTGGTGTTATTGATTATTATATCATTTATTAGGATTATATTGAGTGGGGGGGTGTCGGGTCACATGGGTATGGAGATGTGTTGATTTAACTCACCTGTTCACCTTTTGTTCTCAGTGGAATAGAGGGGCTGAGCTGGGTTGCCGTATTTTGTTGTTGTTTCTGGTTCACTGTGATTATGAGTTAATGCACGTTATTATAAGTTAAGTTGTTTATCTTTTTTACGTTAATAAAAAAGTCAAACTCACAGTATTCTTTTGAAAGCGCGTCGGACAAGATATACCCAACCTCAGCCTCTCAGCGGCTTCATATTCAGGAACGCCGCTATACAACAGAAAAGAGCCTATATAGCTCCATACCCAGCCGACATATATAACCCGACCATCATAAGAACAATCAAAAGAACCCAACAACACGAGCTGAGACCAAGAGGGCCAAAGATTTAAAAAGATGTAAGAGACTAAAAGAGAGAATAAAAAGAGATAACAGCAATAAGAAGGTACGAGCAGTAAAAGAAATAGAAACCAGTGAATGGAAAAATAATTGTAACAATAATAATAAAAAGTAGAATATAAATAGACAAAGTGAGTAAGATGTTAAGGGAAAAGAAACGGTAAAACGAGATAAAAGCATAAATACAAAAACAGTAAGAAGTAAAAGACGATTCAAAGTGTAAAACCAGTTCTCATTGGCTTCTGAAGTTACTGAAATATTTTAACCCAAGTTTACATTAAACCCCGCCTATAACTACAACTTTAACTAACTACGTTTAACTCTCAGTCTCAACATTTGAATTTCCCTCGGGATCAATAAAGTATCTATCTATCTATGTATGTTTAATCAAATCATCTGAAGGTACCAAGAAACATTCATAAATCAACCGCCTCCATAACCTCACCCGGTCTTACCCTTGATTTTGTCCACAAATATTCTGCAGATGTTTGTAATCAAAGTGCCATTAAGCCACACTGTAATGGATGAGCAGAGGGTTTTTCATTTATATGTGAGGGTCCTGTAATGCTTAACAAGAGTTTAAGAACCTCAAAGTCAGAGTTCAAAACAAATATAAAGTCTGTTTTGTTGTGGAGATGTTATGAAGCCAGAGTTACAGAGAATATGTTCAAAACAAACTCCGGCAGTAACGTCAATTAAACGGTACTAAGGTAACGGTTTCTAAGAGAATCATTTATAAAAACTGCTGTCTCTTCAGGCTGCACCCGGTGACTTCCACATGACTGTAAACACTGAACCTTTATCTCATGAACGTGTGTGTGTGTGTGTGTGTGTCTCTCAGTGTATCGAGAGCGTGGTAGGTGCTGATGACTACAGCCAGAATCTGGTGAACAAATGGACCGCCAGCATCGTGGAGCGCTGCCTCACACAGCTGGTCAAACAGGGGAAAGCATACAAGTACATCGGTATGTTTTTATCCACCTTCCTGAAGCTACAGTTGTTGTTTGTGTGATCTTTATTTAGAAGAATTAGCCGTGGGTGTGATCGTATCAAAACATCACGCAGACGATTATAGATTTTAAAATGTGTTCATTGTGTCTGTGCAGTGACGTGTGCTGTGATGCAGAAAACAGGAGCCGGCCTCCACACAGCTAACTCCTGCTACTGGGACACGACCATGGACGGTAAGGTCGCACTCAAAGAAGAGTTTATAACTCAAACTAGTGTTGTAGTCAAGACCACACTAACCGAGACCAAGACACACCCGAGACCAGAGTCAAGACCAAGACCATAAACATCTCTGAAAAATCATCATCTTGTGTTTAGGGGGCGTGTCACTCACTCACTCGGACCGTGACATCGGGGAGGTTGAGGTCGTGACCGGGGGATAAAAATCTAATTATGAATGAATTGAAGTCATTTGTTCTTTTCTAAAGAGGAGTTTTCCTTCTAATCACAGTGACGACGTGGTGAAAATAGCCGATCAGTGGCGGTCTTGACCGGTCTTAATTTAATTTCTGGAGTCCAGAATTAAAATCTGACGCCGAGACAAGACGGAGTAAAAATGCTTTCGATTCCGAGACCTTCAAAAAGTGACCTCCAGACCAAGACTGATTTGGAGTACAACAACACAAACTCAAACTAAAAGACCTGAAAACAAGACAAAAGATTACAGACAACTGAAGTCAACAGTGTACATGACCAACGTCACAGCGAGGTGATTATTGTAGTAGTCACATCAGTTCGGTGTGATTATTTTCTCTGTAAACAGCAACATGTTCATGTGTTTTGTCTTTTCAGGAAGCTGCACCGTGAGATGGGAAAACCGCACCATGTACTGCGTGGTCAGTGTGTTCGCTGTGGCCATCGCATAGACACACAAACTCACACGCCATCCAACGGAGGAGTGCAGGGTGTTCCAGTGACCAGCAGGGGGCCATCAAGTGCCACAGAGTCCACTTTCATACAGCTGTGAGGAGGAGGAGGAGGAGGAGCTGTGTTTCCAGCCTTCAGATGCATGAAAACATCATCATCATCATGTTCATGTATTTATCCTGTCATGTCACTGCAGTGCTTTAATGGATCACATTCAGCCTGACAGCATGCAGCAATCAGCCTGATTCTTCTTCTTCTGTGTTCTGCTACCTTTATTATGTGTCTCATGCTGACGAGGAGAGGAGAGGCGTTTTGTAATCGGAGCGGTTTTACAGCAGGAAAATAAACATGAGGAGATTAATGAGCAAACAAAGGTGTTTATTTCTTCACCAGAGATTCTCGTTTTCTCTGATTTCACCCCTGTGTCTGAGAATATTCTACTGTTTCATACTTAACATGCTGTGTCCTTGATCCATTTATCACAACACAGGCACCCTGAGCCGTAGCTGATGATCTGTTTCTGTGACCCCTGACTTCTCGGGATCTGTTATCTGTTCGTTATAAAAACCTGTCAGCGTCTGAATGAAGAGGTCCTCTGTGAAATTCAGAGAAACGCATCATAAGATTAAGTTCTCATATTCCTCGTGCAGTTTTATGCAACTCATAAAAGAAAGAGCTCGTAGATGGAGTGCTCGGAACTTCTCCAGATTTCTGATAACAAGAATAAAGAACTTCTTTTGTCTGATTCTAAAAGTGTCCATGATGGAGGTTTTAAAAACGAGATCGGGCTAATCATCGTTAGATAACCAGGTCAGAGTCATGCTGCCTGTTGTTTGCAAAGTAATCGTTACAAAAGCATAAACGTTAAGGACAAGATTTCTCTGTAATTTCAAGTTTATTATCCAGAAGAAGTAAACAAACAAACTTTCAAAATAAGACTGAATGGATTCAAACAGGCAGCAGGGATAAAGTCATCAGTGTCTCTGATACATCGACTGTTTCTACATTTATCTCCTGAAGTCTTCATGAGGTCTTCAATCTAAAGATCTGAGTCGCTGTTTCACACTTCAGCTTGTTCGATCTGCTGTCCTGACTTGAGGTGTGTCGTGACATTTCAAAAAGGTTTCTTAAAACAACATGTGCGTGTGCAGGATAGCCTGTTGCGGCCTCGGGTTCGAGTCCGACTTTGTCCCTTTGCTGCATGTCACCCCCCCCCCCCCCCCCCCCGCTCTCTCCTCACACCTGTCTCTCTTCAAGTGTCCTATCTAATAACGACTAAAGGCCCCAAATATATCGTAAAAGAGAAATAAAGCACACATTTTCTGAAAAGTGGAGCGGGCAAAAGACGGAGTGGATGGACTTTCCTCATCATTAGGGGGTTTGTTGACAGACTTCAAATGTCATGACATGTAAAGTGGGCGTGGTCTTAAACAGAAATCCTGATTAATACTCAAGTCTTCCACTTTAAAAAACAAAATATTCATAAAAACAGGACGGCAAGTCACCTTTCCAGAAATGTTTACAACCAGAGCAAACAGAGAATATATTTGAGTATATGACGACGCTTCATGCAGGATTAAACGAGCAGCACATTGTGTTGAAATGGCCGGAGTAAACTTATACTATATACACTAAAAGAAAGCGTGCAGGTGTTCCAGAAGCTGCTGCTCTTTCCTTGTATTCTGTCTCTTTGCAGGTACGGCTGCTGTAGCTCCTCTGTAACAGGCCAAGCTTTAATAACGCCTTGCTCGAGGGCACTCGAGGCCGCTCCTCCGCCCCGGCAAAGGAAGTCAAACAAAAATAGGAAGTTTTGAAAGCAGCAGTTTCAGTTTTGATGTAAGAGAAAAAGGAGAAGAGGGGGAATGTGGAAAACACCGCAGGGTTATTTCGTCGCTTTTTGAGCAACAACGGCTTCTTTGCAAAACGTTTTTCGGTGAGCAACACAGAGGAGAAGAAGTGACAGATGTAAATCTTTGTTCAGAATGCTAAAAGTTAGTGAGAGCGCATCATCGTCGTGCTCAGTACACGACTTGGAGAGTTTTCTGTACGTCTCTTTTAAAAGTTCTCCTTGTTGAAGATAAACTTGACGTTGGCCTCGGAGTGAGACAAAGACTGTTTTTCAAGGGATTTCCCCAGCGCAGGTGGGCCGCACAGGAACACGCCCACTTTAGTTCTGCAGGAAACACACAAACAACATCTATTTATGATACTGTGGAGGTAATGGAAGCAGTAATAATGGTTCATTCTGCTGTTCTCCATGTCAGTATGGTGTTACAGGATGATAAGAGGCCTCACCCCGGGTGCTGTGATGCTATATTGGCAAACTCATTGTCCCAGTTTGGTTTCCCATAATGAGTCTTCTGTTTGAGTCCTGTGATTGGGTCTTTCTCCGCCTCGTGTTGAACACGGAAATGAGCCGCCTGATGGAGGAAAAACACCACATGATTCTGAATGTAAACAATTAACCTGGAGGTGTTTCTTCACCTTCACAGTTTGGGAAATGAGGACAGATGTGTTGACTTCAGGAGTTAGAGGAACTGGACTGTGTGCATGTTCTGAGCTTCGTTTAGAGATAGCATCAGTAGAAGTTGTGCAGTAAAATGTCTCATACCTCGGCCTCCTTCCAGCGGGTGAGGTAGATGTTGTAGCTGAGGAAGTCGGCCATGTCCTTCTCCGTCATCTGACCCTCCAGAGACTGCAGCAGGTCTGCAAACCACTCGAAGGCCTGCGTCTCGGGGCACAGCCAGTAGAAGTAGATCTAAAGAGGAAACCACAACAACCAAATGTTGAATTATTATTTCACAAACAACCTCAAGGTGAATTTGTCGACAACAGACGGACAAACACAAGCTTAAGATCATTTAAAAGCTCCAGAAATTACAAATCCTTCAACTTCAATCTGAGATTTTAAAATGATGTGCATGCATGAAAGTGTTTTCTTGACTTTGCATAATATTTAAACAATGGCCGGCTAAGTAAAGCAGCTTTTTCTGCAGCTTACAGCTCTATCACACGGTTTTCATCAGTAGATCTTAGTTGAGATTCATCCACTCGAGTGCAGTCAGCTCCTTTTAAATTTCATCCACCGCACTCCAGTTTGAAGTGTTTTTAAACTTTGAAAAATGAGTTAATGATTTATTTAGCAGCTGTTTCTTAGAGCTTTCTTCCACACCACGTCTTCATCTGCAGAAGCTTTTCGCCCTCCTTTCTCCTGAATGAGAAGGCTGATAGAGGTTTGAAATCAGATGCTGAGTTTCAATTTCTGTGACGACTGCAAACTGTCTGCAGATGAAGTCCACATGAAGCTCCAGAAAAACTCACAGAGCTCAAAGGAGGATATCTGGTGCTTGCTATGAATTCAGTTTTCTTTTTAACGTTTGCATTTCTCGTTATTTCTCTGCAAATGAACATTTTGTGATGTGTTGTGAACCTGAATGTTTCCCTCATTTTTCTGTTGATGTCAAAGCCTGGCTCACCTTCTTGGTGAAGACCTCCTGGTTGTTCTGGATGCGTTTGTACCAAACAGACTTGAGGATGGAGGCGAAAGGAGTCACGCCGATTCCCGCGCCGACCAGCATTACAACCTCGTAGCGAAACACGTCCTCACTGGCTGTGCCGAACGGGCCGTCAATGGCCAACCTGAAACAGAAACACACAGACGTGAGAGACTGAACTCACAGGTGTCACTTGGCTTTACAACAAACTTGTCAGAATTTTAAACTTTGATAGGATTCTAGGAGGAATCTTAGATATCGATGCAAGTTTTGTTACCAAGGCAACAACAAAAAATATGTCCCAGGCGCCTGATACTGGGAAATATCGTGTTTTTAATGACCAGACATGGCAGTGAGCTCCTGCATGTTGTTGACGTATTTGTGAATTTAAGTTGTGCTCTTTCTCTAGAAGCAGGTTTTGTTTAAACCATGACTGATGACCTGAAGTATTTTTAAAGCTCCAGCTCTTTTCTATAGATCATTAAAACAACAAAGATTGTGCTGATTTAAAACATGGTGTCTCAAAGCACATGGTTATAAATCCTTCAAGTGTCCATCAGTGAGTCCACGAGTGTCTCTCAGCTTCATTTTCTATACCTAATTATTTTTCATTGAAACAGACACGCTGCTTAAAATACAAAGAAACCAGATTAGCAGAAGTGAGTTTCCGGGAAATTCAGCTAAACGTTTCACTTCACTCATTAATTCTTCAGGTTCTATGTCATTGCATTTGCAGAAACGTGAGTCCTTAGAGAGAATTTGATTTTTTATAAACTGCACTGAAAATAATTCTGTTATTTCCTCATTTGATCACAATCCTGATGGTTTCAATTGTTTCTCCAAAAAAACAATATCCTCCTGGCATTTCTGAGGTATGTTTGAACATGTGAAGGTAAAGTGTAACCATCAAAGTGCCCTGAAGGTAATGTCTTCAGAATAAAAGCCTTTCCTTTCATTTCCTGCTCTGCAGAGAACAGAACAAAGAATCGGCTGCTCAGCAGGTTCCCTGCACAAAACTGACGAGATGGTTGAAAGGTTATTAATATAATAGGTCTTTTCTGAAAGAATAACACACAATAAACCTCTCAGGGCTGTAAATGTGACCCCTGCTGACAGATTTTAAAGGAGAGCCGGATCACGGGGGCAAACGGTGCAATCTAGAGCAATCACCGGCAATTTCAGGCAACGATTTCCACTTTTATCACCCCCTCCCCTGTTGTCATACTTGGGCAGTTTCCAGGCCTCCTGAGTCTCGTTTTTGTCCCCCCCGCAGGCTTGGTACAGCGCCTCGGTCCAGTCACCGACGATTCGGATGTGGGCGCTGAAGTAGTCCTCCTCGGGGGCGGAGGTCAGGGTGAACGGGTGCCACTCCAGCCTGGAGACGGACGGACACTGGATGAAGACGTACTGACCCACCTCCATGTGGAAACCCTTCTTCTTCATCTGCAGCTCCAGAGTCTTAGACGGGTGCATCACCACCTGACGGACAGGTACGAGTTATTTATGAGGATGAATTGTCAAATCAGAGCTGCAACCAAATCTCACTTTTGACTGCTTGATTTACTTGTTTCAGAAATAGTTAAAACTTTAAAGTTCTGCACAAAGTAATTTAGTTAATTTGCATAAAAACAAAAAGTCTTTTGTCCATCATTCAAATCTGGATCTGCATCAAAATACCCCCTAAAGTCGCTGAAGTTTTGGATGCTTGTGAAGGTTTTCCTCCTGCTGTTACTATAAATGAGTCCGGCTTGAATCCAAATTTAAATAAATGATGTTCTGTAGCTTTTTATTCAGGAAAAAAGCATCAAAATTTAATCTGAGTCCATGTGAACGATGTTGCTTTATTCAACGTGTTTTAGAATCTGCCAAACAACTACAGGAAAATAGATTCACTCACTCAAAACAAGTGAGTGATTCATTATTTATCTGCACTATAGCACATACTCACCTTTGTGATGACCACTTTCTGATGGGATCGATAGAGGCGGACGAGGCGCTCACACACGTAGAGGATCATGGGCCCAACCACCCACTTCCACGTCTGGTCAGAGAGGAAATAAAGGAAAACAATGACTGCAAATAACAGTAACAGCATGAAGAAGATGTTACATGTTTAAAGTGTTTTTAAAGTCTTTGATCAGATGGCATACAAACTGAACCCTCTGCAGTCTTTATCCACTCACCATCGGTGGGTTTCCAGCGAACACCGGGACGGCGCAGTTGGAGCCGTTCTTTCCCCAGTTTTCAAACTGGTCGGCACAAGCCTTGGGGTCGCTTGCGTTCAGACTAGTCAGCGTCTGTCCTCGCACGATACGCCTGCATGCAGTGAAAAGGAACGTTTACTGGCTGTAGGTTTATCTCAATAGGATTCTAGTAAAAATCTAACAATATCGATTACTTTTTTGATACCACTGCAACAAAAATAGAAAGTACCAAATATCGGGTATTTCTTGTGTTTTATTATCAAAAATTGCTGACAGAATGCAGGTTTTAGATACTTGTGCATTTGTTTCACTTTTAAACCAAGAAGCTGCGTCCACTTCTCTATATAGTTTATGGTTAAGAGAAGTGAAATGCAGCGAGCTGTCTCAGTCACACGTGCACAAAGCTTTTTCAATCAAATGTTAGGAATACATTAACATCTTTAAAAACACAGACTCAAATCAGACTATTCCAGGAAATAAATGAACTGTGTTTTTGTGGCCCCCTACCCGAAGCCGTGGAAAACCAGCCCGATGAAGAAGATGATGAAGAGGTGGTGTGTGTACCAGAACACCTCGAAGTACGACCTGCGGATGACCTCCATGGACGAAGTGATGATGAGGATGAGGGCAAGCGTGATGGCGACGCCCGTCAGACCGGCGATGGTGGTGAACATGATGATGGTAGGGTTCTACAACAAGATGCATCATTTCACTCACTGCACATCTCACTGATTGGACCTTTAAGTTCAAAATGTCAGATTCAGGAAGTTTGATTCCTTTCCACTCATCAGATGTTGATTCATTATCAGATTTAAAAGCTTTTATTGCCATTTCCACTCTTATAAGATCTAAAAGTTGATTAATCATGGTGTGAGTCGATGTTACAAACAGTTCCTCTCTTTTCTTGAAAGCTATAAACACCCCCACAGGTCATGTCTATTGGCTAACTCCCTTAATGTACCAACTGCCTGTTTTGTCATTCAGTAGTTCCTCTCACTGCTGCTTGGGATGTAAGGTTAAAAAAGGTACAGTTTGAGGACAGCACATGACCTGATCTTTGGAAATATTGAGAGCAGGAGAAATAATCCAGATATTTAGTTAAGTCAAACATTTTCATGCTTAAATGGCAGTGAGAAAGACTTAAAAGATCAGTGTGATGCTTAGGAGCGAAGAAAGAGAAGATTTGTGGTTAAAGGTTTGTTCTTTTGCAAGACTTTTTGTTTATTTCAGACCTGAGATTCACAAAAAAAGGAGCAAAAAGAAGCTGCATATTTTATCACTCGTTAAATTCAAAAGATCCACTTCTTCTGTCATGATTTTGGCTTTTAAAGAAAATGCATCTTGAGACTTAAAACAAGAAGTTCTCTAATGATCCCAATATATGGGGACAAATATATCCAAAGAGGAAGTCTGTTGGATAAAGTAATAGTATTTCTTCCTGTATGACACATAATGTAGCAATAATGCAGAGGGGATTTCACAGATTTAAGCAACACAAAAGGCTTCCAGCTGCATGTATGATTGAAGAAGAACAAGGAGAAGCCCCTTTGGTTTTTCTACAACACTGACATAAACGTAAATGTTTGATCTCCTCTAACAATATCTTACCGTCTCATTAGTCCTAATGGGGTTCAAGTAGGAGGTGTTGTTCCCGTTGCCGATTTCAGACAGGATGTAGGGTAGAAAGCTGCTGTTTCGATTCAGCTGGGCGTCCATGAAATACTCAAAGTTAAACAGATGTGCGACGATGTGCACGGCTACGAGGAGGACAGAAAGGAGACAAATATAATGAGAAAATGACTTTGAGTTGTAGAAATATTTTTCAAAAGATGTAAAAAAAAAAAATGCTCAATATAACGGCAGGTACTTTCAATTTCACAGCCAAAGAAGGAAATTCGGTGAGTTGCAAAAGGCTTTAAACCAATCACGGCTCGGCAGGGCTTTTTATATATTTTGTGTTGTCTAAAAATCAAAAATTAATTCATCTGCAGAAGCAAAAATCTCCTACATGATCGTTTTTCTGCACACACATTTTAAATTGCTTGGGGTACCACAGGGCTCAATCATTTTTTTTGCATCTTTATTTTACAGTTCATGGCATAATAATGTGCAATGTTAGCATTTTTATTGTAATTCCCATATTATAAGACATGGGATGTTAAATTAGGAACATAAACATCTGGCCTCTTCATAAGATCACATTTGCGCGTCTTACGACCGAAAATCAGAGGCATGTTTGTACACATTTGAAAGATATGTTAAATTACCCTGGTGCAGTAAAGGAAAGAGTTACTCTGCTGTTGTTATTTAGAGTAAAGGTGGAAGTATTTTTTGTTTTAGTACAAACATTTTTTTAGAGAGAATACCTGTATGAAAGGCGATCATGTATGCCACCAGTTTGTGAAAAGTGATGTTTCGATCGAGTTGTCGAGCTGCGGTGCGGCTGCAGTACTAAAACAAAAAAAAAGAAAAACAAACATTGCCACCGATCCCTTATCTGCTGCCATTAAATTAAAAGCATTTATTTAAAGTTTTTTTTAAACCGTCTTGTGTTTTTACGTTCTTTTTTTATACCTGGATGGAGCCTCGGAGGAAGGACAGCAGGTTTCTGCAGACTGGCAGCAGAATGAGCATACAGTTGAAGTTGAGGCAGGCGGCGGGAGCTCTGGCCCAGGACAGAGCATGCTGAGAGGTTAAAGAAGAGTCATAGGTTACTTCAAGGTGTCATTTTTAAATAATATTCAGGAAAAGTCATAGAACACGCAGTGCTGTCCTTTAGAGTTCAGTAGCGTTTTTCGATTGTCAAGTTGAACCTCAGAGAGACGTTTCTTCTACGTTTGAATTAAGCAGCAACCAACTTTGGTTCTCGATCATTATGGGGCCTCCACATTAAAAGACTTTATCTTATAAATCTAATAAATAATAAATCTAGATTTATTTATTTATTTATTTTGCAATTCTTTTAGAGAGTTATCAGACTGAACAGATCGAAAGACGCATTTGTTTCGCTTCTGCTCGCTCAGATGCAGCTGTGTGTGTGTGTGTGTGTGTGTGTGTGTGTGTGTGTGTGTGTGTGTGTGTGTGTGTGTGTGTGTGTGTGTGTGTGTGTGTGTGTGTGTGTGTGTGTGTGTGTGTGTGTGTGTGTGTGTGTGTGTGTGTGTGTGTGTGTGTGTGTGTGTGTGTGTGTGTGTGTGTGTGTGTGTGTGTGTGTGTGTGTGTGTGTGTGTGTGTGTGTGTGTGGTGTTGGTTCAGTGCTTCATGAAGCAGCTGTCAACGCAGAGCAAACTTTAACCCTTTAACCCCACTGCCGGCCGCTCTGATTGTTATAGACGGTGTTTAAGATAAGGATTAGTGAAGGGGTGGACGTGTTCGACGCCTCTGAGACGCCTGGAAATATCCGTCAGTGTTCTGCAGGTCTGGGGGTTTTCACGCTGTAACAAGAAGGAAGTAACAATTCTTCTGTTCTGATTAAAACTCAGTGACCTTAAATAAGTCGTCACACCTCAAGATCTGGATCTGTAGAGTTGTGTTTATGTTCCTCTCATCGTGTGCGTTCGCTGCACAAAGTTATATCAGTGGTAGGATTTTATGTTTTTTTACTTTCGGCCTCATTAAAGTTAAAGAAACAAGCAACACTGATATGTGTATGTCCCAGAGCGGGAGAGGACGTCTTTGCTGGTTTTTCACCACCAATAGTCAAAATCGAATGTGTTACGTATCATGTAAGACTAAGAAACCATCAAATGTTCAGACTACACGACTCAGTGTTGTGCTTCAGGGTGGCAGCCGTTGCATTTAGAGGAACTGAAAAAGGCCGGCTCCTGTTTTTGGAAATAATTTGTTTCACACTTTCCTAAAGTCCTCACGAGTCGCTTGAAGAAGTTGTTTTTGTGTCGCACTCTGCAGGCTGTTATAGGCTTAATATATAATTAAGAGCATGAAGGTTTTGATGCATGCTACTTGCTGATAAAGAACTTGAAAAGAGGAAGGAATGGAAGTGCACCAGTCCAGGGTGTACCCCGCCCCTCTCGCCCAATGGCAGCTGGGATCGGCTCCAGCCACCCCGCATGGGAAAGCGGTCTAGATAATGGATGGATGGGTGGGTGGATGTTTGTTTGCAGCAGACTCTGCAGGTCAGACTCACCCCCAGCAGGACTCTGGTGTAAAACCATCTCTCCACCAGGAAGGCCATGTAGAAATGCACAAACAGGAAGGCATTGATCCCCAGCCACACCAGCTGTAACACACACGGCAACTTATTTCAGATATCATCTAAACATCAGCACAAACAGGCATAGATCATTGTCCTGAGATTTGACAGTGTTAACAATAATTTAAGAGATATTGTGCTAAGAAATGCGTCTTTCTGTTGTAGCAGAAACGTAAACTGTGACGCCCTTCATCAGTGTTTGCTAAAGTTTGCTTTGTTTGAATCAACGCCGGAAATGTCTTTATTATCAGTTTTTCGGAAGAAATGTCTGCAGCTGAAACATATTTAATGTCTTGACCTCTTCATCCTTTGGCTGGGATCACCGATGTAGGAAAACGATCTTGTCGTGTTTAAATGTGTGAAGCTGAGACTGTTGACCTCAAGTCTAACTTTGTCTTCATAAAATAATAAATAAGATGTCCAAAGTTCTGCATTGAAATTCAGCCTTTAGAAGACATGTTTCTTTAAAACCTAAATTATTGAGGCTAAATCTTCAGCTCCATTCACAGACGTTTGTTTTAGTGATTTTTCAAAACATCAAATATGATAAATATGTACGTAAACAAAGTGCTCATCCTCCTGAAACTAGAAATTAAGAAAGGAGCACAGAACCACAAGCAGGCTCAAAGAAATGATTTAAGATATACTCACAATGACAAAGATAGAGAGTCCCTCATTGGCTGCAAAGTTCCCCATGCTGAGAGAGCTTCTGAAAAGATGTGCGAGTGTGCGGAGGAGAGTGTGTTAATGTGAGAACAGAGAAGGAAGCAGGAAACAGTGAAGGAGGAGAGTACTCACATTTTATAACCTTTTCAGAAACATATAAGGAAGTGAACCTCTGGTGAAGTACGGCCTGTCGTCACGCCCGTTGCTGCTATAAAAAGCCCAAAAAGAAATCATTAAAAACATTTTTTGAATAAATAAATCGTGAATGTGGCATCTACAGATCCAAACACAAAATACCTTTCCCTTCAAATCAAAGAAGCTGGAATCATGGGTTTATTATTTTGAATTTGTCCTCCTGATGAGTCACTGAAGGAAATTAATTATTATCGACTGCCGGGAAGCTTTCCTTCTGCCCTTTGAGTATTTGCTGTCCTTCATTAAAACTGAGTCCAGAAGGTTCAGGTGACTTTCTTTGCACCTGTAGGTCCATTTGGTTGCAGGTAGAGTCACATATATTCTTAATAAAACACAGACATGCTATTAAACATACAAAGTGCAAAAGCATGCCCCATGAGTAAAAGTGTGCAGATTATGATTAACTAAATAAATGAATAAATCTCTGTCCCTTCATGAAACTCTCAACAAGCACATCAAGCAGCAAAGAGGAAGAAGGAGACAACTTAAAACAACTTCCTGTACTGATGTGATCTCCAGAGTGCTCTGAGACCGAGACAAGACCAAGACATTTAGGGATCGAGACCGAGTCAAGACCAAGACATTTAGGGATCGAGACCGAGACAAGACCAAGACATTTAGGGATCGAGACTGAGTCAAGACCAAGACATTTAGGGATCGAGACTGAGTCAAGACCAAGACATTTAGGGATCGAGACTGAGTCAAGACCAAGACATTTAGGGATCGAGACCGAGTCAAGACCAAGACATTTAGGGATCGAGACTGAGTCAAGACCAAGACATTTAGGGATCGAGGCCGAGTCAAGACCAAGACATTTAGGGATCGAGACTGAGTCAAGACCAAGACATTTAGGGATCGAGACTGAGTCAAGACCAAGACATTTAGGGATCGAGGCCGAGTCAAGACCAAGACATTTAGGGATCGAGACCGAGTCAAGACCAAGACATTTAGGGATCGAGACCGAGACAAGACCAAGACATTTAGGGATCCAGACCGAGACAAGACCAAGACATTTAGGGATCGAGACCGAGACAAGACCAAGACATTTAGGGATCGAGGCCGAGACAAGACCAAGACATTTAGGGATCCAGACCGAGACAAGACCGAGACATTTAGGGATCCAGACCGAGACAAGACCGAGACATTTAGGGATCGAGACCGAGACAAGACCAAGACATTTAGGGATCGAGGCCGAGACAAGACCAAGACATTTAGGGATCCAGACCGAGACAAGACCGAGACATTTAGGGATCCAGACCGAGACAAGACCGAGACATTTAGGGATCCAGACCGAGACAAGACCGAGACATTTAGGGATCGAGACCGAGACAAGACCAAGACATTTAGGGATCGAGGCCGAGACAAGACCAAGACCAGAAAGCTCCAACACCGAGTCGAGACCGAGATTTGCTCCGTGACAGAGACAAGACCAAGACATTAAGGGATCGAGACCGAGTCATGACAAAGACCAAGGCAGGACAAGAACTAGACAAGACCATAAATATGACTGAATAATCATCATCTTGTGTTTAGGGGGCGTGTCACTCACTTAGTTTACGGTTGTAACCGAGAGATAAAAATCAAATTATGAATGAATTAAAGTTATTAGTTCGGTGCCGCTCAGTGGTGGTCTTGACTTAAAATCCACCCAGTCTGAGCATGCTTGTTTTTGCATCTTTCTAATTGGTGCACACATTTCAGTGACATCACTATTTTGGCTTTATTAGATGGGACAGCTAAAGAGAGACATTAGGAGGAGAGAGCGGGGGATGACACGCGGCAGAGGGCGGTGGTTAGGACCCTCCGTACATAACTCGAAGCAGTTGATTCTGAAACGGCGCCCTCCTGGCTGGACCCAGGGGACCATTCAGGAGGAACTTGATGCTCAGTGGTGACACTTTGAATTAAGGAAGTGACAAATTTCTAAACATGAAGTAAAACAGAAGATGAATTGCCACATGCTTCCTGTTTCTCGCTGAACTGTAGAGACAGAAACACCTGAAGTAGCGTCTAAATGTGCCTCACTGCAGGACTGAACAACACGAGCATCTTTAGAACAGTTTCTTATTGCATCATGTGATTATTAAACTTTGATTATTGATCATTAAACTCAGATTAAAGCCGAGCTGCAAACCTTTTCCTTCTCCCTCTCTGTGTTCATAGAAGCTGTCTATGAAACATTTCCCATCATGTAAGGAGAAGATCCAGCAGTCCCTGAAGTGTTTTTAATTCTGCAGATCTGTTGACTCTTGGGGTACTTGATTTGGGTCTTGAGGATCAGAGGTTGTAGAAAAAGGTTTTCGACTGTTCTTTGGGGACTTTCTAGGGATGTGGAGAGCGTCTTTGGGTCTTAAAAATGTCCACAATCCCTGCTCAAAGTTCAGGGGATGAGTTTGGGGTAAGGTTGTCAAAAATCAATCTCTGAAGAGACTGTAGACCTTAAACACGTGGTATCTGATAGCTTCAGAGCATCAACAACCTCAGACTAACAACAACAGTATCAGGGTTTGTGAAAGTCTGCAGCACTCTGCAGCTCTGGTGCTTTCAGCTCGATTGCTGAACTCCAACTTTCACTCAGGATTATTGTCAATCAGATCGCTGCTGATTGTCTGCAGGAATTAAACCTCAGCGATTACATCACAAAAAGTTTAAATGGGGGGCCTTAGACTACGCCGCATGGACCTAAAACCCTGACTACTGAACTCATAAAGCCCTTCCTGAGTGAGGCACCACATACTGTGTTAGATATGTGCCTGATTGTTTTATCTATTCTGCAGGGAACCCTCTGAACATGTTCATTTTAACACTCCTCAGAGCTGGTTTCAACTCAACACAATGTTGGTTTGCTACTGCCACCTAGCAGGAAACAGAGTGTGAAGGATGAGTGCATTAAAAGTCACCTCTGCAGAACCACTTTACACTACTTCTATACTTTATTAGAAGCATATATTTCAGAGGTTGTGATGCATTGATGGTTGTATTTGATCAGTTTTAATGTAAAAAATGAAGACTAGAAGACGTCCAGCTTTCAGAGGCTCGTCATCAGTGTCAAGCTGCGAGAGAAGCGCTAAAACATGTTTCTTTGGTTTAATTTGACATCATTAAAACGATCAAATGTTTGTAAAAATTGTGTTAATGAAGAGAGAAAACAAAAAATGACTTTTGTGTGGATGTCTGTGTTTCATCCACGTGTCGGTCGCAGACAGATGGTTGTCGTAGCGAGTTGGGAAAATACATAATTCAGACAGAACAGGGTTGAAGTTTAATTGCAGAGTGACAAACATGAGATGTGACAGAATGAGTGCAATACTGATCACACAACCACACACACACGCGCACTCACTCATACACACACACAGAAACACACACTCTCACACACACACATACACAGAAACACACACTCACAATTTGTGTACCACAAAAACATGCATAAGAAAATGCACCATGTCCTCACACCAGCCACATTTATCTTTGGATTTTCTGCTGAGCTGGAGGAATAATTTCATAAATATTTACACAAACATCTTAACACTGTTATCATAAATTCATAGAGCTTATTTATCTTTCCAACTCTCCTACGATGACAGAATCTAGCAACGAAACACACAACGTTTCCTGTGCAGTTTAGACAGTCTGCAGGAGTTTGCCTGCAATTTTGAAGATTGAAAACAGAAACTCAGTTGTGGGAAACAGGTCTTGAATCGTTTGATTTTTTTTTTACCAGAATCACAAATTGAAGTCTAAATATTAGTTTTTTCTGACAACCCCAGTCTGAGGAGCAGTGGAGGAGAGAGGCTGAACCTGTTTCTTTTTCCTCCATCTTTAGCCCTAACCATAACAAAGTCCCTCCTCCAGACCTGCAGACACCATGAGACAGGACCTAAGGTCTTAATAAGCTCTCTGTATAGATGTCTCAGTTCCTGATCCTATAAGTCATCTTTTGCTGAGAACGCTTCTTATTAATAGTGCAGAGATTTGTGCACGTCTGCTGCTGAGAGGTTGATATGCTCATGCAGTAAAACTATCACCTGTGTGATTGAGTTATATTCACTTTAGACCTTACTCACCCGGGTCTTTGATTTCTTTATGTCGTTTGGCATATCTTTGACCGTGTCACTTTATATTCTGTGTGTGGAAAAAAAAACAAATGGTTACACTCTACCCTGTGACAGAGATGTAAATGAAAAGTACAGAGAAAAATGAATCTGGTACTCTTTGTGTTAAAGCACATAAATAGTTTATCGTTTAAATGCTGGTGTTACACCCATAATGTGAAGAATTGCGCCGACTTTCTCCAAGTTTGCAGCCCAGGTGTTACTCTCACCTAATCTGCAGAAAGTAGTTGTCTTTCCATGATTTGAAATACATTCAAATGTCAAGTCGTCAGCTGATTGATGTCGGCAGTCTCAGGGACTTCTGGGTAAAAAGCCAAATTGGATGAATGGTCGTTACATTTCTAGATCTCAGAAAGGTTCTTTGAAAGTGAGGTGCTCTTGGTTTCATAGTAAACGTGTGAGGGCTTATGTTTGATAATCCTGTGGTGTAAATCAGTAACAGTCTGATCTGCTGCTGCTGAGCCTTAAGATCTGTCTGCTGCTGCTCAGCCATAACAAACATTAAACAGTCCTCACCCTGTAGGTGTCAACAGTGAGGCGAGCACCTTATGGAAAAGTCAGAAGTTAACACGGGGTGGAGCAGCGCAGCATACGGTGAATGATGAAGCCCAGCGCTGGGGGTGAAGGTTAAAGCAAAACTCACATGGGGAGTGTAATTTAGACGAAAGGCCTTCTACTGATTTCCCTCCTAATCTGGGGGAAGGGGATTAGAATAAATCTGTTGCATGGCGCCTGTGACATCACCACCGACCCATTTCACAATGCATAATCACAAAGTGCTGCACACTGCTGTGTTTTCTCCATTATATGTGTGATCTTAGGAGGTCGCTGCAGCAGGGATTTTAGTTTCTGGACTTTTTGGCAGCCATGGAAACGGACTCATGTTCCCAAAACGAGACGTCCTTTTTTTTAATAAACCAGAACCTCCTCTCTAGAAGCAGAGACAGCTGCAGGAAGCAACCCTGAACTCATACATTTAGAGACAACATGAGCTGATAGAAGGCTCACCGGGTTCATGAATAAAGTGACCGCTGTGATTGGTTGGCAGGGGACAGGTGAAACAATCAGTTTCTTAATGGGTAAATGGGTTCATCAGGAGAACTCTGCAGATGATTATAAATCAACAGCTTCAGTCCTTCTTCAAAGCAACAGCTCACACCACTTTCTGAAGCTCTCGTCTTAGAATCGAAAGCATGTTTAATCGGTCTGGTCTCAGACTTCTCGGCTATTTTTCCACATCATCACTGTGATGAGATGGAAAATGCCTCTATCTAAAAGAACAAATAACTTAATTTTGTCCATAAATTGATTTTAATCCCCCGGTTACAATCTTCCCAGTGTTACAATCTGAGTGAGTGACTCGCCCCCTGCACACAAGATGATGATTATTCAGTCATATTTATGGTTTTGGTCTCGGTTAGTTTGGTCTTGGTTACAACACCAGAGTCTAGTAAAAATGAATGCCTCAGCGTAAACCATCTGAACCGGATATCAAACACAGGAGAGGTTTTCTTCCAGACTCATTAAAGTTTATTCCTTCCTCGTCTGTTCTGGATCTTCTCAGTTTCTTCCTCTGGCTTTGCTCCACATGAGAGCAGGCATGATTCTTCACTTCATCCTTTATGCAGCGCTGCAAACTGCATGAATGATGCATCAGGTCCTTCCTGCATGGCTGGAGTGAATGTTTACATCATTGTAGGTTTGTTTTTCTGCGTGTTCATGAGGAAGGAAGAGAACGTGTGTCAGTGAATCTCGTCGGCATAGTAACACACATCCCGGAGAGTTTGCTGTAATCTGTGCTGAAACATGAACAGCATGTTATTAAAGCAAATCACTCCCTACAGAGAAAGCATTCTGCTTTACTAAGACTCGTCTTTGCTCTTTTTTCAATGCCATTTGATTTTTAAATATACATCATGATTCACAGATTAAATAAAGACTCCATCAAGCATTCAAACATCAGAAAGATACATGATCTACACCGTTTATCTTTTGCCTTGCTCCAGTGGTTGGCACATCTGGGCGATGCCGCCTTACAGCCTATGCATTAGCATGTTAGCAAACATACCGGAAGCAACTGTAGAAAAACGGCGACCCACCGCACTCGACCGAGCCACCACTCGCACTCCATCCCTGTTGTAGTCCACAGGAAACCCTACATCTTCCCACACAGCAGAATAAAATGTCAGGTGGCAAACAGTTTTGCATGCATTACCGCCACCTAGATTGAACACACAATAAACCATTAAAGTTACACAATACAACAAAAGGGAACAATCCAAAACTCAAATATTTCTGCAATGCTACATTTTTTTGTCAATGGAGTTTGGTGATTGTGAGGGAGCAGTGTAACCGATCTTCGTTGTTTAGATCCTGTAATATGTAAAAAATAGATCCCAGGTTTAAAAATACAACAATTGCCCTTTAACTGAATTTGATCCTCATCCACATGAGCCCCAGTGAGTCCTCCATACATCAGTGGCCTTGAATAGTGTAACACAGGTTTATAGAACGACCACATGTTTTAATATGTAGCTTTCCGATAACTGACGTGTTGATTTTGCCTGCCCCCTCACATCAGCTCACATTTAGCTGCCTCGTCGCCTCCGTGGCCGCATCCCGGGATTTGGATCTGTTTGATGAATCATTGAGAGGAGGATGCTCTCCAGCTAATTTGAGTCATGCCTCCTGGCCGCGGGGCACTGAGCAGTCATGCTGTTCTCATTGGTTAACCATCAGCGAGGAGACAGTGAACGAACGGAGCAACATGCACTCGAGGCCCAGCAGCACAGCCATCAACCAAATAAGCTGCTCTGAAGAATAATCTGATTATTTTGGTCTCTGTGGGGCAGAGCTAATGCTGATCGGAGGTGACTGCTCTTTCACACATCGTGTGGGGCTGACAGTGCTGCCTTGGGATCCAGATTTTCCTCAAAATCATCACAGCTTGTAAATCCTCTTAGAAATTCTTTACAGGGCAATGTTCCCTTTGCTAATTATTTGAATTTGTTGGATTTTTCCCCTTTTAAACTTAATTTCCCCTGTTGTTGACACATTAAAAGTGTCTAAGCCTATTAAGGAGGTCTAAAAATACCCTTATCTGCTGTATACTTGACATTAATTTGCTGTTGTGCTGGGGGCATGTGATTGGACGAAATACTTTCGTGAAAAAATGCGAGTGTGGGATCTGGATCCATTTAAAAACAATGATAAATGTTAAAAATCATTATTGATCTTGGAAACAGCAGCTCAGAAAACAATCACAAAAAAATAAGTTTTGTTTGGAAGCTGGTGTGACACACCTCAAACCCTCCTCCACTCACGTTCACACAAGGGAGGCGAGGACAAGCGGCGGACAAAATCATCCTCAGCTTGACCTGCAATCACCTGTGTCCTGCATTGTTGTGTTAGCATGCTCATGTTAGCGCGTAGCTTCACGTTGCCTGTAAACTTACACAGAATGACCCAGATCTAGAAACTCTTACTAACATCCAAATAATCAGTATGTTCTGCAAGTAGTGCAAGTAGGCGTAATTATTATTATTGTAGTATTGTAGTTTTATTTATAGTTAGTCATTTTATTAATTAGGTTCAAAATCAGTAGTTTTAACTCTAAATATTTATTTTTTGACTTGCACCATTTTTTAATCTTCGTGGCATTATTTGTCTTCCGTACTTTCCGTACATTAGGTTAAAATTCAGACTTTGATATTTCATGCAGTAGTTTTAACTCTGAATATTTTTTTGACATGCACCATTTTTTAATCTTCATGGCATTATTTGTCTTCCGTACTTCCCCCTCCGTGCAGCCAGAGAGGAGCGGACAGGGGGGCTGGTTTTCAGAGAGGGGTGGCCGGGAACCAGCTGGTGTTTGGCTCATGACGCGGGACGCGCGGGACCAGGTGGAGGAAAATCTTGTTACAGAGGAGAAGGAGGGGTTGAAATACTCATCGACGGCAGTGAACGCAACACTCCTCTGACAGCCCACCAGCTAACAGCAGCTGTACCACCACCAGGCGCCGCTTCTTCGCAGAGAGTTCACCCGGACTACCGGCTGCTTCGCCCGGCTACCGGCCGGTCCTGGTCCTGGTCCTGGTCCTGGTCCCGGTCCCGGTGCTGCTCTGTGTTCGAGGAATCTCTCTGCAGGAGGTTTTTTAATCGGCAACAGGAGGATCTAGAAGCGGTTTATTTACTTTAGAGGTAAGACGGATTCATCTTCTATAATCTGAAGCGAACGTGAGTCGAGCGCTCGTGCACAGGTGTACCTCAGTAATTAAAAGTTTTGAAGAATACCTCTTTAATGTTAAAAGTGCAGGTAACTAGGAGGACAGTGGGATTATTCTGCTATAGTTCTGGAGTACATTCATTATTTATTTATTGACATTCATAGATGTTTTTTTCATTATTCTAGTTTTATATTTGATAAATCATTTGTATTTAAAATGTCTTAAAAAAAAAAACACCTGAAACTACCATGAGAAGTTTCCAGAGGTCACATTTACATCTTTAATCTGCTTAGTTTGTCTGATCAGGGATCAATGAGAGCAAAATAACCTGAATGTCTGAAACACTGTAAACTTTAAATATGTGAAGTATCAGTTTAATTTGAAATAAGAGCAGCACAGGGTGTGTTTACCTGCTGTTTAAACAATCACCTGTTGAAGAGGCCTAATAAGGACACTTTAAATCAGTCAACTTTTCTACCTGCTTCACATCTTCTCTATGTTTGTTGTTTGCTGCTCAGTCAAATTCTGACCTCATGCAGCTGTTTTCTTTGTTCAGCAAACATCTTGATTATGTATCCTGCAAATATTTACAGACATATTTCACCTCGTTTATTAACTGTGACCCTTCACAGCTACATTACAGGTCACTACGGTGTGCCTAAGTGCTCATGCTGACCCTTTCAAATGGATGGACACTTAAAAGATAATGATGTAAATATAACCTCAATACATATTTGACTTTGAGCTCAGATTTTACTGCAGGGGGCGGAGGATGACGGTTTGTGTTTTCAGCTGTTTTACCTTTTTGTTTTTGTGTTAATATGTCTTCAACTGTTTGTATTCAGCTGCAAGTCAATGTGATGCTGATGTGACAAACGACCGTGTAGTTTCATATCGGCATAAGTAAAGCCGCAAAACAGCTCATGGGGTATTTTCAGACTTTGTCAAACTGTTGTTTTAAAGCACAGTCAGTAAATACGACACCAGAAAGTATTTCCTTATTTGTGAAAAGTTCACTAAAGTATAACTTCACAAGATGCTCCACGTTTCTCATTTTCCTACAGAGGGCTGCTGCTCGTCTGATATAACTGTAGACTAAAATAACGAGTTTATTCTCCTGAATTTACAAATTTAATCTCATAAATGTACGAGTTTATTCTCCGGAATTTACAACTTTAAATCACAAAATATTAAAAAGAAAAATTCCCCTTAATGTGGCCCGAACACTCTTTCATAGATTTCCCCTCAGGGTCATAAAAGTCAAGTTAACAGGGTTAGAGTTTGAAATACACTTTTCGGCAACACTTAATGATCTTTTCTTTATCATCTAATATTTGAATTAGTTCCTCAAACGAGTAGCCGGATAAGCGGGGTGATATGCAGGTTCATGAATGCAGCCTGCAGCGACAGGACTCTTCATGTTTAAGAGCTCTCGATTAGAAAAAGGTTGAAGAAAGAAACCAATTTACTGAAGTCCTCTTTTATGAAACGGTCAGATCTTTCTCTGTGAGTAACCTGCAGCGACTGAATCTGCTGTTCTGTTTTCAGCTGTAAAAATGAACTGAACACAGCAGCAGATTTCCTGGGTATTCCTGAAAGTTTGTGTTTTTAGTTTAATCTGATCGTGAACCGTTTGACTCTTTTACACAATCATGAATATCAGCTGCTTTTGCAAACGTCTTTATCACCCTTAATGTCTTTATTGGAGGCAAAGGCTGTTGCCAAACACGTCGGCTCGATTGTGTTTATCTGCGATAAGACAATCTTTAATACCTCCTTCGAGCTCACCTGTTGATGTTTTTCTGCACCTTCAGCTCTTCTGTCAGCGACCCAGCTGTCGAACTATGATGAAACTCTTGGAAGATCTATTTATCGATCAAACAAAAGCATTTAGCTCGTGTCTTGAGTCGTTTTTTTTTTTAAGGTCATGACCCGGGCCACACAAGTGTGATTTGATCCCAAAGGTTTCTCTGGGTGTCAAAAGGTCTGGTAACTGCCCTTCCTGGATGTCCACATGTGTTGTGAAAGATAAGATTGACAAGGCGGGTAAATCAGACCACACCTCAAAGAAGAACATATTGTGTCTTTAGTCGTAACTGTGTCCCTGGGACCCCTCAGGATTCATCTGAAACTAAGACTAAGAGCTGCTCCCTTCATAGAAACTTCACTCGGCTTTTTGTTCTGCATTTTGAAGACGGCATGTTTAATCACATCACCACGTTTAATCACATCTCCACTGTCGCCGTCTCTCTGCCGCCGAAGATTTTCTGCTTCTTTTCTTCGCCAGCACAGTTAAAGTCAGGCCATGCAGATGAATTATTATCCCGTCCAACAGTTTGTCTTGTTGTCTTCAAAATAACATCAGAAATGAACAGAAGCTCTTTAGAACTCCCTTTAAGAGCTCTGCATTAGATTCTGAGTACCTGTTGCTGCAGGCGTTGTCATAAATGGAAGACTGTTTGGAGTTCATCCAGTGACATTTTGAATTTAAGGAGCTGAGTCTCGGATAAAATCTTTAGAAGCTTAAAGTGAGCAGTGCTTTGTAAAATACATGCGTGTGAAGTTTGACCCACATCCCGCAGGTACATGCTTAATCCTGAAGCCGCCGCTCACGGTGCAATCAGACTAAAACACATCAACAATCGGTTTTGAAAGACGACCGGTCAGCATGAGACGCTCGGGATTCAGGGTGATTTTTGTGACAGTCGACCTCTGGAGGCATTCTGTCACAGGTTTTTGGTGCATTATCTCCTCGACTCTGGATGTTCTTTCTGATTGTTGAAAACCTGTTGAATGCTCGATGAGGCTAATCTGGAACCTGGCCTTTGATTGTTGTTGTTTCTAACCAAGTCAAGTCAACTGAATAAACCCCCTTGAAACAGATATGTAATAATGTTTGTATGATCAGCTGATCGTGCCGTCTGCAGGATGGAATGCTTTTGTTTTAATCTCTTCTCTGAATCTTTCCATCCATCTGGCCTGAATGTAGGACTGAATGCTGGACAAGGTTACCTTTCTGCACAGGTCAAAGTTGGTCTCTCTCTGCTCCTACATGACAAGTGAAGTACACAGTTTTAGAATCTCTCTTTGTGTCTTCTTGTGAATGTTTTTCCTTCTAGTTGTAGAGCGAGTGATTGATTAATTGACAAGGTAACGGGCAGATTATCAATTAGGAAAATGATCCTGAACCAGATGTACAGACATGCGTTGATAGGCTTGCCAAACTTCCGAGATAACTGGAGGTCAGAGGTCCCGTCATCGCTGACCTGAGAGGCAATGTCCTCTCCTTTTTACAGCCTGAAAGCTGAAGTGAACGCTCAGAGAAACAGTATTCCCACTGATTACACCCCCGATGATGATTTTGAAAGGTTGTGCAGCTCAGTCACTTCAGCTGAAAACGGTCTCCCTCTGACGTCTGCCCTCGACTTTTGTTTTCCGTTGGCCTTAAACTTCAGGTCAGAGCTCTGTTTTTAAACATCACTCATGCTTTCAGATCTGTTCTATTCGACTCTAAGCTCGGCAGTGTGATATTAATTCACAGCGCTTCAGTGAATGAAACTTTCTCAAACGCCGAGCAGAGCAGGCGGCCTGTTGTTAGAGTCTGAGATGCGTTGATGATGCAGAGAACAAACAAACCTCACACAGCAGTGCAACATGTCTGAGATAGAAATAAAAGATTCATCTTGTAGGAGTCCCTTTCGTTGTGTTGAAACCCAGACGTTCAGATTCCTGAATGTGGACTTTGAACGCTACTAAGCCGTTTTTCTTTTTGCTGCTTTTTTTGTCTTCAGACTGTTCTCTGGACTTTTGCAACAACTCCTAACATGACATGTGAAGTGTTTAGGAAACAATCCACACATTGAGGATGTAGGAAAGGAGTGATGATGCAACATGTGGGTTCTTGTTCTTGTTGTGGGTTTTTGCACGTTTGTAGAGAATGCATTTTGCTTTTTAGTAATTATATTGTCACAAACACAGACGAGACGTGTGTTTTTCTTTCATCACAGTAATGTGTTCTTGGTTTGCTCATACCTCGTTTTCGTACCGTTAAACTGTTTTTGCACATTAGAAAGAACTTTTGGTTCAAGTTCAGTCCACAGTTTTGTTTCCTTTTTCCGCCGTGCAAATAATTATGCTCCTTGTGAGCTTTTTAATGTAAAAACAAAACAGCAGGATGACAAAGACCAGTAATTTAAAGAGCTTAATGCTGCTGCAGGACGGCTTTTCACTCTGACTTGTTAAAACGTTAGAACGACCTAAAGGAGGAGATGTTGCAGAGGTGTTAACAGGTCTACTGTTACTGGTTCTTGACCCTGATACAGACCTGTGTCTATCTTATCTAAGCCTGAGATTGGCTGTGTAATAAAACCTGGGCTGTGTTTGAAACTTGGTGACGTCGTTCTCTGAATCCTTAAAATCCATAAAAACAGATTTACACAGGTTTTAAGGAATCTGCGGGACTTTCCCTGTTTCACTTAATTGGCATTGGATACACTTTCCTGTCTGCGACACGCTGGAGCGGAGAATCCATCTGAACGTATACATTCACTACTGTACGGGTAATCATGCATCATATGACCTTTAACGTCATGTGTTCATTATCTGAGCCGCCAGTCCACTTTCTCAGTACAGGGGAATGTTGTCTTTGTACAGGCAGAGATAATTCGATTAAGTCCACATTAAAGGGCAAACATAAGACTGAGACCACGCCAGCTTTTTCTCTTGAAACTGTTAGTTAGCTGCACAGTTTGAAACCCGCCTTTGCCCTGAACATTTAGGCGCACTATTTAAAACACAATTTTTATGTTTTATGGACTAAAAGGCTCAAAAGTTCACGATTTCTGCAGTAGATGGATTCATCCAGCCGTCGATACAGTGATGGAACAAACGCTTCATCATAGTGCGTCCTCCTCTTCTTCCTCCTCTTCCTCCTCCTCCTCCTCCTCTTCTTCCTCCTCGTCCTCTTACTCTTACTCATCTTCCTCCTCCTCCTCTTCTTCCTCCTCTTCTTCCTCCTCCTCTTACTTCTCCTCATCTCCTTCCTCCTCCTCTTCTTCCTCCTCCTCCTCTTCTTCCTCCTCCTACTTCTCCTCATCTTCCTCCTCTTCTTTCTCCTTCTCCTCCTCTCCTTCCTCCTCCTCTTCTTCCTCCTCCTCCTCCTCTTCTTCCTCTTCCTCCTCTTCTTCCTCCTCCTCCTCTTCTTCCTCCTCCTACTTCTCCTCATCTTCCTCCTCTTCTTCCTCCTCCTCCTCCTCCTCCTCCTCCTCCTCCTCCTTCTCTTCCTCTCAACTTCAATGTATGCAATGTGCACATTGTCCTTGGCGCCTGTAAGACCTGACTCTGGGTTTAAGAGGATGGGTCCAGGTCCAGTTGGTGGAGGCCTCATTTCCTGTGCATGTTACGCAGGAAACTCAGTCTCTGCACAGAATGTCGATGCATTGAAAAGCTTTAAAAGTTAAGAATAAAAAGACCATAAAGAGCATGAGAAGTGTGTGTGACGGTTAATAACACTCAGCTGTGATCTGATTAAAATCACTCAGTGTTCTCTCACTGTTAAACGAGTCACAGTGTTCCTGATATGATGGCTATCCGCCTGTTAATTAGTGACAGCTTGTTCCTGGACATGCATGATTATATAATGCTGCAGTGTTTATGCTTAACATAAACCTCGGCTGGCGTCAGTGTGTGTATATATGTGTGTGTGTGTGTGATTGGGTTTGCAGGCAGCGGTGCATGTGACTCTGTGTGGATCGAATGCTGCTGTCTGTTCAGATCTGTGTTTCCTGTGTAAGTCGCCCCGCGGCGCTCTGTGTGAGCTGTGCGATGGGTGGATGCTCTGACCGGCACAGGAACAGAGCTACAGAACAACAAACATCCTTCTGATAAGACTTATCGCTGCTCCATCTGCACATGACGGTTAGTGTCCCGGCCACAAAGTCCAACAGTGTGTCTGACACCAACATATTGTTGCTCTGTTTCGTATTTCAGGGAAGAAGACTGAAATACCTGGAAGCAAAGTGGACAAGTTCTTACAGTTCCTCTTGTAATTAAGCCTCAGTAATTTACCTCTGGCAGAAAAACACCAGAGCTTTTCCAAGAGTCAAGCCCAGATGTAGCAGACAAGAAACACCTTTTACAGGCATGAAAAAAAGATTCAACCTGCTGATGAAAAACATGCAAATTACCGCCCCAGCATTGTTGTTCATGCCCGAGTTGTTTGATTGATTTAATTGGACGTTGGTCAATACTTCCTCTTTCTGAAAAGAAGGAGTAGACGATGATAAAAACATCAAATGTTCACTGGACTGAAATGAACAGAGGGAAGAGCTTTGCCAGTTTATATGCGACTTATAAATCATTTCATCAGAAGTTATTTTTCTGAAGTTATTTTTCTGCTTCTGCTTTTTTTTTTTTTTTTTTTTATGTTTTATCTGGGGAATGATCATCACCATAAATATCAGAAATTCAAGGTGATTTCCTCAGGTTGTTTGATCAAAAGAGAAACCATTTTGCTCAAACCCTTTCAAAACAATTGGCAGCTAATTTGCTTTTGGAAAAGTGAAAAGAAGCACCTAAGATCACCAATCCGAGGCTAATCTAGGCAGCTCCTCTGTTCTGAGAGGTGAAATATCTGTTATTGTCGCTGCAGTCTGGTGCTTTTTAAACCCTATCACGCTTTAAATTTTTAGTGCCTTAATGACTGAAAAAACAAATCTTCAGGTATGATTTGATAAGTGCTAATGACATGTGGAAACGATCCCTTTTTGGAGCCTCTTAAAATGAATGTTTTGTGTCGTCAGCCTGATCGGGTACTCACTGTCATCACGACATATTACCTCTTTTATAAGTCATTGCATTTCTATGAAGCCTCTTTCTCATTTTTCTACATCAGGACTCAGTTAATGTCATTAAAGGTCAGAGACTTGCCTGTGGGGATGGCAGCGTGATGGAGCAACAACAGCCCGTCTATTTAAACACGCCTTATCTCATATTTTAAATAGTCTGCTCGTCCAGTACAACCCGCTCTTTTTATCCGTCCCTCAATTCATCTTCCTGTTTTGCTTTCATACGCACACAGTCAAATTAATTAGAAGATAAGAGACGTGTTTCCAAGAAAAAAAAGTGAAAAGATGTTTGTTGTTTTTGAATAAACTAACATGAACCTTTCATTTCAGACTGTTGGGTTCAAACTGTCAGAAAAAAATGAATATTTGCTCCACAAAGTGAAAGTTCTATATGTGGCCAGTTTTTTCTTTAAATATTTACAGAGCAACTTGAGTCATGACGTGAATTTTCTTTTGTAAATCAGTGACTGTCTTGTTCGCTCAAGTTGAACAATAGCTGCTCAGTTTGGACTCAGTTTAGTCCAGCGATCAGATCAAAACTCAGAAGACATGAAGAGAAACCGAGTCCAGCTCCCTAAAGCATCTCACGACTCCTTCAGAGGAAAAACCAATTCATGAATCACTCCTTTAAATCACCACAATCATTTTAATTAACTGCAACGACACTGATCAGCAACATTGAGGCGTAAATTAAAAAGAGCACTTATTGAGACGTTCTCCAGGGCCGTTGCATCATGACCCTTATGCAAGATATTCTTTTACTAAACCAATTTCTCGTGCCTGCTCTCGCAGAACAACACTGTGATGTAACTCCGAAGAGAAGGATTTTCACAAAGGCTTAGAGCATGCAATAAAAAAATCTGTGCACTTTAATTGGTCCGGCAGAGACTGCTCGGTGGCTGATAGAATAAAAAAACGATGTGCACAAATGCTGCTCAAAGGGAAATCAAAGTGTCTTAAAAAGTCTATTTTTTGCAGCCTGGTGGCTTTGCAGAGAGCTTTGAATCAGCTGTTTCTAGTCTTCTTTACAAATCTGTAAAGTTGTCTCACTCTTAGAATAAAGTCCTGGTCTATCTCTGACTCCTGCGATAATCACGCAGTCATGTGACACTTCTGGAAACCAGGATCAAGAAACAAAAAAAGCGGTTGATAGAAGTTTGAAAGTGAATATACTCCGGGTTCCGTGCGTCATATTACTCTCTCTGCTTCTGCGTTTGTCGGGTATGTTTTTGAGCTCTCACACCTTTCCGGAGGTTCAGCCCAGGAGTGATCCTAACAGCGGCCGCTCTCTTTCCCTCAGCGCTCGATATCTTTAAGTGCAAACAAGTGAAGCCACTTAAGAGGCCTGCGTCACAGCTCTCCTGAGATTCTGTTTTCTGTGGTTACGGATGTGTCACTGCTGGTGTGATTCTATTAGCTTTGAAGAGGGGCAGCTGAACATTGGGCAAACTAGGAAAGAAGAAAGAATTATG
This sequence comes from Labrus mixtus, assembly GCF_963584025.1. Lineage (NCBI taxonomy): Eukaryota > Metazoa > Chordata > Actinopteri > Labriformes > Labridae > Labrus > Labrus mixtus. The sequence goes on along the minus strand of NC_083635.1, from coordinate 10,630,221 downwards.
CATACTTGCTGTTTTTTATTTTATTTTTTAAATCTGTGTGTGTGCATTGGTTCTGTTTATTAATCCATAAAACGTTTACTCCGAGCAATGGAAAGCTAAACTGAAAGCAGCAAAAAATGAGTCATTTCACTTGAATCATATTTTCTTTTAGACTTAGACTTTAGATTTTCTTTTACATAACGGGCTTCCCTTAACGCTGAAAGGCTTACCTCTAAATAAAGGCAGGATCATTTGATAGGCTGGAGAAAATAAAAGCTTTTAATTGAAGTTTGACAGTGTTTCTCACAGCTCCAGAAATATTAGTTTGTCACATTCACTGCTGCGGCTCCAGCTGCTCGCTAAGGAGATCCATAACTCGTTCATTGTTGTAGTTACAACACCTGTGTGTACCACTACCTTGACCTCACGTTGCCTCTCGTCTTTCTCTCTGCAAACTGAAAGGAAGAGTGGAAGGTGCAAACCTCTGCGCACACAGTGAAGGACATATTGATCAGTATGCACGGGTTAAATCTCTGATAATGACTTTAACATCTTATTAAGTGGAAATGGTGAAGGGGATGAACAGCCAGCTGTGATTTCTCCTGTCAGTCAATAAGTAATTAATTAATAACGACTCTGATGTCACAGGTAGATTTGGTCAGAGTGTGTGGACTTGTTGGTGTGTGTGTGTGTGTGTGTGTGTGTGTGTGTGTGTGTGTGTGTGTGTGTGTGTGTGTGTGTGTGTGTGTGTGTGTGTGTGTGTGTGTGTGTGTGTGTGTGTGTGTGTGTGTGTGTGTGTGTGTGTGTGTGTGTGTGTGTGTGTGTGTGTGTGTGTGTGTGTGTGTGTGTGTGTGTGTGTGTGTGTGTGTGTGTGTGTGTGTGTGTGTGTGTGTGTGTGTGCGCTGCAGCATGGCTTTACGCAGTCTTATAGATCAACCTGTCAGCCTGTCCATCACCCCAAACCCGTCCAGCGGGGGCCTCACCGTTCGGATTCAAGATGGGAATTGATCAGCCGCAGACAGGCGTCCTGGTAGGGAGCCGGTCGTCACGGCAACAGGTGAAGCGCGCGTTGGGATTGGCCGTGAGGATCAGATAGAGAGAATCAGGCGGGGGGGGGGGGGGGGATGTATCAGATGGACCTTTTAAACGAACGTGTGAGCGACCGCTGTGTGTGATGGCATTTCTCTCCTTGATGTGCTCTGGCAGGACGTTCATGTTTTCCATATTCAGCCTGATTAGAAATGTTGTTTGTGCGACTCTTTCAAACACTGAAGGACAAAGTGACACCTTTAGTGCATCACAGCAACACCGTCCGAGCGCTGAGCACAGGTGTTGGCTGTTTAGTGGTGTTCATCTAATGAACTGCGTGATTTTAAGTCTTAAACTCTCGACGCGTTTCACAAAAAAGCTTCAAGTTTCAAGGCAGTTTTCAAAAAACATTCTCTACGCTTAGAGCTGCTGCTTATGACGGAGAGAAAGGTGCAGGTTTCTATACTGATGACATTAATCACAACATCATAATAAGATTTAAAGGGAAACCGCCTGAGAAGTATAATAACAACTTAGAAACACTTTCAAACATTTAAAAACATGCAAGATATTCAAAGACTACATAACCTGGTGGATGTGAATAGAGTGTATGTGGGTCAGTGTTAGACTACTGCAGTGTACAATACAACCTTAAAGATGTCTGAAGAAAAGAGTTTTTAAAGAGTTAAATGATGTCGACCTCGACAGATCAAATAAAATCATTCTGTTTTAGGATTCTGCACATGCACATTATTATGACGAGCGGTATTTTTGTCTTAATTTCAAGAATTTTGATTTAATGAAACTTCATGTGTAACAACTTGATCCAATTATTGTCTGTGAACTTAAAAACCTCAAAGTCCTGCAGTTGTGCAGGGCCGGGCCACGATCAAATGAACTCTGTGACTGGTGTTTTGTTGTGAGATGTCATATAAGGTGATTACATGACAACATAAAGGGGGGGGGGGGGGGGCTGTTTTAACAGGCCCCTCTTTGTTGTGCTGCGCTGGATTTAGCTACTGCTAATTCTGATCAAATCATTTCTTAAACTCTATTAGTCAGTCTCAGAAAATGAGTTTCTTGAAGCACTTCAGGAGATGTGTTTTTGATTTTACATCGAGTTTCCGTCTGAAGTTACATTGTATCTCATAAAGATGCCAAAGTAATGTGTTCGTCTCTCACAGCACAGTGTACAGGTTGGTCATTTAAAACAAGGAAAAGTCCAATTTCAACAAAGATGTTAGCATTTAGCTCAGGCTGCTAGCACTTTGCTGCAGACTCCTTTCAAAAGTTGACAGTTACAGAGTGAATTCAAACTTTTTCCTGATATTGTAAAAGGTTGTGTCCTGGAATACAACTGCTCGCCGCACATTTAAGTCGTCACACTGAAGCATTGAAGTACTGTATGTTCTCTGGAGTGTGCATGAGAGTACACAACCAAGGTTCTCCTGCTTGTCCTTGCTCTATAAAACCAAACAGTTATTCATTCAAGAGCACAACTTTTACATTTCATTTCAACACATTTCTCCTTCTCTGACGAGATCGGTTTTATCTGTGTGGCTCAAGGACTTTGTTCTTGAGTAAAAAAGTTGCTCCGATAACTTTACCTGGAATAAATGAGCTTTTAAAGAATGCACTCAGTCACCTGTGCGTCTCTACGAGCCGTCAGGTGTTGGACTGTGTGCATCGTGGATTAAACATTCACTAAAGATTCAGAAGGCCTCTCTTTGCACAGGGTCCTTGAAAAATAAGTTTTCTATTTTGCAGCATGTTGTTGCTTCTAACCTCTTATATATGATTCAGCATTAAAGTGTCCTTCATGAACATGCAGGTTACCCATGTCATGTGCACTAATGCACCGCCATACCATCACAGATGCTTTTGAGCTGTGGGCAGACGGCCCCTCTACTCTTTAGCCCAGAGGACGCAGCACCCGTTGTTTCCAAACTGAATTTTTGTGTAAAAAAAAATCGTTTAAATTTCTCAGATTGAACATTTGATACAACGTCGAGGAAGTGTGGTTGTTTTAAGATGTAAACACAAATCAGCTGCTTCAGAAGTAGATTTTTATTTTTATTTAAAATCGGGACAGTGCACCTGAATGAGCATGAACATGTAAACATGTCAGATTGTAGCCGTTTCATTCCCGTCTGTGGTCTCTTGGCAGGTTGGTGGTTGACATGTAAAAAAAAAATGACATCAAAGCGCGACGACAGTGAAGTAGATTTTTTTTTCCTGTTATGAAAAACAAAACAGCAGTGGACATTCCTCAGATTATTTGAGCCCTCTGGAGTCTCTCAGGCAGAAAATAAAGAGCTGCATTCTCTGCATCCGAGGAGTCACATGCTGTAGGCGGGACTTTCTCCGCAGCTCCACATTTCATCCGAGAGGAGTTGATTGAATAACTGTTCATTCACAGAAAAATAATCTCCCATGGTTTCCTAATGGAAACATGTGACTGCTCTTTAATGAGCTCTTGGCTGACACGAGGACTTATTTTTCATCGAAAAGAAACCCATGATCCCTACGGAGGAGCAGGAGGGACAATCATCAGAAAGTCAATGATTTATTTATTTGTTTCTCTCTTTTTTTTTGGGGGGGGGGGACTGACGTTGATAAGTCACAAATAAAAACTGACTTTCAGTTGTTGTGCAGGACATAAAAAAAAACATAAATCAGATGAAACAAAAACATCAGGTTATGAAAGATTTTCTAATATTTTGACGAGAGTCTGAATATTTATTTGAAATAAACCCGAGGTACTTGAGCCCAAATGGAAGGATAAGTGCTCAGTGAAGAAACCTTCATCCTGATTATGCCCATTATGCCCTATTTACAGGTTTCATAACCTACCACAAGGCCATTAGTCTGCACTGTAACCAAAACAGCATGGCCACCTTCAGCAGACCCAGGCTGTGTTCATGCCAGCTCCAGGTAGTGACATCACCGATTTGTCCTGATTAGTCCCACGACACCTCGGGAGGCCGCTCAGTGAGTTCCACAACCCAGAGTCTCTGGGGAGCAAAGAGGAGAATACCGTATGTGACCTTTAAAGTTTTGGTTAGTTTCCTTGTCTCTCTGCAGATTTTGAGGGGCTTTTTAAAACTTGTTTAATGTGTGCACCAGATATCTGGAAGTCTCCATCAGAGGCTACAGGAGGTTTAACCTTCACTGTCTTCTTCATATTTTATTAATTAATGAATCCTTTTTTCTCATATCTTTTGCATATTTTATTCTCTCTGGTGAATCCTCTTCTTGCTTTCTGGTCTGCTTGTTATTCATCTCAGTTTTCATCTCAGCCCGCTTGGAGGTCTATAGCCTCTGTACATGGGGCGAGTTTGCATGTTCTCCCCGTGCATGTGTGGGTTCTCTCCGGCTTCCTCCCACAGTCCAAAGACATGCTCGTTAGGTTAACTGCTGACTCGAAATTGTCCGTAGGTGTGAACGTGAGTGTCTGTCTCTATATGTCAGCTTTGTGATTGACAGGTGACCAGTACAGGGTGTGACCCCGCCTCTCGCCCAATGACAGTCTCTCAGTTTAAAATCATTTTTTGGTCTCTGAATTACCGTCAGCGTTGTGATATTTAAAGTCTTAAACTGGACGTTTTGACTTTATTCTCTGAAAACCTGCCGTCTTATTTTTGGCCCTAATACTCCTCCATGGGGCCGCCGGTAGCCTAGCGGTCGTGTTGCATGTCACATGTGCAGCGGCCGTAATCCTCGTCGTGCGTTGGAATCCGGCCTCGGCCCTTTGCCGCATGTCACCGCCCCTCTCTCTCTCTCTCTCATCTCAACATTTGCCGTCTCTCTTCAGCTGTCCGATCCAGTGAAGGCATTTTGAATAACTCAGATGTTTATCAGGTGTCGTCTGGACCTTCACAAACTGATTTAAGACGCAGTTTGATTATTTTGGATCTCGCCGTCGTCGCCTGAATCCCGTATTATGACACTAAATCTAAAAATAATAATTTGTTTGAGTTGTGCATAATTCACGGTGTTCTGTGTTTAAAGGAGCCTCTCTGAATGAATGATTGATTTCCCCTCCTGACGCTTGATGGCTTCAGATGCACGAGACGCTGATGCTTTATTGATACGAGTGATGAATGAATAATAAAACGGTGCGATTAACAGCCGCTGAGGAGCACAATGACGACTGCTCTCGTGTTTCAGGACTTTTGGGAACTTTTCTGCAGCTTATCATCGACAGGTTTAAGGAGTTTTAGGGGATTTGTGTTCATAACTGCTTATTAAGGTCATTTCTGCAGCTATTTATGGCTAACTGTGGAAGTGAAACGAGGCATGTGCATCCAGTTTGTTGAGGTTCACACGATCATCCTCGATTTGTTTCTTTTCCTACACGATGTTTTTTTCTGCGCCACGGGAAGCTCGGTTATTCTTCTCCATGTTTACATGACTGAAACAGCACACGTGTCATGTTTCCTGTTTGCAAATGCGTCTTGATTTCTCATCATTTTCTGTAGGAATATTTAGAAACCTGGATCAGGTGTTTAGAAGCCTGATTGTCCCGGTTACTTTCTGCAGACTCCAGGATGTTTACAAGCTGAAAACATCAGCAGGATAAAAAAACAGGAAACTACAAGCGCATGTAAACACACTCGACGACTGACTTTTAACAAACTGGATCTTGTGCAGATTTAGTTGTCGTTAAAATCCTAAATTAATATGCAAATATTTGCTGCACCAAGTATCCTGAGGTCTCTACACACGGACATTAGAGATGTTTTTTTTTTAACAAAAACTCACGGTCTCCCTTCCTTTGTTTTAGTCTTTTTATATTGTATGCATCCCTTTCTCTCACATCTTGTGCATATTTTATCGTTCCTGGCAAATTCTCTTTGTGCTTTTTGGCGCGCGTTTGTTATTCGTCTAGTTTTTGGTTTTATTTTTCAGCTTTTGCATCGGCTTTTATTCCCTTTTTTGGATTTAATCTCCTGTGTCTGTAAAGCACGTTGAGCTGCTTCCCTTGTCTGATATGAACTCTAGAAAACGTGCTTGTCTTTTGGAGGATGGATGTGCTTTAAGGTTTACGATGAATAAGGAGAGAGGAGTCATCGGAGGATTAGTAACCTGCAGCCGAGGTTTGGGTGTGTGTCATTTGGTAGTACGAGTAACTTTTAATGGCCATCATCTTGTGCCATTGTCATGCAGCCCACTGGGTCAGGGTGAGTCAAGGATCTCAGATAACACCCAGCAAGGCCTCATTTTTAATCCCCCCTCCTGCAAGATCAAGGCAGGGATTATTGTGTGTAATTGTTGTTTTAGCGCTCCAGGATCGGCCGCCACCACAACCACTGTTTGCATGTCGTTCCCTCATAAGAGCAAAGTCTAAACCCCCCTAAGCTCCCATGTGACTTCATTACTGCTCACAGATCTCATGGAGGCCGCAGACACAACGACCATGTTTCATTGTTTTCTCATGTTCTTCGAAAATGAAGAAAGGGAGGTAGAGGAAGAATTTAAAGAACAAAGAAAAGAAAGAGAGGATGCATAGAAGGAAAGACGCGAAAGCAAAGCAGGGTAAGGAATGCAAGAAGGAAAGAGGAGAAGAAAAGGGTCAAGGAGGAGATGAAAGAAGGAAGGAAGGAGGGATAGAAAAGGACAAAGGAAAAGTGCAGAGGAAATGTCCTGGAATAAAAAGGACAAATCTAAAAACATGGCAGGGGACAAAAAAGGAATGAGAAGACGGGGAAAGACATGAGTGAAGGAGAATAAAAAATAAATGAGGAGAGGAAATGTAAGAAGGGAGAGTCACAAGGATGAAATAAGGAAGAATGAAAGATGTAAGGAAACAAGGAGAGTAGAGGGAAGGCTGGAAGGAGAAATAAAGAGCGAGTCAGGGGCGATTTAGAGTATCTAAATCCATGTTCTGGATCAGCTCATTGGATGTCCCTCTTGTGTAAAACTTTTATTTATAGCTCTTACTGTGCGACGGGAGCTGTCCCTGAATGCACCACAGATAAGCCCCGCCCCCTGCCCTGACGCAGGATGTAGATTTACACCCTGTTCACTGCAGTGCCCGGTTTTCCTAGAAAAGTTCTGGATGCAAAAGGTCAGCGTGTTGCTGTTCTGTCTGATTAAACTGGGCCATGGTGGGTCGATTAGGGAGGGAGATTTGGGACAAACAGGTCATGATGTTTTATTCTACATCAACACAGTGCTTCAGGGGGCTTCATTCATCATCAGTCTAAGACTACAAATGTTTCTTTTAAAGGATGATGACGTGACAGAAAAGCCTGAAAGATGGCGTGTTGTTTTTCACTGTGATTGAGCTGCAAACCCCACCACTCTATATTTTGTTTTCATTCTACACCAGCAGCAGATCATCTCTTCAACAGAAAGTTTAACATAGCTTAAAAAACAGCGGTAAAACCCCCTGCACGCTGCTCTAACACTGTTTCCATGACAGTTCGCCGTCACGGCCCACTCGTCCACGCACTAATGTGATTAGAGTAATGAGCTTTCTGCACAACCTCAAATGACCTCTGCACCGCCGAGTGTAAAAGACACTACAATACAATCACAACAGGAAGTCATAAGTGAAATCCAGCCGTATTAAATGACATTCATCAGATTGATCTACTCCACGCTTCTCAATGTCACTTCTCACTCACCGACCAATCCAATTCAAGAAGGGGCGGGACTTCAGATATCAACGTTGTCAACAACAGTGCAAGGCTCCAGTACTTAGTTTGACATCTTTTTTAACTAATAAAGAAAAGCGATGGCGAGAGCTTTATGTTTCCTCAAATCCTTTTTTCACATTTATTTATCTGGTCGCGTGCATTCACATACAGCCTCGCTCCACAGACACTCCCAGCTGTTTTTGGAGCGGTCGCACCAAGGACGCGTCTCTGTGTGATCGGGCCCTTAGACCTCCATACTAATGGACCACTTTTACATTATTGGAGGTCTTATTTATAGTCTTACACCAGGGAGGAGACATTTCAGGCTTTTTTAAACTGCCTCTGGGAACCGACTGATGAAGTCCCTGCAGGAAACCAAAATGAAAGGAAAGTGGAGGAATCATTTCTGCTGTCCTTTTAAATTAAAAAGTCCACTTGTCTCTGGGTCACGTGCTCCAGCTGGTGGCTTTTCAGATAAAGTTAAAGGCGATGATTTGTGGGGTCTCACTCCCCACGTTGTTTGTTTATTGTTGTTTTTGTGTGCTTGTGTTGACAGGTGGATAGAAGGCGGCAGGATGCTGAGGCTGCTGCTCTGTGTGCTTCCTCTGATGAGCTGCAGCAGAATCGTCACACAGGACGCCGCTTACAAAGAGAGACACAGCCACGGTGAGTTTTTCCTTCTCACTCTGATTTCCGGTGCATGATGAATCCTAAAATACACAAAACGAGACTCGGGCCTTGCATCAAGGTTTTTGACCTCCCTGCTGCTGGAGGTTGACTTCTACATGATCCTGTTTAAGATCATCTAAAAGATAGATTTATAAAAGAGAGAGACGTCAGTCTTTTTGAAAACAAAGCTCTTGAATATCCAGCTTTTGCATCAGCAAGTTGTGTGTTCATTGAAAAACAAACCAACGTGCTGTACAAAAACATCCATAGACAACATTAGCGGTCAAAGCAAAATCAAATCAAGAAACATACACATTCGACCATCAGGACCACAGGACGCTAAGGGGGGCAATGGTGAGCGCTCTTAAGGACACTGAAATGCACGAGGGGAAGTGAGTCTTCAGTCTGGTCCTAAAAGTGTCTAAAGAAGGGGAACCTTTAGCCCTGACGAGGAGCTACCAGAAGAGGCCGGTCTGAACACCTGAGAGGTCTGGGTGGGGAGAGGGGGTGGAGGAGTTCATAGTGAGAGGACTGGGGGGGGGGGGGGGGGGGATCAGGCCATGTAAAGCCTTAAAAACGCATTAAAGAACCTTGAACTCGATCCTGTACTTGACTGGTGCAAAGATGTGAGTACAAGAGAGATGCTTTCTCTCTTCCTGGTTCCAGTTAACAGGACAGGGTCGACTGACTGATGCCCAGGTCGAGGGCGTTACAAGTAGGTGTATTGACTTGCATAACCTTTTAGCTAAGTTTGTACAGATTCTCGGGGTGTAAGGCATCTAGAAAAAGTTTGAGAAATCACATCAAAATGAGCAGAAACATGGATACAGGCAGCGGCTGTGAGTTGTTAGAGTTGACAGGATTACAGAAATCAGCAGGGTTTTTTTCCGGCCCTCCTCACGCAGAGTTTGTTGTTTCATGGAGGAAGCAGACGGTTAATTAGCGGCTTGTTAGCTGATTAAATGTGACTTGATGCTCTCTGTGCCCGGTGTGTTTGTTGATCTTTGTGAAATTTTGGCTCCGAATCAGGACGTCCCAGCGTGCGATTTGTTCACGAGGTTCTCATGTTGCTCTTAATCCAAACCAAACCAAACCAAACCACCAGGTTCCAGATGTGTCTGCTGCCGAATCGGCGCTGATCCTCCGTCACACTCGGCTGAACGGGTCCAGCCACGGTGACACACTCACAGCCCGGCCTCACCTCCCAGAGCTCCCACACACACTCAATCGACCCACGAGTGTGTGGCGGAGTTATCCTCACACAGAAGAGCACGGCGGACTCCTTAACTCCTTATTCAAGTTGGTTCATCTTGTAGTTGATGTCACCAGATTGTCTCTTTGTTTTTATGGAAAGGTTGGAAGACAGGAGAATGTAGCTCAGTCTGTAGGGACCAGTTTAAGAATACCGGAGAGAATAAGATTAAGAATAATTTCCCTCAGGGATTAATAAAGTATGTACATTTAAAAGTGAATGCACAGAAACAAGCAGGCAAAACTGTTCTAAGAGTGTGTGCATCTCTTCAGTAGAAGGCTGAAAAGTTGATCCCTGTGAGACTTTTCTGGTTCCTCTCCTTTAGGCTGTCAGCCGGAGGAGTTACAAAGTGCTCTGCTTGATCACTTTCCAGTAAACCTGTTGCTTGTTCCACTCCTGTCAGGTCAAATTGAACTTTTTCAGAAAGTTTTTTTCGACCATTTTAAGAATTAGTTCAGAGGGTTTCATCCGTGAACTGTAGCTCTGTCCGACCAGATCGGGCTCAGATGGACGCCAGCTGCGCCTGCTGTTTTTATTTCCGCTCAGCTGGACGTGAGTGCAGATCGTCGATAACCTTCCTGCTGAGCTCACAACACAGAAGACTTTTGTTACCTTTTGAATTCCTGCAACCAGTGAAAGCTGCACAAACACGCCCTGTGGGCTTTTTGATGTGATCATTCAGGAAGGTTTGGTCAATAATCTGTTGAGATGAATCCAAAATAAAGCAAATAAACTGAATTTGATGAGTTCCTCTGCTGAATCCAAACATCGTCCTGATTACAAGCACCCGCTCTGGATTTTGGATGGGGATAACATCATAACCTGTTCAAAACTGCAGCAGTTTTAATGTAGGTTGTTGTTTCCGTATAAGCACACCTTCGGGGGGAACGTTGTCCTGCAGCAGCTCAGGTCAGGAAATGGTTCAGTGCATATTCATGTAGCTGTATAAAACTTGTTCCTACCTTGTTAAATCCTGAAGTGATTTTTGAAGTGATTCAGCATCAAGAGCCCGATCTGTCACTTCCTTTAACGCCGCAAACTTCACCTTCAGAGTTTCTCAGAGAAGGACGACGCACTTTATTTGTATAACACCTAATCACAACAAGCGTTATGTCGAGAAGCTTTACAAAAAGCAGGTCAAAGACGTTACTCATTATGTTAGAAAAGAAAAATGGGACAGGGTGAGATGGGGTAATATGCAGGAAGGATTTCTCCTTTGTAGTCCTTGCGTTCCTTCCTCGCCGCTGAGGTGGAGGTCGGAGCGGGCCGTGCATGAATGAGGACGTCGGTGGTTGAGGGACGCCACAGTCCGACGGTTGTGGCTGGGCATCAGGGACGTCTGGTTGTATTAGTCACTTCCTTTGTGCATCCCAGATATTCTATCTTGGGGTTTTTAGCAGTCTTTGTTGTTGTCTTGCTTCTCTTTGTGGTGGTTTTTTAGGTTTTTTTTATGTCATCTAAATCAATTTTAGTCGCTTCAAACAGGGACCCAGGCCCATGACCTTTTGACCCTTGGATCTAAGGTTGAAAACATCAGTTGAAAGCGCGTTTAACATTTGTTTTCATGACTCACAGTGAGTCCTTTTTCATTAAATCTCTGTTTACATGGAGTCCACATGGGGCCCTGGTGAAATGATGTTACATACGCTGCTTTGGATGGGATTGGCTGCAGGTATGTATTCGCTGAGCTCTATGGCGGCCCAGCGTGCGTCGATCTTTTCTTTCTTTCTGAGAAGTGGAGGTGGTTGATTGGAAGGAGCCTGCAGCGTGGCTCCCTGAGCTCCTTACAGCCGGCACAACAGGCCTTTGTTTCCCCGCTGCCCTCAGACTGCAGCTCCATGCATTCCCTCATGGATTACCGCTCGCCTCCCACTGCTGTGATCTGTGAGGGCACCTGACGCTCGCTGCTTTCATGTGCTTACATGATGAAGACTTACCTGACAGAGCTTGAATATGTTTTCTCAGCTTGTCCTCATTTTACCCGACGACGACTTCAGAAAACAAAGATTTGATGTGCAGAAAAATCTATTTGAGTTTAACGAGCATCGCAGTAATACCCCTCCTCCTTCTCCTCCTCCTCCTCTTCCTCCTCCTCCTCCTCCTCTTCCTCCTTCTCCTCCTTCTTCTCCTCCTCCTTCTTCTCCTCCTCCTCTTCCTTTTTCTCCTCTTCCTCCTCTTCTACCTCCTCCTACTTCTTCTCCTCCTCCTCCTTCCTCCTGCTCCTTCTACTCCTCCTCTTCCTCCTCCTTCTTCTCTTCCTCTTCCTCCTTCTACTCCTCCTCTTCCTCCTTCTTCTCCTCTTCCTCCTCCTCCTTCTCCTCCTCCTCATCTTCCTCCTCCTCCTCTTCCTCGTTCTTCTCCTCATCCTCCTCCGTCTTCTCTTCCTCCTCCTCCACATCCTCCTCCTCCTGCTCCTCCTCTTCCTGCTCCTCCTCTTCCTCCTCCTCCACATCCTCTTTCTTCTTCTCCTCTTCCTCCTTCTCTTCCTCCTCCTCCTCCACATCCTCCTCCTCCTCGTTCTTCTCCTCATCCTCCTCCTCCTCCTCATCTTCCTCCTCCTCCTCTTCCTCCTCCTCCTCTTCCTCCTCCTCCTGCTCCTCCTCTTCCTGCTCCTTCTACTCCTCCTCTTCCTCTTTCTTCTTCTCCTCTTCCTCCTTCTCTTCCTCCTCCTCCTCCTCCTCCTCTTCCTCCTCCTCCTCTTCCTCGTTCTTCTCCTCCTCTTCCTCCTCCACATCCTCCTCCCTCCTCTTCCTTGTTCTTCTCCTCCTCTTCCTTCTCCTCCTCCTCGTTATCCTCCTCGTTATCCTCCTCCTCATCTTCCTCCTCCTCCTCTTCCTCTTTCATTTTGGAGAATTGTAGCATCTCTTAACCCTTTTGCATGTTTTTGCTACATATTGCATTGCTTTTGGAGTGTTTGGAGTGTCTTTGAGAGCATGTTGCTTATTTTTGTCATTTTTACTTTTCTTTGTGGTCATTTAGCAAATGAAAGCTGCTGGTTTGCATCTCAATTCAGTAAGTTTTTTTCGCCTGTTTTTGTCATTTAGCTTCTCTTTGTCTTGTCTTTGAATCTCCTTATAATCAAATTTGATGTCCTTCATCCCTTTTCGGCCTTTTTGCAAGTCGTTGGTTTGCAGTCAGCTCATGTCTCTTTGGTATTTGCACCTGTGTGTGAGAGTGCGTCTACAAGCCTACACAAAAAGTCACATGTCACCATCCACACACCAACTGACCCGACCTTGAGTTGTTGTTTTGTGTTTTTTTTTTTTTGCCCCCACAGATGATGTTGCCGTGACGACGAGGCCTCACATCTATTACTGCCGCTCGCCCAACATGGAGGACTTCAGCTGCTGGTGGCATCCGCTCGACAACCTGACAGACGGAGAGCAGGTCACCTACAGCCTCAGCTACTCCAAAGAGTGAGCGCATCACACACGAGAATGATAAACAAACTTAACCTATCACACTGACGTATTACAGTGCACGATTCAGCTCACTTTGAACACGAGGAGGCTGGAGGAGAAACTCCGGGTGAAGTCCGAGTGGAAAATGAGGCTGTTTGCGTTCACGCATGCAGCTCCTCCGGCAAATATCAGGAGTTTTTCAGCAGTTTTTCTGCAGGTGTGAACGCCCTCCCTTCTGTCTAAACAACATCTCCCTCTGTAACAAAAAGGTCTCTGATGATGTCACACACTTAGAATAATAATCTGAGCACCTCAGGGACAAAATCAACAATTTAAGTGGACGCACTTTGACCCGTCAGGGATTACGTTGCAGACATAACAGCCTGTTCCACTACTGCAGGCCAAATAAGTTCACTGGAGCATTACTACAGATTCTCTTAGCTGTTTACAGCCCAAAATATGTTTAAAGGGCTCATGTTTAAAAATACCAGAGTTTCCCTTGAAATCAGGTCTGGGGAACAAAAGAGAACTGCTGCCTAAAATCTGATTGGAGCCTTCAGAATGAACTCAGAATTTGATCTAAAGAGCTCAAACTGGAACAAACAGCCTCAGATCAAAGGTGATGGAGGTTTCTGGGTCGTGTGTTCAAATCCGTTTTGATTTGTCTAGCCTCACCTCAAAGTGAAGCTTTTAACACGTCGATATTTCAGATGGCTGCTCGGAGCCCCTGAATGCAGCCTCACGTGTCCTCAGACTGGTGCCAGCCTGGCCCCATGGCACACGCAGCAGAGAAACTGCTCCCAGGAATCAGGACAAATTGGATTGTAACTTTGACCCCAAACGGCATTGTTCACGGCTCCATCGGCCGTCTCGCTGTTCTCCTGCGGGAGTTTGGTTGCCGATGTAAATCTGGGATTATGTGGGACAAAAGCCAAAAACAACACACAATGCATGAACGGACTGAAAGGTGTTAAAAGACCTTACTGTTTCGGATGATCTGTGATTCAATAGATTTGATTCAAAAACAGATTTTCATCGTATTTAGAGAGTTCACGGAGCTCTGAGATCAATGTAACAGAAAGTAAAACAGAAGACACACTTAAGAAATAACTGGAGTACAACCTGTTTTTCTATTCAACACTAAAGCAATCCTTGAAAACAACGTTATGAAAGCGGAATCTTTCTTCAATCTACACGCTGGAGCTGACGCAGAGAGAGCCTGCAGCTTTCCCCGGGGCACTGACCCATTTCAAGACAAAGCTTCAATTTGATTTCACTAAATAACAACTGAAAAACAAAAGTACATTCAGGGCTTAAAACAGAAAGAAATCAAAAGCAATGCAGCGTTTACAAGAAGCACACGTAATTACAACTTCAGTTCCAACTAGTTCGGAGCAGGAGACGTTTTACACCTGAGGAAAAGATTTAGCAGCTGCTTTAAAAATGTGTGATACCTGCACAAGGTGTTCTGACCCTGATTGAATGACAGCCATGTTAATGAAGCATAAATTACGTTGAACATTTCAGCTCTTAAAGCAGATTAAATATAAAACAAATGTGAGTTTGTTAACCTTAATGTGGGTTAACTCAAAGTGTCTGTTTGAGCTCGTCGTCTAATTGGTCATCTCTCGGCCGGAAAGTCAAGGGTTCGATCCCCAGCTCCTGCAGGCACGTGTTCGATGTGTCCTTGGGCATGAGTAATTATAATTTTTCTGGTGGTTTTGTAAATCTCCTCTGTCATTTTCACAGTAAAGGACCCAACCACGAGTGTCCCGACTACGTGACCTCCGGCCCGAACAGCTGCCACTTCGACAGCAGCCACACGTCCATATGGAAGATCTACTGCATAAACGTGACGGCCATCACCGCCCACAGGAACTACACCTCCCAGGAGCACTGCCTGGACGTGGCAGATATCGGTAAGGATGGGTGGGAAACTGTTAAAATGAGACATGTAGGTAGATTGTTGGGTCTCAAATGCTGATTTGCTGACCCTCACGTTTCTACCCGTTTTCCTTTTCTTTTTTTTTTAATTTCTAGATTTATGTCCATGAAACTTCAACGCTTGATTCAAGTTTTCAACTCAGAAACACACGTAAAAGTATTTTATTAGTCTTCTATCTCTGTGTGCTCTGTATTACGCTAACCTTTCATCCAAAGATGTAAAGCTGCCGTTCTGTGTAGAGCTCACATTTTTGAAGAGTTTTCATTTTCATTTGACGACCTCTGAGGGATTGAATTCACAGGCTTTAGCAGCGTTCATACTTGAATGGAGGATTTACAGGGTCATTCCTTCAATAAGTGTTATTTTTAAACTTTTTAAGAAGATGATGTATTGATTTGAAAGCAATTAAATCCTGCTCTCGTTTTGGAGGAGCCTCTGCCATCAGATAATCTCGTTGCTCAGGGGCCGAGAATCTGTGGTGATCCAGTTTCTGCAGAGTTGGGATCAGTCTACTTCCTGGGATGCAGAATCTGTCTGTGTGTGTGTGTGTGTGTGTGTGACTGTGTGTGTGTGTCTTAACTAGTGTGCGCAGCAGCCTTGTGTTTGAGTCCATGTGACCGCTGCAGTGATCTTTTGTTGGGTCTCAGATGTCGGGGACGACGCTCTTATCACAGCCCTGCAGGAAATTCGACCCCTGCCTACAGATACAGCAGCGTGCAGCTCACACACACACACACACACAAACATTTACACACACAGACTGCTACCATAACTGAAAGGTCAAAACTCAGAGACCATTTATGCTTTAATGTCAGTGATGGGAGGCTGGTCTGCAGAAGGAACACATCTCTCTCCTGTTCATACAGATTTTTAAATGTTTTTTTCATTATGAATTTGATTCTTTAGTCTGTAAAACTTGAAAATGTTCAAAAGAGCAACGTCTCGATGCATTTCATTTTGTCTATAAAACACTCAAAAACACATAAATGTTTCAGTTTAACTCGTGCTGAACAGATAAACGTTCTTAAACATTTATGCTTTATTGTCAGAGGCTGGTGTGCTGGAGGAGCACAGCTGTTTGTTTGCACTTCCTGACGTTGTCTCCTCGTCTCTAGATCCTTGCTTTTGTTGTTCTTACTCTCTGATGCCCGTCGCCTTGGGTCGCCTTGTAGAATAAGTTACAGATTCATATTTTTATGATTTCTGTCCTCGGAAAGCAGCACAAATACACAGTGAAGAAAATAATTCACAATTACGAGCAAAAGAAATGAACAAATTACAGAATACAACATGAAAAAAGACACAAAGAGGTTCCCATGTCACTTTATAATTACTCTTAATTTTAATGCGTCCAGCGAGACCGGCTCCTCAGTGCTGAATTATTTTGAGTGTAAAAAGAGGGAGCAGCGCAATTGAACGTCTCTTTTGTCCCCGTTCAGTTCAGGGAAAGTTTGAAATAATAATAATAAAAACTCCAGATAATAAATCAGCTCAGAGGCTGAAGTTAATCCCAGCCAAACATAAGAGCGCATGCATCAGATCTGCCGGTTTAAACGTTAACAATGTGATTGAAAACATGCACAGAATGAATAAAACATGCAGGTTATAAAAGTGAAATAATTCCTGCTGCATGAATAATAAAGAATAGTATCTCATTAGGACATCCAGGGAGCTGCTTTGTTTCACTGATCTTCATTACCTACATGTATGAATTCATAATGGAACATGATAAGTGTAATAATACTCATGAACCATCTTTGAGTCTCCACCAGAGTCACTACTCCCAGTGCATTGTGGGC
Organism: Labrus mixtus; assembly: GCF_963584025.1. NCBI lineage: Eukaryota > Metazoa > Chordata > Actinopteri > Labriformes > Labridae > Labrus > Labrus mixtus. The sequence goes on along the minus strand of NC_083635.1, from coordinate 10,613,503 downwards.
CAGGAAGGAGTTTCTAACCATCATTAAGAATCTCTGTTTTGTCCTCGGGCTGCGTGTTGACATTTCACAACATGCCTCTTTGTCGTCCTCAGTTCAAACCGAGGCTCCCGCAAACCTGACCTACGTGCTGAAGGACGCCGGCGGGGACGAGATGGGACACAACGCGCTTGTGTCGTGGACGTACCCGGTGCCCTCCGCTCTGAAGTACGGCTGGATCACGCTGGTGCACGAGCTGCAGTACAGACGCGTGACCGAGCCCGACAACTGGAAGGTAAAATCACAGAAGTGCAGCAGATTCACCGACTAACCCATCTTTTCTTCAGTGAGAGGAAACGCATATTTGTACGTGGAAGTGGAAGTTAAAATTAAAGGAACTGTCACTTTAAATTGATCCTTTTACGACATCACGACCTGCAGTTTCACCCGCTCTCAGAGCTGCACATTAGCCCAGCAGGGGGGGTGAAATATAGAACAGTGAAATAATTGTGAGTTTGTGTCTCTGTGCAGGTGAAGCACCCTCTGAGGGAGCCTCACGTGGAGCTGCTCGGCCTCCCGGTCGGAGACTACGTCATCCGCGTCCGCTGCCGCTCGCACAACTACGGCCTGTGGAGCAAATGGAGCTCCACGCTGGTGATGAGCATCCCCGCCAGGCCGCCCACAGGTACGGCGACCAGGGGGAGTTTCCATGACAATCAAACAATGCTGATGATGATTGGCAGCCCTGTCCCTGTATTTTTATTCTTGCTCATTTGTGGACTGGATATTAAACGTAGACATGACGCCAGTCTCATATCTCGTTGATACCATGGCAACAGAAATAGAAGTCTAGTCTAGGGCTCGGCTCCAGCCCCCCCGCTATCCCAAACGGGGAAAAGCAGTTATAGACAATGGCATATTTAGCTCCCCTTCTGCAACAAGTGTCATGACATCAGAACATCTTACTTCTCTGCTCTGTGTTTTTTTTTTTTGATCCCGTCATACTGATGGAATCTCCTGCTCCTGTGCAGGTAAACTGCTGGTGAGGATTCTGGTGTCAGGTGTCAGTGTCGTGGCTCTGCTGGTGATCGCTTTCGGTATCATTCCACAGAGCAAGAGGTGAGAAGAAGTAACAACACACGTTCATCTTGTGTGTGTGTGTGTGTGTGTGTGTGTGTGTGTGTGTGTGTGTGTGTGTGTGTGTGTGTGTGTGTGTGTGTGTGTGTGTGTGTGTGTGTGTGTGTGTGTGTGTGTGTGTGTGTGTGTGTGTGTGTGTGTGTGTGTGTGTGTGTGTGTGTGTGTGTGTGTGTGTGTGTGTGTGTGTGTGTGTGTTCTGCCCTTCACACTTCCTCTCTTTATGTCCTCGCCTCCAGAATAAAAGACTACTTCTTGCCGCCCATTCCAAAGCCGAGGATCGTTGGCATCGACCCACTGTTGCTGAAGGTAACACACACACACACACAACTACACACACACACAACTACACACACACACACACACACACACACACAGGTAAAGGATTTTTCATTTTGAGTTTTTCATTCTGACCTTTCAATCCTGTTTTTTGTCGTTTCCTTCTATCCTTTGTCCTTCCAATCCGTCATCACCCTCCCTTACCCACCTCCTTTTCTTGCTTCCTTATCTCCTTTCCTTTGCTTCTCCTTCATTTTTCATCATCTCCCTCTCTGTAATTTCTTATATTGCGTGTTCTCTGTCCTCCTCTCTTCTCTATTGTCTGCACTCTTTCCCTCCTTATATTCTTTGCTTATGTTTCTAACTTCCCTCTCATCAAACCTTTTCAATTCCTTGCCCCCTCGCGCCCTTCCTTCCTTCCTTCCTTCCTTCCTTCCATCCCCTCCTTCTCCTCCCTCAGAAAGGGAACTTGGATGAAATCAACCGTCACTTCAGTAACTTCCACAGCTACAGACCTCCGAGCTACACTGAGGAGGTCTGGGACCAGGTGAGCGCTGACGACGTCTACCTCACCACGCCGAGGGACCGCTTCATCTCCGCCGCCCCCACTGACAGGGAGAAGGACGCCGGGATGGTTCCGTGCGACCTGACGCCGATGGCCGCTCGTCATCCGTTCACGACCCCGAACATGACGTCATATGTGCCGAGTCTGTCGCCCTACTGCTCCTCTCCTCCTGAAGACTTTGCCCCTTCGATGGACTCTCCCTGGCCTCGGCCTGAAATCGTGTCTCTGCCGGGGACGGAGTACAGCGTGATGGGTCACCCTGGCCTCCCCAACGCTTTCCAAGCTCCTGACACCACCGCCGTCTACACCAACCGATCACCGCAGGATTTATACACCTGCGTCCAGCTCATGAACGAGAGCGGCCAGGTGCATCTGGTGCCCTGCCTGCCGCCGGCGTACTGCCAGGAGTTCCCTTCCTTCCCGAGGGTCGACTCAGACGCAGAGGAGAAGAAGAAGCTGGCCGACTACCAGGACCGGGCGAATACGATGAACCGGCAGAAAGATGGCGGCGAGGCTGAGAGGAGCGAGGCGGCGGACCCTCTGCTGCCTGTTGCTGTGGATAACATGGGCTGAAAGAGATTTTTAGAACAAACTGTGAAAACTGCTGAAACATGGAGACTGTCCGTGTTCAGAGACACAATCTGCTGTAGGAAGAGGAAGAGAACCTGGTGGAAACACTCAGACACTAAAAGTGATGTTGTTGTGGACAGATGCTGCAGGACCACATCTCTGCAGCAATCAACACCAACGTGTGCCCGTGACCCACAGGAAGTTCCTCTGGACATAAACCTCTTACTGTTTCTGGTCGCTCTGCACATGCTCAGAGACAGTTAAACTCCAGGGACCAAACAGGTTGATTTTAAAGCTGCATTGTTAAGATTTATATAAAAGGCCAAATATACTAGATGTGATAACAGGTGGGTGGTATCTTAAAGAGGAAATGTAAACGACTACAGGTGCAGGATGTTTTGGAATAGCGTCTGTAGATTTCTTCAGCCTGCAGCAGTGAAACAGGCCGTAGTGGTTTCATAGTTGTAGTAACAAACAAAAAGGTCCTTCTATGCAGGGATCCTTTCAGCCTAAGAGGAAGAAGATGTTTTCTCCTCCACCAGACTCCATTGACAAAAACAGGATTTTTTCCTCACAGATCACAAGAGCTGCTGCCAGACGTTTATTTTTGTTCTGTTGTGAGTGACCTCGGTGTTATGATGGGTACATTTGGGTGCGACACAATATTTGAGAGGTTTAACAAACTGAACTGATCAAGACAGTCATTGACAAGTAACTCCTGTATTCTGTGAGGTGAAAACTCTGTTTTTATAAATGGAGTCTGGTGGCTTTAAAGACAGCCATTCAACAGCTTGTGTTGTGAAAAAATCATCTTCCTCTGGAACGAAAAGGTTCTCTCTCTCTCTGCAGGGATCCTGCAGATTGACAGGCGGTTTTGGGCAGCGTCAGCAGTATTGCGTGGTGACGAGGGAGCTGAACCTGAAGGCAAAGCTCTCGATTTACCGGTCGATCTCTGTCCCAACCTTCACATCTGTTCATGAGCTTTGGGTAGTAACCGAAAGAATAAGATCGTGGAAAAAGTGGCCAAAAATGAGTTTCCTCTGGAGGGTGTCTGGGCTCGGCCCTAGAGAGAGGGTGAGGCGCTCCGACATTCGCGGGGAGCTCGGAGTAGAGCTGCTGCTCCCTCACATCCAAGATGGTTCGGACGTCTGACCAGAATACCTCCTGGACGCCTCCGTCTGGAGGTCTTCTGGGCACGTCCAACTGGGAGGAGACCCTGCGGTAGACCCAGAGCTCGCCGGAGGGATTATATGTCCCTTCTGGCCTGGGAACGCCTCAGGATCCCTCAGGAGGAGCTGGAAAACGCTGCTTGGGAGAGGGCCACCTGGGGCAACTTGCCTAGAAAGCTGCCACCACGACACGGCCCCAGATAAGCGGATAATAGATGGATAGACTTCGATCCATCAAGGATTATTTTTCAGACATTACAGCCAGGCTGAAGAAATCTATAAGAGCAATCCCTAAAACTGTTTGTCGTTTAGACCCTAAAAGAATACCAGAATTTACCTCAAAGATTTCACTAAATTCCTGCGAACAAGCGCTTCATCCAGGAGAAGCTGGACGATGAGGATGTTTGACTCTGGAAAAGATAAATACACTGCTGTTTTAGTTTAGCATTCACACTCTCTTTAAATAAGTATTATTGTGTATTCATAGTCCACATATTAGGCTTACCTCACCCTCGTTATAAAAGAGAAACAAGCTTCTTTCATTTTCTTCACGCTCTGAAATATAATCAAGATGTGGTTAAATCACTGGATCCCAGCTCGCTTCCACTCGCCTTTCATATTCAGGGTATTCTATTATTAAACATACCATGGTACGTACATGTGCCAAGTCATTTAGAGAATATTTGATTATCCTGACAGTGAGGGGAATATTAATCAGCATGTGAAGGCGCTGTGTCTCTCTTCACATCTGTCTCATTATCTTCCTCACTTTTCTCTCTCGTTCTGCAGAAGTTATCGGAGACTTGTAGCGGACTGTTCAGCACACATTCAATCCATAGTACGGTATTTTTATTGGTAATCTGCAGTTGTTCAAAGAGATTAACTAGAGTCACGGTCACACCCTCAGGAAGATGTAAGCTGTGATTTCAAACTCTGGTTTTAGACAGATCTGTTCGATTTCTCAGGAGGTCGAACAAACTTCTCCAACTTTTGAAAATATTAAATCTATAGTTTACTGTGTTTGTTTCTGACCATTTAACACTGGACCTCGCTTTACTTTTCAGAGATCAAACACAGTACACGCTCACCTTTATCTATATAATACATATATTTTTATAATCGATTGTTTTGGTCCCATTTAAAGCTTAAGTGCGGGACTTTTCTGTATAACAAGTTCACACTCTGCTGATTCATCACCACTTGATCAATCTCTTTATATTTCGCAGTATGCTACAGTCTTTAAAGCTGGAGTCTCTGGCGAGGGGGATGCATTTTTCATCAACCAGCAATCGTCAGATCTGACGTTGGGAGGGATCTTAGCGAGTCTTAATGACGCAAGAAAACCTAAGAAGCATCAAAAAACTGACTCTGAGGCTGAAGATAAAATGAACAGTGAATGTTCAAAGGCTGGATTCAAGTCAAAGAAAACAAATCAACAATGGATGGCGAGGAAAACTTTTAAAACTGTGTTAGAGTGCTGAAAAAAGTGTTTATGTAATTCCTCTTATTGCCAGAAGGGGGAGACAAAGGTTTAACGCAAGTAACACTAAAGTGTTTAGTTTCTTCATAAGAAGCTGTGTCTCAACTGGGACACTTCCTAAGTCCACACTAGTACCATGCATCGTGTTTGATTGACAGGTCAGGGTTCATTTCAAATCCAACATGGCTGTTCTTCTCATTCGTCTTCTTTTATGTCTGTCTCTGTTTTTATGGTCTCAGCCTCTTTCTCACATTTCTGTTTTCTCTTTGTCCTCCTCTTTATCGTCTTTTTCGTCCTCACTTTGGCCTTTTTTTCTCATTTGTTTCTTCTTCTTTGTCATTTTTCTGTCATCCTGTTGTCCGTTTTCATCTTCTCCTTCATGCCAAAAGGCCAACGGCAACATTTGACCGTGATAATCAGCCGCTAAAAACGGTCTTTCTTGGCTCGTTTCATCCATTCACTTTCATTCACTTTTATTAAAATGAACAAACTCTTACCTGTGTGTGTGGCCAGAGTTTCACACGTTGCTCACCCAGTGCAATTTAAGCACAGAAGGATTCAAATTGAGACACAGTTGTAGTGTGAGGTGTTAATCACAAATGAAAAGCAATATTGACCCGGGTGGACTTAAAAGAATTCTCATTATGAAACACTTGTTTTTGTATGTCAATGTATCCGCCCACAGCACCTCTCCTGTCACCTCCCTCACCTGACACTGGAAGCTCAGACCTCGGTGACGTCTTGCTGTTGCTGTTTTCCTCGTTGGTGTTTCAGTCAGATGTCGTAGTGTCGTCTCTTCTCGTGCCTGTACGTGCCTTTTTTTCACAGAGCAGTATTTGTGTGCTATTCATACTGTGTTGTGTTGAAATCTCAGCCAGCGTGCCACTCCTCGCCTGGAAACACAATGAGAGAAATGACTCTTTGTTTATGCGCATCTGTGCGGTGTTTAGCATGTGTAAAACCAGCTCAGTGTTAGTTACGTTTTCACCTTTTATTGTGACAAAACTACTCAAAAGTTTCAGTTCAATGTGGAACTTAATGTCAGGCAAAAGCACTTTGGATTCAATGCAATAAAAAGTGAAAAGGCAGTGTGACTGTGTGCAGCTGTGATCATTCATAACACACACAAAGACCAGTTTGATCAATCTCCTCACTTTGTCTACAAATTATAGTCACGCACATCTCTGATTAAACACTTTGTGGGCCAAAACCCCTCCATCCCAAATGAGTCTGAGGGGGCAAAAGGTTGTTTAGTTTGTTTCTTTTTTACTCTATTTACACTTGGCATGACATTGTGCTGCATCATGAGCTGTGATTAACTTCATGATGTTACTTGCAGATATTTTTCTTGCAGCTTTACTTGTCCTCATCCATGCTTTCTTTGTTCACATTTACTTAAACAATCGATATGCAAACATTGATTCACATTTACTGAAAGGTTGGACGTCACCAGTTTGCAATGAACTCTGGGTAAGTCACAGACATATGCAGTGTCATACCTGCATACCATATTAGAATACAATTAGTTCCCTGTGACCATCAATAGTAAAGACAGGATGGAGCAAATTAAACTGGATTAGTGAAGGGACTTTAATAATTATTATTATTATATTTAATCATGTATATTTAGTCATTTTTTCCTCGTAGGCCTAGCAGTAATAGGTATGCACCTTAAACGCTTGTTGCCACCTGCTATTAAACAAAAAGAAGAAGAAGCCCACAGGTGAAGGTGTAATTTCCGGTGATTTTTCTTAGCTATCTAACACTATTGTTTAATATTGTTACATAAATTTATTAGACTCACATTTACAGACATTCATATTTTGGTCGGCGTAATAATGTAATTTGTTAAATATATGCTAACACGCTAAGCTAAATGGTTATTAAACGTGGCGTGACGTCAGAGTAAAATCAATCAATCAATAAAACTTTATTTAAAAAGCACCTTTCATACAAAAATACTTTACAGCGATTTAAATTCGGCGAAATACCATAAAATAATGATATTAAAGATATGGTAACAAGAATTAAACCTTTACCTGCAGGTAAATAGCTATAATTATGTAAAATCTTAACAAATACAATAATAAAAAGATAAAGAATTAAAGGAAAATAAATAAATAATAACGAGGTATATAAAGAAAAACATTTAAAATAAAGATAATAATAAAGGTAAGACAAGACGTAATAATATGAGGTAAATAGTTACAACATGAAACACATTAAATTAGGGATGAGAGTCATTTACTAAAATATTCCATTAGATCAGAATAACAATGGATTTACATTAAAGTGTTTTTAAGAAGAGATCTAAAAGATGCAGCTGATGGTGGAGACTGATTTGCTTTGGCAGACTGTTCCTTGTGAGTTTTGATAAACAAGAAGACTGCTGTGTGTGTGTGTGTGTGTGTGTGTGTGTGTGTGTGTGTGTGTGTGTGTGTGTGTGTGTCTGTGATTGTGTGTGTGTATGTGTGTGTGTCTGTGACCGTGTGACTCAAATGAGCAGCATTCTGAGGTTATAAATAACCGACTTGATTGTCAGCTGACTTTAGATAAACAAACAGGCCTTGTTCAAGATCCCAAATCAGTGCAAAGTCATTCCTCTGAGGGAGAAAGATCAGCTCAGTCAAGTTGTTAGTACTTAAAATGAACATTTGGTTCTTGAAATCAAATGTATGTTTAGCTGTCACAATCTTTCAGGGAACCGTTTATTTACTTTATAACAGAACAAATACAGACTGACACAAACTGCTTTATTTATCCTCTTGGAGCTTTTTGTTGGCGGCAGCTTGTACACAAAGCACAATGAAATGTAAACCTCATGGACATGCTGGACGGATGTAAAAATCTAATAAATAAACTGAGGAACACAACGATCTATTTAAAACTAAACAAAGACCAGTCGTTGCTCCATAAAACATGCACAGATATATTCACTCACACCTCAGAATACGTAAAACAAACTCAGGTGAACTTTATTTTTCTGCCATGTTAAAGTTAATTTCGGCCTTTCAGCCTCGTTTAGATGTTGATGTTGACAGAAGGAGAGGAAAACAAAGTCAATAAATCAATAAACAATCAAAAGAAAGTTATAAACACAACGTTTATGTATTTATTTAAAATAGGGACGGTGCACATTAATGAACCTGAAGTTCTGTTTTCTGACATTTTTTAGACCAAATGTGTCCATAATGTCTCCGTGCAAAGAACTACAAAACCCCGTAAAACAAACATAGACTCTTTCCTTATTGTTTCTTTCTCAGGAGCCGTTTTTATACGCCAAGCAGCAACGATGAAGAGCTAAACACAGACGGAGGGAGTGAGAGGAATCAGATGGAGGGTAGAGTAGAAGGTCCTTGTACAGACAAATCTCACACATTGACATCAGAGGGATAAAGCAAGGAGATAAAGGACGACGACAGGAAAGTAAATGTGAACATAAAGAATAAAATCTGGGCAGAATTCTGCAGTAAAATGTGTAAATGTGCAGTATTACTGTAGTAAATGTACTCGGGTACCTGCGTCTGAGGTGTCGGGTGACGGGGCTGAGCAGGCCTGCAGGGGGGGACAAGGGGGGGAGGATTTGAGGGTGAGGGACTCTCTCTAACTTTAGTGTCAGTCCAGCCGACGTCAGCTTCAGACGACCTCCTTCAGTGAGTGACCGCGGCCGTCAGCAGCGAGGTAAGAACACACACACACACACACACACACACACAGAGGTGGTGTTTTCTGAAAAAAGGCAACATTTTCTATTTTTGAGCGTTTTCTCACTTCAGATGAGTGTGTCCGTGTGTGTGGTTGTTTAAAAAGCTGCGAGGCCTTTCAGTGACGCTGCTGCTCTCAGGCCTGACGTGCTCCCAGGCAGCTGTCGCTCCGCTTAAAATAGATCTGCTGGAAAGCCTCATATCACACACACACACACAGGGACACACATTATACACATAGATTCACAACAGCATCAGAGTTAAAAGCTTGTACATTTGTCACGTTTCTTATTTTAATACTTACTAATTTTTTTTCCTTCAATATGAGACAACAATATTGGTCTGTGATTCCTGTCACTTCAGATGGTGGATTTTTCTAATTCAGTATAAATTTGTAAAGTACAAAGGTTATTGTGTTTTAACGTACAGGTACGTTTCTCACAGAGTATCTGATTTCTGTCAGAGATAGTTCCTCATCTTTCTTTGCAGTGTCTCACTTTTCCAACATGTGCGTCATTTCTCTTACAATAGAGAAGCTTTGATAATATCAGCTCGTCTGAACTTGCTGAGACGAGGATTTTAAAGTCATAAATCAGAACATTACGTGTTGCAAATCGCCTTAAAAAATATATTTTATTGACTATTCAGGCAGTGATGTTTGATTAGGTCTGATCTTTTGACTTTAACACCTCATCGGGTAACAAGTGACAGAATCTGACTAATGTAACATGCAGTTCATTGTTTTTTCAATCAGTTGCAAGGTTGCCAGCTTGGTTGCCATGGCGTCGACCAATGAGAGCGAGGAGCGTGGTGATCAGGCGGTCCCTGATGGAGATGAGGAGGAGAGCGTCCAGGGAGTACAGTCCCGTTACCTCCGCTGTCCGTCGCCCAGGTAGGACTCACCTGACCCGGGAGGTTTATGTTTAATTATGGAGATATTAAGAAATAATAATAATAATATCTGTATTTATGAAGCACCTTTAAAAACACAAGTTTACAAACAAGCAAAAGCAAAATTAGAACAAACAGACGAACCAAAACAGCACCATAATGTGTTATTCTTCCTCCTACCTCCTCTCTGCGTCAGCTTCTCGATGACGTCGGAGTCCAGGTTCTCCATGATCTCGGGCTCCGACGCTGCGAGCATCTTCATGGAGCCCATCCACCTCTCGTCAGCCATCGCCGCCAAGAAGATCATCAACGAGGGTGAGACGAGAGCTGAGGTTGTTGGCTCTGAGTGTACTTAACCTGTGGCTTAACTGAATATAATAAGGGGTCATTGCATTAAGTTAAGTTCACTTTTACACGGCGCCATCTGTTAAAAGTTATGTTTTTAGGTCTTTATCAGTTAGTGCATGCGCCCCATGTACAGAGACCAAAGTCCTCGAGAGCCGGCGGCCCAGGTTTGAATCTCTCTTCTCATATTCCGACTCTATCCACTGTCCTATCTCTAAAAAAAAAGGCATTAAAAAGGTTTATTTCCGAGACAAATTAGGAACTATTTGCCCAGAGGGGAAGTCAAAAAGATTATAAATCTGTCACTTTTTATTTAGTTGCAAAAATCGCTCACTGCAGTTGTTGTCACTTTGGATTCTTCTCATGCTCAAATTATATGAACCACTGAAGTGTACGGGCTTCCTGCAGGACACAAAACATGCGCTAAAGTCTGGAGTCGTCGATTTTCATGATGAAACTGTTATACCTTCATGAAACCACTCGTTTGTTTTTGTTTCATTCTGATGTGAAGCAGGACATCCGCTGCGAGGCTTTACTCTCTCTCCTCCTCACGCAGCTCTGAGGAGATTTAGAAAAGATTGAGACTAGTGAAGCTTTAATTTCGTCCAGGACAGACGAGGACCGAGCTGAGACCGGTTCAGCGTGCACATAGATACCGCGAAGCTCGTCGTCTGTGATCGGAATATTGATTCCACATTCAACAAGTCCAATCTGGTCGAGTACTCTTTAATGGATGTGAGTCTATGTTGAATTTCCTCGGCTCATTACAGCCCGCAGAGACATGGAGTCGAGCTGATTGAGGAAATGAACTCATAGAAACCATCACAGAGACGCTCCTGTATCACATTTCTCCGCTGACATTACGTTACATTTAATCAGCCCGATGCTTCATCTGCAGGGAGGACGGCTGATTTAATAAAGAGCCCTGAAACCATAAAGCTCAGAAGTCTTTGAACTATCTTTGTGTATTCTGACGCAGTTTGTCCTTCAGGATGAAATTCAACAGTTTCCATTTCAGGAAACATCATCTTTACTGCCAAATCAGAGACTCTGGTCTGTTTATTATAATCACTGCATGTAAATATGCAAAGAAATAGACGGCACATGACAGAAAGAATAAAGCTGAGTGATTAAATGATGGATTTTACTTTTTCATTGTTGAAAATTATACCTTACCTTTTCAGAGCTGCCTCCTCGTGGCGTGCGCACAGAGTCCATCCCGGAGTCCATGTTGGAAACGCCCGAGCAGCTCATGGTGGAAGACCTCTACAACCGGGTCAGGGACATGATCGACGACCGCAGCCCCTACAACACCCCCTGTGTGCTGGACATCCAGAGGGCCATGGTGCAGGAACGCCTGGAGGCACCCATCAACCCCGTGGACGAGGTGTGGCCCAACATCTTCATCGCTGAGAAGTGAGTTATGAACTCTTAACAGAGATTTTCAGAGTGAGCAGAGCATCTTAATGAAAGCCCCTTCGATGCCCTGAGGAGGAAGAAATGTGTTATTTTTCTTAAATGAGTGAGTGAATGCTTTAAGGTCCTTCTTCTCTTTCAGATCTGTTGCAGTCAACAAAGCTCGTCTGAAGCGAATGGGCATCACACACATCCTGAACACGGCGCACGGCACCGGGGTCTACACGGGCGAGTCGTTCTACGACGGCATGAACATCCAGTACATGGGCATCGAGGTGGACGACTTCGCCGACGCCGACATCGCGGCGCACTTTCGACCCACTGCTGAGTTCTTGGATGAGGCTCTGCTGACGCACAAAGGTGAGAGATACATGACAAAGACATCAAGTGTGTCCTCCAGACTTCTTTTTCTTTTGTGTTGTTGAATAAATGTAATAATCTCTGTTTTGTCTTCTTGTAGGAAAAGTTCTCGTGGTCTCCATGATGGGCGTCAGTCGCTCCGCCGTCCTGGTGGCGTCCTACCTGATGATCTTCCAGCACATGACCATCATGGAGGCTCTGACCTCCATGAGGAAAAAACGCGCCATCAGCCCCAACGAAGGCTTCCTGAAGCAGCTGCGAGAGTTCAACGAGAACCTGATGGAGGAGCGCGACGACGATGACGACACGCTCAGCCAGTGCTCTGTGATCGACGCACGCGCCCGTGCCCGTATCTTTGGCGAGGGCGGGGATGGCGGGGATGACGACGACGACGACGATGACACGGATAAAGAGGAAGAGCAGAGTATGATCGAGGTGAAGGCGCACTCCATCATGATGGAAGAGGAGGGGGATGCAGAGAGTGTGATGAGCAGCGTCGCGTCATCTGCTGCCGCTGCGGCGCTCCGGAGCGGAATGATCGGAGCTCAGAATGGATTGGACAAACGCGCGTTGGTTCAAGAAAACACCGTGCTTCCCGAGAAGGAGGGTGGAGAGGACGGAGACGACGAAGACGGCGTCGACAGCATGATCCGCGAGTGGCAGCGGAGAAATGAGAAATATCAGAGCGACGACTGGTGGGAGGCACAGCTGAACAGCGACGGCGAGGACGTGGACTCTGTCGCCACGGGCCGACCGGAGAAGGCGAAGGAAGGTGTAGACGCCGATGTGGAGAGTGTCACCAGTGAGGACGTCCGCGCTGTGAAAGAGAGGTTGAAGCGGCGCATCAGACGTCCACCTTCAGACACGATGTCCACCTCCAGCTGCACCAGTTACTCTGATCTCTGGAAACAGCGGTTGAAGGAAATCGAGGAACAAGCTGCAGCTCGTTACCGCAAGAAAGAGGAAGACCAAGACAGCGAGAGCAGCACGACAGAAGGCGGAGAAGGAGGAAAGAAGAAAATCAATGATGAAGTGGACAGCATCCTCTCCGACACCAGCTCTATGTACAACTTCTGTCAGAAGAACAAGGAGAAGATGACGCCTTTGGAGCGCTGGCGCGTCAAGAGGATCCAGTTTGGCTGGAACAAAAAGGATCGGGAAGATGGAGAGAAAAGTTCTATCGGAGACGGAGAGAAAGGTGACGGTGAGGGAGAAGCTAAGACGCCGGCTTTCGAGGATGTGAACCTGACAGCGTATCAGTCGTGGAAGCTGAGGCAGCAGAAGCGGTACGGCGAGGAGAACACAGAGGAGATTTTGGAGCTGAGTCGGGGTGAGGACTCTGCGACGGCCAAACGGAGACAAAGGCGGGAGGAGCTCCTGGAGCGCTCAAAGAAAACTCTAGAGGAGAGTCAGTCCCTGTGTGGCTGGGAGACCGAGAGCTGCGTCAGCGGAGGGACGATCCCTCTGTCCGCCTTCTGGGCTGGAGCCGGAGTCACAGGCCCGCCAAGCGTCGCCAACGATGACAACATGTCCATGCTCAGCGGCAGATCATCCGTCATATCTTCAGTTTCGCAGGCTCGCAGCACGAGATCTGCTCAATCTGCTTTTCAAGTTAATCCCATGCCACCAGTTCCTCCCATGGTCCCAGTTCCTACAGTCCAAGGCCCTGGAGGAGAACCGATGGTCAATCTGTCCAGCATCCAAAACTGGATCGCCAACGTCGTCTCTGAAACCATCAAACAGAAGCAAAGCGAGATGAGTCTCCCTCCTCCTTCACGTGCCGGATCAGAGCTGAGCTTTGGGGGTGCAGGAAGTCTGATTTCAGGCCGCGGCGTGGATGACGACAAAGTGTCCTTGTTGAGCGGTGCTTCCTACTCCAGCGCTCTGTCACAGGGGCGAGGCAGAGCGGCGTCCGTCCTCTCAGGTGGCGGGTCCAGCAACATCTCGGGTCTCAGTGGAAGAGGCTCCGCTCTGGGATCCACACTGGGTTCCAGTCTGGGTTCCAAGAAGAACAAAATCACCACCACCAGCGTCCCCCTGTTCAGCCTCTTCCAAGACCAGGTGGACATGGGCAAACTGGACGCCATGGACAAGGAGATAAAGTCCGAGATGAGGGGCAAGATGGCGACCTACGAGAAGAAGAAGATCCTGGAGGATAACAAGCGCAGCACCCTGTACAAGAAAAAGAAACCAAAGGAGGACGAAGACGAGGTGGAGGAGAGGAAGAAGAGAGAGGAGGAGTTTCTGGAAGAGACGAAGAAAAAGGAGAAACCTGCGAGGAGCTACGGCCTCTCCGGGTGCCTGAATCTGAAACCAGCGCTGGAGAAAGATAAGGACACGAGCATCGACGACTGGCTGAAGAGCGTCAGACCTCCTCCAAAGACGCTGGCCTCTGGATCAGGAGCTGGTCCGTCAGAGGATCCATACGACGATCTGGACGCCTCCGCCTCTGAATTTGACTTTTCGAGCCGCAGAGCCTCATATGCCGTCGATGAAGAAGACGAGGAGACTCACAGAGTCGCCTCCAGATACAGATCAAGGTTACATGAGGATCTATCAAACGAGGGAACAGAATATTCCTGCAACGGGATCACCCAGTCCCACAGCTACAGCCGGGCGGGGAGGTCGCGCGGCGCCTACGATGAGACCGACGAGGGTACAGAGAGCTACGGCGACCTCTCCACGAGGAGGACGTTTACTCATCACTCGCGATATGAAAGCAGTGAGACAGAAGGGAGGAGGAGCAGGAGGGAGGAGGCTGACAACGACGAGGAGGATGACATTGCTACCTTCATCGCCCAAACCAGACAGCGGGTCAGGGCGCGGGCCGCTGCCGAGGCCGAAGACGACGAGGTGCTCGCTGCCTGGAGGGCGCAGCAGGAGGCCAAAGCACAAAGTAGAAGTGAATCATAGAAGATGTTTTATTGATGTTTTAAAAGATAAGTGTAAAACTCTGTGATTGGCTCTTTATATCAGAGTGTGTTTGTTCCCAGAAAGGTCAACATTTTTAATTATTTGAGAATCACTTTGCAAAACACGTCGAATCTCCTGGAAACAACGTCGCTGTGGTGGACGAAGGACTTGTTTTTAAAGACGGTGGTTTCTGTTTTTGGAAAAGAGCGAGTTTTATTTGCAGTGAGAAGAAGAAGAAGCACTTTGCCTTTTCATCATGAATCCAAATATTACAAAGAGCTAAATTAGAACGACTTATTCAAACGTTGTTTATTCATATATTCATATTTTTGTTGGACTGATGAATGAAAAGCGATTGTTAATAACTTTAGTGAATATTTTCAGTTGTCTCTAGGAAAGCTGATCACATCCCGCTGTGCTGTAACTTTATTTCATTATTGCCACTATGACATAGATTAAACCACTCCGCAGGTTTTTTATCAAACAGAGGATTTACAAAGACTGACATCATTGGGTTATCTCTTACAATATGAAAACATGAGGCTGGGCGATGGTGCATGGGTTAGGTTCCTGGTTCAAATCCCCGCCGAAAAGTGTGGGGTTTGCATATTCTCCCTGTGCATGTGTGGGTTCTCTCCGGCTTCCTCCCACAGTCCAAAGACATGCTCGTTAGGTTAACTGCTGACTCTAAATTGTCCGTAGGTGTGAATGTGAGTGTGTCTGGTTGTCTGTCTCTATATGTCAGCTCTGTGATTGACAGGTGACCAGTCCAGGGTGTAACCCCGCCTCTCGCCCAATGACAGCTGGGATCAGCTCCAGACAGGAAGTGGTGTATAGATAACGGATGCATGGGTTGAGTATGAAAATAGGCCCAAAAAAAAGTATTTAATATTTTTTATAGCAGAAGAAAATCTCTTTTTCATCTTGTAGAAAATTCACATGGATAATAAAAGACAATAAATATTCATAGATTTGTCTTTCTTTGTCTTTTATTTTCATGTTTTTTAGGAGGAAGTGTTTGTCAATTCACTCAACACTGAAACAAATGCAAGTAGCTGTTATTATGAGGTTATACTGCCATCTAGTGGACACTGTGAGTAGTAGCAGCTTGAAGTGTTCAGTAAAGGGTCAGGGTTTGTTTTAGACAGATAATGAATAACTGACCGCTGGAGAAACAGAACTTAAACATGATGTCAGAATCCAAAATATGCAGAAAAGTTTTTGTAAACTTGTTTAATCTCCCTCACAGTTATCCCTCTAAACTGAGAAGACTGTAGCTGTGTCGTATACAGTGATGACGTTAAACGTGACATAATGCAGACACATGTGAGACTTAAACACCCATTACAGCTTATCATAAAGCTCATGGGAATGTTGATCTGACGCTCTTACATCTACACACGGCCAGAGAAAAAGGTTTACAGTGAAGTCATAATCCCCCTTTTTTTTAAAGAGGTTTTTACTTAAACAAGAAGAATCTGTGTGCAGAACCTGTCTTCGAAATGATTACAGATTCTAAAGTAAGAAGGAAAAACACTTTCCGACGTCACCTCGATGCCTTAAAGGGGTCACTTTGTGCATGTGCTCGGTTTTTAAGTTGTAAAACTTACATAAATGGTTCCTTTGTTTGAGGAGAACGATGCAAACTTTTGTAGTTTTTGCAGAAATGTCACTTTTCAGCATCGTTTTCGGTGTGCAAAATTGGTACGTTTGATGCTCGAACATGCAGAAGAAGTACTCAAGAGTGTGGAAATAAATCTTAATAAGGTAAAAGAACAAGAGGATTAACATCAAAATATGTTTAAAGTCTCAAAAGGAAAGACATTGATATGCAGAAAGGTCCACTTCAGAATAATAGTGCAGTAAGTGATGCATAAATTAACTTTCTTTATTGCTCATTAGGAAATCTGCAGAGTAAGCAAACACAACAAGGAGGTGAAGGAAGTGCATGGACTCAAAGTTTAAAAGATGTATGAATACCTCAAGATTGTGCTCACTCAGAGACTTTAAAGTTTATTATGGTGATAATATTTCTTTATTTTTGTCTTTGTGATGTCCTTTAATTTCATATCTGGAGTTTTTTTCCATCACTTAAAGTATAAAAGTACTCTTGATGGTTATTTAAATTCATATAAGAAGACTGCGTGTCATGGAAAATGAGAAAAAACAGCTGAAAGATTAAAGTATTACCCGAGACTGTAAATGTGGCCCCCAGGTCTCGGACTGTGGACTGAGAAATTAGTGTTGCTGCCTTTCTGCCAATCAGCATTAATTTTAAATCCCACAGAGTCTGAATGCTTTCATAACTTGGACGAGCAGTTTGAACCTTTCCTCGCTTTGAGCTGCAGGTTTTCTTTCATCATGGCGAGCTGGTGGAGCTCCGAGGGTGTGGACCTGGAGGAGGACTCGATCGTGTCGCGGGTGATCCAGGCAGTCGGCCTGTTTGGGGATATTCTGACGTTAGAGGACACTATGGAGCCTTTTCTGTCTGACATTGAGAGAGGGGACAAGGCTGAAGAGAAAGGAACAGGTGGACGGGAAGAAGAAGAAATGTTAAAGGACAAGGAAGAGCAGGAGGTTCAAAATGATCACAATAAAGATGACGGTGGAAAGGAGAGTGAAGAAGAAAATTTGCAGAGGGGAGAAAACCTGAAAGAAGTGGAAAAAGAAAGCAAACATGATGGAAATATTAAAAAGGAGGAAGAAAAGCAGGAAAAGCAAAAAGAAGAGAAGGAAAACCAAACAAAAAAGGTGTTGCTGAAGGACACTGAGGGAGAGAAGGAAGGAAATATGGTGAAAGAGGAAGCAGACAGAAGTGTGGAGACAGAATCAAAGACTGAAAAACAGGAGGAGGAAGAAACAGAGGTCGAGGAAAAGGTTGAGATGCAAGAGCAGGTGCAAGAAAATGAGGAGGAGGCAACCATAGATGAAAGGCAGGATGGGGTGCAGATTTCAAGAGAAAGGATGGAGGAGGACGAAGGCGTGGGTAGGATAAAAGAGGAAGAACCAGAGAGGGAGGAAGAAAGACAGGATGAGGAGGAGGATTGGGAGCAAATCAAGGGAAAGGACGTTTTGGAAACGGAGATGAGAAAAGAAGCAGCAAGGAAAGAAAAGGAGGAAGAAGATGAGAAGAACAAAGTGGAGGAGTGTGAGGTGGGAGCAGAAGATGAAGAGAAAGAGCCAAAGAATCAGGAGGAAGGGGAGGCGATTAAGAATGGAAGAGAAGACGAAAATGTAGAGAAAGAGAAGAGCCGTGATGAAGAAGAGGTTGAGGAAAGAGGGGAGACGGAGGAAGAAGTTGATGAAGACAGGAAAGAAAAGAGAGGGGAAACAGAGGAAGAGAAAGATGAACAAGAACAAAAACAGGTGGATGAAAAAGGAAACAAGGAGTTGGCGGAAGTAAAACAAGAACAACAGGTTGTTGGAAAAGAAGCAGAGGTTGACAAACCAGCGATAAGAAAGGTGGAGAGAGAAGAGCAAGCACGAAGGATTGATGTGAAAGAGGAAAAGATGGAAGAGAGGGTTGAGATGGTGGTGAAGAAAGAGAGGGAGGAGGAAGAACAACAGAAGGATGGAGAAGAAGAAAAGATGGAGGTGGAGGAAAATGTTGTAATGATGGTTGAGGAGGAAATGATGGAGGGGGAGGAAGAAAAGGAGGTGGAGAGAGAACATAAAGAAGAAGAGATAACTGGAGAAGAGGAGCAAGAGCCTGTCGCTGTAAGAGAAGAAGAAATGCAGGCTTTGGTAAACAGAGAAGAAAATGCAGAAGAAGAAGAATCACATGATGAGACAGAATCCCAGAAATCCTCCCCTTCATCACCTCCCCAGACCTCTGCAGACACTCTGAGGGCTAATGGAGCAGAAACAGGAGGTGGAGCTCACAGAGACGACTCAGGCGCTGCCAAAAACCACAACGGGGACGTTTCCCCCGCCTCGGTGAGCGGGGACAAAGAGGAGCAGGGAGCTCCAACACAAACTGTTTCTCCGACAGACATCATCGTGCCTCCTCTCCACGGCACTCTGAACCTGAGATACCTCACAGACGAGGAGATCCAGAGTCTGGAGGAGCGATTCTTAACGCTGTCAGTGACATCACTTCCTGCTCCAGGTGATCTTGTTGAAGTGGCAGAGGAAGCAGGGGACGAGGACACCTGGGAGATCATACCTGATCTACACACAGGTAACCACCATCAACACTCTCTGCTAAAGACTGTTTTAAATCAAATGCCAGTGCTTTAAAAACGACACCGGTTTGGTGAGAATCCATCAAACATTGAGCCAGAAACTCCTGCACACAAACACATTGGCAACTATGTTTGTGCAATTCAGACAGTGAGCAGGAGTTTACTTGTGGTTTCTGATAACTGAAAACAAGAAATTATCCGATATTTGGTTACCCTGGTATTGAAACATGTATTAATTTAGACAAATCCTAACTAGTATATCTAAAATTCTGGTATTTTGACTACCTTACTCTCCTGCCTCAGCTGATTTTATGTAGTTTTTTTTTACGTTGCATTAATATAAGACTACAAAAACACTGGAGATGATGCTTAAAGGTCACTTCACCATGTTTCTCTAACACTAACACGGGTCCCTAGTCTGTCTACAAACCCCCCAATGATGAGAAAAGTCCATCCTCTCTGTCTTTTGCCTGCTCCACTTTTCAGAAAATGTGTGCTCAAACAGGCCGTTTGGAGATTTTCCCTTCTTGACATCACAAAGGGCAGTAGCCCCTCCCCCAGGTGGGTGACACTCCCACAGCTAGGTGTTTGTTCTGCCCTCTGAGTCTGCCTTCTCACCGTAAACAATAGGACATGGAGCGAGAAAGCCCGAGACATCCAAGCCCTTCCAGAGAGGGGGCGTGGTCAGACACAGCTCATTTACATATTTAAAGGTACAGACACGTATGTTAACATCCATTAAAGACATTTAAATCCATGACAGGATGCACATGTCAGATATCTGCCTTCCTGCTTTGGCTTCCTGTTGTTCAAAAACCTAAACTTTTTGTTGTTGTACGTGTTCTGACTTTGTTCTGTTTTACAGTGTAGAGAGGATCTTACATAACTGCAGCTTTGATTGGCTGCAGCACAATTACTCTCAGTTCAGATTCAGGCCGCAGTGAATTCGTCCATCAAAAATCCAATTAAAATTCCTCAAAGATAAAACCCCCTGAAATACCAAAAGCAAATGATAATTAAAAACACTCCCCGGAGCTAATAAAACAGAAAAGTATTCTAATTAAAGAGAACAGTCACATTTAATATTTTCACATCCAGATCTGCAGGCCTTGGATTACAGCTGGACGATGTCGATGGAAGCAGGAGGACCAGAAAGCAACGAGCTCAGTCCAGCTCCAAACTCCGCCAGCTCAGGAGACACTGTGATGGAAGTGAAGGAGGAAAACGGAGACAAAGATGAAGGAGGTAAAAACTCGAAGCAGAACTCAGGGGCGGGTGCAGCGGACGAAAAGAAGAACGGTCAGCCGTCAAAGTACAAAACTGTCTCCTACAGGAGGATCCGCAGAGGAAACACCCGACAGAGGATCGACGAGTTTGAGGCCATGATGGACTCGTGATCAGACGCTTTAAATATTGTCGTCATATTGTGTTCAGTTGATCCGGTAGCTGTTTGTAATCCTTTTGTAGCAGATGATTATCCTTAGTGGTGAAATAAATAGAAAATTAGAGGATCCAGTATAAAGCCTTGTGGTACACCATATGCAATGCCTATACTGAGTTATAAAAACATTACTGTCTGAAGCCAGGGGTTTTTTGTTGTTAAGGTATTCTTGATCTTTAAATCACCTCTATCTTGATAGCTGGACCTTGTTCATATTTTTGTGGGGCCATTTTTCAGAGGCAAACACATCTTTTTAGTAAATTAAATATATATGAAATAAAGTGCTATGTTTTTGTAGTTAATGTAAATGTCATGCTCTTATAATCACTTGTGTTATATTTTTCAATGAATTTGAATATATTAAACATGCTAACAGAACATTATTATTCTATTGTGTATGTTATTTTTAGAAGAGCTTTTACTAACTTACTTTGCTCTTATTTATAATTTTATAATCTTGTATTATATTCTTCATATACTGTTGAAATAAATTTGTATTATTCTATTTAATTTATGACATTAATTTATATAATCATATAATATCGTTGAAAATATTTTAATAACAACTTTCCTTTTCAGACATTATTTCAAGAAAAGAAATCTAACCATAACACACGATCACAGACTGTAAATATACATACAACTTACAATAAGAGTATTTAATAATTATCAAATACGGGCAAAGTTACCAGCAACAACATAAACAACATTTTAGTAAATCTAAGTAAGTCATTTTTTAATGTACATCTTTGTTTATAACCGCCTGAAAACGGACATGTACTTTTATGGGGAAAAAGTACTACATATCCCATAATCCTTTTCTCCTGTCACTGACGTCACACAGAGCCCGGACCCGGCGTACCCCTGCCAGAAGCGGTGTGCGTTTGGCAACAAAAGACTCGTTTTTAAACAGTTAACAAAAATCTGTCGACGACATCCTTTTGGGGGACTTTATCAAAGGTAGGTTTACCGACGACATGGCACCAGGAAATGTAGATTTTATTCAAAGTTTGCCCCTCAAACGGCTCAACTTTGTAATGTTGAAGTTGACTAGCTAGCTAGGTTGCTAACAAGATGGCGTCTTCTATTTACTGCGAAACAATAACAAAGAATGACTCACGACATTTATTTGAAAGAAACAGGTGTTTTTTGTGTTATAATAGTGACACTGCCTTTGAAAACTGCCTATGTTTGTTTTTAATTCGTTGAGTTTATAAAATGTTTTAGTTGAAGTGTTGTTGTTGTTGCTAGGGATGACACTGCCGCGGTTAGTGTCCGTTGGAGGAAGAGGAAGAGGAAGGAGGTGATGATGATGACATGCAGTTAGCTGGCTGGCTGACGGACAGTCGGACAAGAGCCCGCTGAGTGTGCGGTGTCACCCCACAACCAGAGCAGGATCTGGGACCAGGAGAGGCGAAGATGCCGCGTAGAAAACAATCCAACCCCCAGCCGGTGAAATGTGAGTTTGCATGCTCTCTTACAGCTGTTTTTGCTTCTATAATGTGTCAGTATTTCACTTTATTACCCTTCAATTATTATCAAAGTTGGAGTAAGTGGCTGTGCCTTCTTAACCCATGTTAAATCCACTTTAATATACCATTTTTCTTAAAGTTAAGCCAAGGAAACATCCACATCAAACGCTGCCTAACTGGTCTAACATATTTACATTACAAGGCTAGGTCCCTTCCTCATTGTCTGTCAGAGAGGAAGGCTGCTGGAGACATGTTTGTGTGTGTTATCTCATCCTGAATGTTCTGGCTCAGTTGGACTCCTCACGTCCTCTCTTCCTCTCCCCCTGCTTCCTCCTGACCTCCCTCTGCTGCTCCCTCCTCTTCCTCCCGTCAGTCTTCCTCTCTTTCTTTCACTGCTTCCTGTTTGACTTCACTCTCTTTCCCTCTTAGTTTTTTTTTTTTTTAAGATTTATTTTTGGGCTTTTTGTGTATTTAATGGAGAGATAGGACAGTGGATAGAGTCGGAAACCAGGGAGAGAGAGTGGGGAACGACAGCCTCAATGCATGGGGCGCGCGCCCTAACCATTGCGCCACCAGCACGCCCCCTCTTTCCCTCTTAGTTGACCTGTGTGCCCTCTCTTCACCGTTGTCTCAGTTAGTTTATAAAGGTCTGTCTGTGCTGAGGCTGCCTCTCATGGTGTTTCCCCTGACAGTTTTTTCCACACGCGCAAGCTACTTATTTGTTATTGAGTGCATCAAAAATACATTGGACATCTTTTAAATTAAGTAATCCCCTGATTATTTGGCTTGTAGTCATCATCACTTGTAGCCCTATTTCAGTTGACCTATTGCTTATTCTTGATTAATTGTTGCTTTGAGTTGCTTTTGTAGGACCAACAATCCAAAAATCAAAACATTTTAGTGTACTTAATAAAGTCTTTGTGTTAGAAAAGAGCAGCAGGACACGGGAGAAAAAGTCAAAACCATGTCCTCATCAACTCTTTCTCTCCTCTTCCTGTTCCTGACGCTCTCAGCCTCATTCCTCTCCATGACTGTTCCTCCTCTTCCTCCCCTCACTTATCTCATCCCCACTGACTTCCTTTGCTTGTCTCCTTTCCTCCCTCCCTTCCTACAGGCCGACTTTTTTTCCCTTGTTCATCTTTTCCTTTTACTGAACACAGTTATCTCTCCACCTTCTCCGTCTTCTAAACTTGTTTTTTTGTCTCAAACGAGCCGAATACCTGTCACATATATTTCCAGGTTCATAGGAAGCACAGCTCCTGTCACTTTCTTAATCAACGATAATTTAAATGCAAGTTGCTTTAACTTGTGTCTAAAAAGACAAACTTAAATTATTAAACCCTAAATAAACATTTGTGGGATTTTGTAACAACTTGCAGCACAGCTGTGTCTCTCATAGAGAATTCAAAGCTTCTTTTTCCTTTTAAGGAAATGAAAGTGTGACGTGTGAAGCAGTTGCATGTGTGTCCAAAAGTTTACAAAAAAAAGGAGACGACACGTTCAGTGTTTGTCATGAGCGGTCTGATTGAGTAAAGTTATCTTTTCAATGCAGCGCATTCCCAGAGGTCTGAGGAAGTGGGCTGAAACAAGAAAACACAAAAATCAAATCCTGCAAGACTACAAACAAACAGTAAACTGAAATATGTAAATGAAAAGGATTAATAAAATCAAGGGATTTGCAATAATAATATTATAAATAGTTGTGCAAAATACTTTAAATTAAGGCCACAGATGACGTGCTGCCTTTCATAAAAGCAAAGGCTGTTGCTTTTTTTTTTAAATGCTTATTTGTGTTTGTGTGTGTTCAGTGGATTCAGAGGACGGGGCGTTGGTGTGTGACCCCAGCTGTCTGGTCCTGGAGAGCGACTTCCTGCTGAGCGGAGAGCTGGAGTTTGGAGACTCTGAGATCATGGGGCTGGAGAGAGAGACGGGTCAGTAACACACACACACACACACACGTTGAACATTAGGCAGGCGATAAACAGATACAAAACCTTTAATCTGATAAAAGTTTTCTCTGTTCTTCAGGTATGACAGTGTTTTCTCTGGGCGTCGAGGACGACCCCTCAGCACCCACAGACTCCGCCTTCCCCCCTTTCCTTTCCTGTAAAGGTTGTGGTCAGCTCCTGGAAGACACGCCTCTGGGTGCAGGTTTAGATCTCGGTAAATGTTGTGAACATAAAGAAAAACATAGAGGGTGGAGTTTTGTTCTTTGTGACCTTTTCTAGGTTTCCATGCAGTTCATAGTTTAAATATTCCTGCTCTGTTGTCTTCTGTTTTTATATAAAGTTTGGTTTATTTCATTGCAGGTGTGGGCCTTGACCTGGGGGCGGAGCTTTATTGTCTGACCTGTGAGGAAGGCCTCCAGCATGAAGCCCTGATGGACTCCTCTCAGGTGGAGGGCTTAAACCTAGCGGACGGATCCATCAGCGAGGCCTCCGACAGGAAGAGAAGCGTAGGTGAGACAGGTGAAGATGGTGATGTCACTCCTAAACTGTTCTCGTGCTCGCTGTGCGCCTTCACCTCCCGCTACTCCAACCATCTGAAGCGCCACATGAGGACCCACGACGGCCAGAAGCCGTACTGTTGCCCCGTCTGCCCCTACGCCTCGGCCCAGCTCGTCAACCTGCAGCGCCACGCCCGCACACACACCGGGGAGAAACCGTACGGCTGTCACCAGTGCAGCTACGCCTGCAGCTCCTTGGGAAACCTGCGCAGACACCAACGCATGCACACGCAGGAGAGACCGCAGAGGAGGGAGAAGGAGAAGAGGCGAGGGAGGCGGAAAAAGAAGAACTCTGAAACAGAAGATGGTAAGACACAAACGCACGCACAGCTATTGTTTATAAAGAGCGAGCATTCACTGCAGGAAGTAAGCTTAAAAACATTTTCAAAAATGAAAATGGGGTAACTTGAAGTCAAGAAAATGATCTGCGTATAAAAGATTAAAAATTGTACAAACATCTACTGTCACAGATTTCTTAAACCCGTACAAAATGCTTCCAGTAACGGTGTAAGAAGAAGGATAACAACAAGATCCACAAAATAATGGATGCAGAAGTATAAATAAAACTATCCCTGGTACAGAATGAAAACACGTTTGATCTGGAGTCTTTTGTTCTGCATGAAGTGAGTGCTGAAGGGGAACATTTTATATTTAGATGCACTGAGCAGAAAGAGGAACAAACAAGCCAAAACTGAAAAACTTAGAAAAAATGAGGAAGAGAAATTCTCTCTGGTTGGGTGCTGACAGATCAAAGATAACTTCTGGTGAATTCAGCTTCGTTAGAAGGACATTTTTTAAATATAAAATATTTACAGTTTAGAGGAACGCTCTTTAATATAACCGTGGAATAACGGTAACATTTATTTACAAGGTGTCAGTAGGGACGTGAACCACAGAGAGAATGAGGGATTTTGTTATAAAGGAGGAGGAGTATAGATCGAAGTAAACGAGGAAGTTTGAAATTAAGGATTAAATTCTTAGTAAAAGTGTTGGATTTCTATGACTCAGATGTGCATATTTTAGTGTTTATTTTTCTCTGTTTCCTTCATGCAGTGGTTTCAGACCTGACCCTGAGAGTGTCCCAGGATGCAGGATTCCTCCAGACGTTGGGCGGCCTCGGCTCCCCCTCCGCCCCGCTCCCCGTCCTCCTCTTCCCCCTGTGCTGCCGGCTGTGTGGCCTCACCCTGGAGGAAGCCGACCTGGATGGAGACAAGGCAGAGGGAGAGGGGGAGGGCGATGGGGGACAGGTATGTCTCAGTAAACCCGAGTCCTCTCAGATCTTTTGTTTCAAGCAGCTGGAGAGTCAGGGATGCAGTTTAATCGAGGTTTTAGTCGCGGGGGTCACATTTTGATTTTGTCCTCCTCAGGTGTGTCGTCGCTGCTCATTGGACCTGCTGTCTAAAGAGGGATCAGAGCCCCCCTGCAGCCCATCGATGCCTCGGGGGTCAAGACGAGGTCAGCGTGGCTCAAAGCTGTACCGCTGCCCTCTCTGCCCCTTCCTGTCCCACTACCCCAACCACCTGGCCCGCCACGCCCACATCCACTCCGAGGAGAAGCCCCACCGCTGCCCACACTGCCCCTACACGTCCTCTCACCTCGACAACCTCAAACGTCACCTGCGTGTGCACACGGGCGAGAAGCCCTACCAGTGCCCGTCCTGCAGCTACGCCTGCGGGAACCTCGCCAACCTGCGGCGACACGAGCGCATCCACTCGGGCGCCAAGCCGTTCCACTGTGGCGTCTGCGGCTACTCCTGCAACCAGAGCATGAACCTGAAGAGGCACATGCTGCGGCACACGGGGGAGAAGCCATACGCCTGCGCCGAGTGCGACTACACCACGGGCCACTGGGACAACTACAAACGCCACCAGAGGAAACACGGACACAACACGGACAGCTGGGACAAACACGCACCTATCAACGGCCTCAGCTGGGACACAGACACTCAGGAGAGCAGGGAGCAGGAGCACAGCTAGATAGATTGTGTGTGTGTGTGTGTGTGTGAGTGAGAGTGTGTGTGAGTGTGTTGTATACACTGGTGAACCTTCAGCTCAGGCTGGAGATAAACTCAGGTGCCTTCGACAGACTGAACGACTGTAACTGCACTGACTTCATGGACGAGCATTAATAACTTTTTCTCTGGTTGATGCTCTCCACTGACTGAACCTGATCGTTGAAATGTTTATTTTTCTTCTTCAGATAATCTATTTTTTGTAGATGTGTGTGGATTTATTTCACAACAGCAGGCTGGATCATGGTCTTTAGGTTGATTTAATGATGAAAAAACATGAAGTTTAAGGACCTTTACTTTAGGAAAGAAGGCTGCTAAGATTTTAATCTTTGTTATTCAGATCAAGTAATAGTTTATTTCAACTTGAAGAGTCTTAATCTGCCTCTTTACCTCTCAGACTTCAATAATTCAGGGAAGAATAGATAGTCACAGAAAGACTCGCGACGCAGTTTTCCACCCGACATTAAGAAACCTGGTGATTCATTTGGTATTTATTTAGTTTAGTTTGCTTTAAAAGTTCAGCAGGAATGAAATCTTGTTTTTTAATGTAGTATGAGATGAAGCAGACGTGGATTAAATCCAGCTCTGCCTCAGTAAAAGTCAAAGTCTATACTGTGAATTTCTGTGTTGTAGAAACATGAGGGAATAAACGAAGCTGGCTGCTGAAAATGTGAATGTGTAAAAAAAAAAAAGAGACCAAGGCATACCCGAGACCAGCGTGCTCCGAGACCGGGTCAATGAATATCAATGAATATCTATGAAAAATCATCATCTTGTGTTTAAGGGGTGTGTCACTAATTTAGACTGTAACACCTGGAAGGTTGCGGTCGTAACTGACAGTAATGACGTGAGAAAAGAGCCTATCAGTGGTGGTGGTCTTGACCGGTCTTGATTTAAAGTCTGGAGTCCTCCCTGTCCGAGAAAATACTGAATAGAAAAGCTTGCTGTTCCAAGATGAGACCAAGACTTTGAAGAAGTGGTCTCTAGACCGAGACCGATCTCGAGTACTACAACACTAGCCACAGTTACTCGCAGATGTGGCCTTTATGTTTTTATAAATTATGGTTTGTGTTCAACAAGCAATAACTCTGAAAATGTTGAAAACTTTTTGATGCAATTCAGCTGGAACTTCACCGATCCAACACCAAATTGTTAATTCAAGCAAGTCTTGATTTCTGCCCCACAATTAAGAAGGTTAAAGGTTTAAATTAGCCTAGCTTAACATTAAGACTGGAATCTGGGGGCAGCTAGTCTGGCTCTCTCCAAAAACACCCAAAGGCCCCACTTAATCCCTCTAGTGTGTGTGATTGTGTTTTTGTTGTTGCACACAGAGAAACTAAACAAGTGAAAAGGTGGCGTCGCCGTTGTGAGGCTGCCAGGTTTGTTGTCCGCAGTGCCTTCATATCTACAATAAAAGAAGTCTGACTGAAGTGAAGCTGCTTCCTCTTTCATGCTCTCTCTTTAGGAAACACCTGCTCCACACGCCCAGAGGCGGAGATGCAAGGACGCTGATGGACGCCACGGTGCTGCTCACTGAAACATGTCATGTTCAAAATCTGGAGAAAAGTCGACCCCAAAAAAAGAAAGAAAAACCCCCCCACAAAAAACACACCTGAAGTGAAGCTAAGACACACAACAAAAACATTATAACATCAGAAATCAGTCTTTAGAGTTTGACAGTGACGATGGCGAGATGGAGGGAGTGAGATCAGTGGACTGTAACAGTGACAGACAAGGCAGCAGTGCAGACTTTATGTAAAGCAGTGTGTGTTTCTGTTTGTGTGTGTTTGTTTTACATTTCATTTCAGAGGCAGCTGAGGAGAGCATCAGTACACACCTAAACTCATGGGCCTGGTGAGTAAAAGGAAAAGTTTGATGTCATTTCAGCTTTTATTTGATCTAGTGTCACTAATGAGTCAGAGCAGAATTTATTCATGCGTTTGGTTTACTGTGGTGATGACGAGCAACTCCCAGAAGTTTTCTTGAGATCTCGACTGATTGATCTCGTTTCCCTGAGTTGTAAAAACACAAGAATAAGCTTAACTTGCCTCATTAGAGCAGAAAACAGCAGCACGGCATGTTGTAGTGACCGGCCTTTTGTCCTGAAAATGAACCTGTTGTCAGGAGAAAACAAGCTTCTTTACCTCAGATGATGAGATAAACAAGTTGAGATCTCGAGAAAACAACTAGAAATTTTTCTTTTTCAAGTAAAAGCAAAGAATTATTTTTCTTATTAGTATTATTTTTTCTTTCTAAATCTTAATTTAATTATCTTTTTTTGGGATTTATTTTTAATTTTTATTTTATTTCATGTATGCATTCTTGTATGTTAGAAAAATTATATATAAAAATATGCCAGGATGAACAAATTATGTGATGAAATATGTCAACTTGTAATGTAGTAAAACATCCTGCAATAAAGTATTAAAAAGGAAAAGCAAAGAAGTCTGCATGCATGTCCACTAAGGGCTTCTGTATTTAATCACCAGCTTCTTTATTCAATGGTTTGGGTGGTTATTATTTCTACCACAAATATAGTGTATAGAGTACATTTCTGTTGCGTTTCCTGTGATAACGACTTCTCATGTCCGGCTGTGGCTCAGTGAGAGAGTCGGTCATCTCTCAACTGAAAGGACAGGTTCAATCCCCAGTTCCTGCAGCCTCATGTCTGATGTGTCCTTGGGCAAGACACTTAACCCCAAGTTGCTCCCGCTGCGTCGGCGGCGGTGTATGAATGTGTATTAAAAGATTAATACTGTGAATGTGAAGGTGTGACCTGCTAAATATTGGTGGAAAAATCATTTCTTTAAAGACATCACACGTTTCCAATTTGACATTATTCTAAGTAACTTTGTGTCGAATGTCTTTGCAGAAAAACTCCCACCCGCAGTTGTTCCCGGGGGACATCGTGGAGTATCCCAGGAACAAATTCTTCTCTCATTTCGCCGTGTTCTATGGAGAGAGGGACGGCGTGCCCTACGTCGCTCACCTGACGTGTCGAGGTCTGTCATCAGTTAGGTTTCTGGAACAAAATGCTGTTAATTTAATGCAACGTTTGCAAAAATGTAAATCTCACTAATGTTTGTTTTTCAGATTCAGACTCCAAGCTGCCTCGCTTCGGTCGAGCTCTGAGGTCAGAGGTCAAACTGGATCCACTGGAGATGCTGGGGAAGAAATACAAGGTTTGATACGTGAACGTGTCATTAATGCATGTAGTAAAAAAACAAACGTTTTGGTCTTTATGCATTTCCCTTCGACGTTGCTGCAGGTCAACAACATGCTGGACCCCACCTTCTCGGCCAGAGACTTCTACAGTGTGGTGAAGCCGGCCATCGAGGACATGATTGGACGGGAAGTCACGTTCGATATCCTGTTTCATAACAGCGAGCACCAGGCGACGCTCTTCAGATACGGAGTCAAGAAGTCCGAGCAGGTCGGTGGATGGAAGCTGAAATTCCTCTGAGACTTTAACTTGAAAACCATGTTATTGCCATATTTTATTGTCTCCTTCATTATGTGTGTGTGTGTGTGTGTGTGTGTGTGTGTGTTACAGATAGAGAGGATTTATGAACACATCATGCCGACCTGGAAGAAACTGTTCGACGAGAAGAAGCTGTGACGAGTGCCAAAGGTTCACTTCTCATGACGACCACCAGAGGGCGACAATGTCCCAATGATATCAGGAAGAAGGTTGTGTACTGACAACATTTTCAGGATCGTGACATTGAAATACTTAAAGAAGTGAGTCCATGTTGGGGCCGATTAGATTAGCCACGTTTGAACAAACATCAATAAACTTGTAAAGTGAGTAACGTGCATCGTGCTGCTTCAAGACACAAGTGGTTATTTAACTTGATCATCTCTGTAGCTGTGATAGTATGACTTCTGTGGTTTACTTTTCTATGACTTCAA
Organism: Labrus mixtus; assembly: GCF_963584025.1. Classification (NCBI taxonomy): domain Eukaryota; kingdom Metazoa; phylum Chordata; class Actinopteri; order Labriformes; family Labridae; genus Labrus; species Labrus mixtus. The sequence goes on along the minus strand of NC_083635.1, from coordinate 10,583,175 downwards.
ACCCTAAACATCACTTTCATGCCTCCTTCAGATTTTATGTCTTTATGTTTTTCTGCCTTCGTGCTGCATCTACATTTAAAATGTTGAAACCCAAAATCATTACATTACATAATGCTCCTTTAAAATATTTTTCATCATCTGTTTCTCTATTCTCCTCATTAAATTTTAATTTAATACCTTACAATGTTGATTTACTTTGACTCAAATAAACGTTTGCTTGCCTTCACCTACAGGCCGTCAAATCCGTCTTTTAACTTTTGGTTACCTGTGAGTTTAATGTTTCTGTCTTCTTGATTATTGTGTCGGGTAACCGTGTCAGAAAGTTTGAATATTTGAGGTAACAACTCCTTTAGATGTCGTGTTTTATTCCATCAACAGGCCAATACAGTGTAAATAATGAGTTCATGATGATATGCAACAAAGAAAAGCTTGACATTAGGCATTAATTGAAACATTATGTTCACTCTAAATTAATCAAAACTGCTTTGGATTAATCTTAAAATCATATTATTTGTACTATTATTCCATCTTTTTTTAGGGTTCTTCCTCGCTCACAGCTTGGGATTCACGTTTGCACCTGCAGCCTTCTCGTGCGCTTCTTTCAGCCACTTAATCAGGATCCTGTTTGTCTCCGCCGGCCTTTCCACCTGAGTCCAGTGTCCGCACTCCTCGATGTGTCCTCTGCTCAGGTTAGGGAACTACGATCACAAACACGGGGGTCAGATTCATGTCCCATAAAGGTCAATAGACTCAGGAGATGGAGATGGATCATCCCACTGCTTTTTATTAACTCACCGTGTCCTCCATCCCTTTGGAGAAGGCGGGCAGCAGAACCTGGTCTTTACCCGTTGTCACCATCAGGGTAGGCATCAGCAGCTAACACAAACACAAGTATGAATCAGACGCTCAGTTTAGTCTGCGGCTGAGAAGATCAAACTTTTATCTTTTGTTTGTGAACAGCTGGTTTGAATTTGAGTTGAACAGCGGCTGATCATCCTGCAGGGGCTCCGGGGGAAACATGCAAATGACGCAGCGTTTAACCATTTTTGAAACCTTCTTCCCGGGAGAGCTTCTTTTTTTTTTTTCAGGATATTTTAGGCTAATTTGTCATTTTCCAGTAAAAATAAGACCAGAAAAAACGCTCCAGAAGATTTCCTGTGAGCCACATCCACTACGTTTCAACTGGAAGACTGGCTGAATCTCGATTTTCCCCCCTGAGCCCTGAGCCTCCACGGACTGAGCAGGAACGTGCATCAAAGTCAGTGAGTGTGTGAGGGAGGACATGGAGATTTAGCCTCTGTTTCAGATGTACACATGCTCTGTTACAAACCTTTGTAGCAGGCCGAGAAAGTAGCCACTTCTGGTTCCCCTCGACGTTACGATACCAATTCAGCGGCCTCCTGTGAAACAAAAACAAAGGACTTAGGTTATTTACTCGATGCGACTTATTTCATGTTATTTAATACTCAAAATAAATCTCCTTCCTGATACCATTTCGGTTCATTCGAGGGCTTTATCTAAAGTAACAGCAAACATTTGACCTCACAGAAAGTCTCCTGCAGAGTCTTTCTTGTGCTATTATATGTCATAAATATTTAGCTACATCCAAACTTAAAAACCCTTTTAATGAGCTATGGCGCTGGTAGCTCGTGGTTAATGCGTGTACCCCATGTTCAGAGGATGTAATCTTCCTCGTGGGCGGCCCGGGTTCAAACCCGACCTGTGGCTCCTTTCCCGCATTTTGTTCCCCACTCTCTCTCTCCCTGATTTCTGACTCTATCTGCTGTCCTGTCGCTGAATAAAATAATAAAATTGTTCCGACCTGAAGCCGTGCTCTTTGTACCGGCTGACGTAGTACTGCAGGTCGGCCTCCGTCAGCATGGAGCTCTGGGGGATCTGCTCGGGCAGACCCACAAACAGACCGCCTACGACACACGGGACAGTCAGAATGTGACTTCCTCTTTGTTATCTGTCAAGAATATTCTGTGTGCGACCTCACCTCGAGCACAGACTCCTTCAGTGCTGATGATATGAGACTTCCCCTGACAGAAGACACAACATTGATTTATGATCTGCACACCTGATAGTGAGTGTTTCTTTTGTGTGTGTGTGTGTGTGTGTGTGTGTGTGTGTGTGTGTCCTCACAGCTTCAGCGCTGTTCAAAAACAAAATCTTGAACGTCCTCTCCAAGTCTTTCTCCAGCTCGGCCTCTGCAAGACCCTGAAAAACACAGCAGCACAAGCACACAGTGAGAGCTCTGCAGGTTGTCTCTTTTAGTCATTTTGTGTTTCTTTGGGATCAGCTTTGTGTCTTCTCTTTCTTCTTTTGTGTCTTTAACGTCATCGTTTGTGTCTCATTTTTTGCATTGTTTTGTGTCCCCTTTGTTTCACTGCATCTCACTTTTGAGTGTGTGTCTCCTGTATGTCTCTTTGTGATCTTGTTGAGTCGTTGTGATGGAGTTTTGTTTATCATTCTGTGCCTTCTTGTGGTCATGAAGTGTCTCCTCTTGGTTGTTTTGAGCCTCGTTGATTGATTTGTGTCTTAATGTGAGTTATTTTCTTTCTCCTGTTGGGTGTCTTTGTAATCTATCAGTGTCTCATTTTACCCATTTTGTGTCTTCATGTGTTATTTTAACCTCTATATGGGTTGTTGTGTGTACCTGTGGTATCATTTCATCTCTCCTTTGGGTTGTTTATATGTTGGGTGTCTATCTTTGTTATCTATTTGTTTGTCTATTTGTTGTCATTCTTGTCTCCTTTGGGATGTTTTCTGTCTCTTTTTTGTCTTTTTGTGTTTCTTTTTGGCGGCTTTGCAACTTCTCATGATTGTTTGACTTCAGCGTGTCAGCATGTTGACGTGTGTTTATGCTGCAGACGGACTTACAGGCTTCTGGAAGTAGACCTGGTAGTCAAAGATGGGAATCGACTTAATTTTCTCCATGGAATTAATGGCAGCATCGGCACGAAACAGAGGAGTGTTCAGAGACGCTGCAGCCCTTCACACACACACAACAAACAAACACATGTTTAACTTCTCTGTAAAGTATGGTCGCTGTAAGAAGCTCTGAGTTTGTGTTCACCTGACTCTCTCAGGGTAAAACTGAGCCATGGTCCACACCAGGGCACCGCCCCAGTCGTGACCCACCAGGGTGACCTGTGGCATGCTCTGGCAGAGAACGGAGAGAAGATATTTCACATTTTCTGTTTGTTTGATGCATCAGAAAGCTACACATGACGGTGAGATTAACCCTTTGTGTGTGCAGCAAATGTTCAGTGTGCAGGTTCTGTCTCAATATTAATGGAAACACTTTGAATAGTTTAATGAGGTCATAGTGTGTCCTTACTCACCATTTTGTCCATAAATGTGATTAAATCCTGCAAAATGATTAAAAAAACAAAAAAAAAACAGCATTAAATATTATCCGGTGGTGACAATTAATGTCCTACTTTGACTTTAGTGTTTGTTTAGTCACTCAAGTTTCATAAAAAACACCAAAAAAGATCCATAATGATGTGTAAATACAGCTGTTGTCTTTAATAAGATATCTTAGTGTTTGGGTGGTTCATTAAAGGGTTAAAAATCCAATGTAGTGTAATTAAAACTTCCTTTATTCACCTAAAAACATTAGGGATTTGTTTGCTTTCCTTGTCAAAGATGGCCGACTGTTTTTGTAAAATGTACAGAAACGATATTTTCCTCAGCATCTACTGTTTGTGTACTTCATTATTTCCTCTGTAAATTATGTTTGATGACGTGTGGAGGGTGTGAAGGGTGACTTTGTACCTTGCACAGCTGCTCCTGAGAATATTCCTCGATGTCTGCGGAAGAAATAAGAACAAGATCGTTTATGAAGAAGGTCGCTCTGGAGGTTGTAAAAGGAGGTTTTAGAAAATGTAAGAGTTTTTAATTTGGTTATTTAATACATCAGAAAGAGTCCTGCATTCAAACATTTTTGGTTCATGTGTCCAGGTTGTACTCTGAAGCACCCACCAGGTGGCGCTGTGGACTCTCCGTATCCCTTCATGTCCAGAGCCAACACCCTGAACCCCGCTGCTGCCACGGCTTGGATCTACCAGAGACACGAGAGGACTTTTAATGAGAGAGAGACCGAAAACAGTGAGTTTGATCCTGCCTGAAACTGTGACTGAACTGGATCTAAACGTCCTCAAAAGTTGAAACAAATTCAGCTGAAACAATTTGAAGCTTCTCAGATGTTCAAGATTTGATCTTTTTTCTTAAATAATTCAAATAATTTGAGTGTTTTTTTAATGATGAAGAAGTTTAGAGGTTTTTCTATTAGGTCACTTTGGACTTTTCTCACACTTTTTAATTTTTTTATAAACCAGACAATCCATGAATCAATAAGAGAAATAATCAGTTACATCATTAGTTACAGTTTTATACAAAAGTAGTGTTAAATGGGATTAAATGATATAGTACGCTGTTGTTTTCTCAGATGTAGGTGTTGATGAAATGCTGCTTTTCACATGTTGTAAAGTTACCTGGTACCTCCAGGAGTACCAGCTCTCAGGGAAGCCGTGACACAGCAGAACAGGCGGGCCCGAGCCCATTTCAACATAATGAGTCCTCACACCAGGCTGACACACACAAACACACAAAAATCAATATTAATATCACAACAACAATACACATTTAATTGTGCCTTAACGTCCATGTAATCTCTGAACTTCACCCTGATGGTGATGTATCCATGAGAGACTTCTTCAGGGTTGCAGGAGGACGGAGGACTCTCTGCTCCCACTGCCTGAAACACATATGAGTGTGCAACAACATGCAAATGTTAGTACAGTAACTTTCTGAGGATTACAGCAGCTCCTATTTAGTAATATTTGTATCTATTCATGCAGCATCTGATTACAGCGTCTTTGCAGTAGTGGACATTCTCAGTCAGTGTTTTTTATGCACACCTGAACTTTGGTTGACTTGGCCAGTTTGTCCAGAGCATCTTCCAGGTTCTCCACCAAGATGGCGTCCATCCCCGCTGCCTTGGCTGCCCTCACACCTTCCTCCTCTGCATCCAACCACAGAGCCTGAAACAAGACCGACAGGTAGTCCTTTTTGATGCTATTCAGAACTTCATGTTTTAAAATGATACAATCTCTGTAATTTGAATGGTGGAAAGTATTGAAAGTACTCAAGCTTTAAAATCTATTTCATGAGACACGTGCATAGGAGGGGAATGACTCCCCCCTGTACCTGTGTTGTATTGAATTTAAAATTCTGGTGTCCTCTACCTGCTGTGATGTCACTCCCAGCTGCTGCAGAGCAGCACTGAACATCTCAGGCTCGGGGACCCTGTGACCTGTACGACAGGACTGTAGGACCAGGTCAAAATGGCCACCGAGCAGAGACAGAAGGCGGGCTGGACGGTCTCCAGCTGAGGTGTCGTCCACCCAGTGATTGGCCAGCACAGCTGTCAGTAACCCTGATGGGCGGGATCAAAAAGCATGCCTTCATCTGTGAGTTTATCAGGATTCACGTTGTTATCTTCAGCAGGTTTATGCAAAATCTTGTTCATGTTTTAGCTTCAGGGAACCAAAAAAGTTTGCTGAGAGGCCTCGTTTGGCCCACAGGCCGCCGTTTGCCCACCCCAGCTGTTCATGTGAAGTGTGTGAGTGTTTGGATGTGTGTACCGCTCCGACGCAGGCTGACAGCTGTCTTCAGCACGGCCGCTTGGACGTCCATCATCACCTCACTGAGCTCCTCCAGCAGGCCTTTGACCGACCAATCAGACGGCAGAGTCACGCCCCTGACCTGCGCCTCCTTCATATACTCGTCCTCCAACACAGAAATCATCTACGTACACACACACACACACACACACACACACACACACACACACACACAATGAACAAGGATTTTCTAATGTAAAAAGACGAGGAGTAAATCGATGTCAGATTGTTTCAACCTCACCCACTTGAGAAAGTGTTAGCTCCCCTCTCTCCGCCCGGCTCATGGCACCGCCTTTAAGGGACGCCACACTAGACAGAAAACCACTGAAACAACAGGAAGTAACATTTTAAAAAGAAGCATGTCAACATGAGGAAGTCTAATGCAGTCACATGAATCTACTTGGGTCACCATTTGGTGTTTTTTCCACTGACAGGCTCAGGTTTACATTACAGACAGAATCCCTCCAGACCTGGGAACCCGGAAATGATTTTTTAGAAACAGAAAAGGACGCCCCATCGCTCCCTTCAAACACAACAGACTCCATTCATAAAAACTCTAACTTTACCCCACAAACTACAGATGTTTATTGTAAACTGCTGCCTCAATTTAGTGTTGATGTGAGACTTTGGTGTTTAAGATTGTAAGTATAAATCCAACACACTATTTGAATAACACAAATGAACTAACTGAACAGAGGACAAGCAAAGTTCAGCATGATAAGCAGAGCAACAAAAGGGATAACTCCTGACCTACTCCACAGAGCGTGCTTTGATTACAAAACACATGTCTTCATTCTTGGAATACTTTGGACTCCTCACTTCCAACAGACAAAAAGAAATCTTAAAGGGTTAAAATGTAAATGTTGCAAAAAGGCTTCCGAACAGTGAACACAAAAAGATAGCATGAAAACTACATGAGAAGTTTCTAAAGTAGTTTGGTTCAATTTAAGAGAAAAAACAAAGCTTGTTTTTAAAATAGCCTGTTGATTTGACTTTGCAGTAATACACTGGTCGTGTTCTCTTGCACAATGTGTTTTAAAGTACAGTAGTTAAAGGGACCGTTCTGCAGCATTTTTATTTCAGATATATAAAAGTTCTGCCACAAATACAAATTCAAGACTTTCTGAAGGACTTCTTGTGCAAGTTTTAATGTAGAATGCACAACATGTTGGAGGAAAATAATACTTCCAATGTGACCTGGATGACAAATCAAAAAAGATTTGATTTACAGTGCATAGAAATATGTAACACTCCCTTACCCTGGCAGGTTATGCAACTCCTCCAACTTGTTGAAAACAGCATGATGTCTGGTAGAAACTGTAACTCCCCACAAGTTGAACAGGATGGCTTTCTTCTCAGCCATCTCTTCCGAGGCTCAGTTCACACAGATTTCACTTTTCTGCTTCTGTTCTCCTGCAGGACTGAGGTCTCTCTGCTTTGTTGTGAAAGAGTGGAAAACTTTGCCCTCGAATGATTTGCCAGTGCAGATCCACCCACTCATCCTGCATGCTCCGACAGGGTTCATTATACACTTAGAAGAATCGGAGTCGAGTAGGCCAATTCCTTTGTTATTTGTTTCTCTGAATATGAGCATTGTTCAGGACTATGGTAGAAGGATTTCTCCAATATTTAAAATTAAATTAAAAAACAGCTCAAAGAGTGCATTTTTTCGTGGGGAAATTACAATAAAATACAAACCAATCCTTCCCTATGAAACTGTTCAGGTTGTCTTTTAATGATTTTCCATCTTCATGTCTGTATTTAAAATGTGATGTTTAAATTCGGCATTTGGCGAAAATTGCCCGAAAACGAGTTTGAAAAGTACATTTACAATTTGATCTGTCTAAAATAGACAATCTTTGACTGAACGTGATCTTCATGATGTATCGCGAGACTGTCAGAATAAACAGGAGCATTGTGGGAGTGCGTCTCTAACGCTCTCTTGTTGATTTCTCGATATTAGACGACTCTTATCACTTTTATGAAAGCTGAAATGCATAACGCAGTCGACATTTAATAATTAATTATTTTATTTTAACATTTTTCGTCCACAGTTGTTGGGACGGACTGTAACCATGGAGGCTGGAGAAGGTAAATGACGACTCTATGGAGCTATCCTAGTTAGCCGGAGATGATGCTGTTTATGCTGTTTAGCTGCTAACGGACAGTGCAGGTACATGAAGTCCTCCTTGCAGGATTTCACCCCTTCAGCCGCTGTGTGTGAATTTATTCAGAGACTGTCAGCTCAAGTGAACACGAAAGAAAGAGAAACACGTATGTTAGAGACTCAGCAGATATTTAAACCAATATTAATCCCTTTTTCCTCACTGTGTGCAAAGACTCTGCTGCCCTCATGTCATCATAATACTGTTTATTGAAGGGTCGCTACAAGTAGAAATCACTTAGTATTGGGTATTTTCTTGATTTAAAAAATGCAACTTAATTCCTCCAAACTCTAAATTGCATAAATATGTTGACAGGAATAAATGTTGGCAGCCTACTGATGCAATTTAGACAGTGTGGAGGATTTAACTGTCATTTTTTTAAATGCACCTGTCATAGGACGTGGATGTAATTTTTAAAAGCTTTATTCATCCCAGCAGGGAAATGTAGGCGTTCCAGCAGCCAGCATACATACAAACACACAACACATATATACATATACACAACACATATATACATACACACAACACATATATACATACACACAACACAACACATATATACATACACACAACACATATATACATACAAACACACAACACATATATACATACAAACACACAACACATATATACATATACACAACACATATATACATATACACAACACAACACATATATACATACATACACACAACACATATATACATACAAACACACAACACATATATACATATACACAACACATATATACATATACACAACACATATATACATACACACAACACAACACATATATACACAACACAACACATATATACATATACACAACACAACACATATATACATACACACAACACATATATACATACAAACACACAACACATATATACACAACACAACACACATACATATACACAACACATATATACATATACACAACACATATATACATACACACAACACAACACATATATACATACAAACACACAACACATATATACATACACACAACACATATATACATATACACAACACATATATACATACACACACACAACACATATATACACAACACAACACACATACATATACACAACACAACACATATATACATATACACAACACATATATACATACACACAACACAACACATATATACATACAAACACACAACACATATATACATACAAACACACAACACATATATACATATACACAACACATATATACATACACACAACACAACACATATATACATACACACAACACATATATACATACACACAACACAACACATATACATACACACAACACATATATACATACAAACACACAACACATATATACATATACACAACACATATATACATATACACAACACAACACATATATACATATACACAACACATATATACATACACACAACACAACACATATATACATACAAACACACAACACATATATACATACACACAACACATATATACATACACACAACACATATATACATACACACAACACAACACATATATACATACAAACACACAACACATATATACATATACACAACACAACACATATATACATATACACAACACAACACATATATACATATACACAACACATATATACATACACACAACACAACACATATATACATACAAACACACAACACATATATACATATACACAACACAACACATATATACATATACACAACACAACACATATATACATATACACAACACATATATACATACACACAACACAACACATATATACATATACACAACACATATATACATACAAACACACAACACATATATACATATACACAACACAACACATATATACATACAAACACACAACACAACACATATATACATATACACAACACAACACATATATACATACAAACACACAACACAACACATATATACATATACACAACACAACACATATATACATACACACAACACAACACATATATACATACAAACACACAACACATATATACATATACACAACACAACACATATATACATACAAACACACAACACATATATACATACAAACACACAACACATATATACAAACACACAACACATATATACATATACACAACACAACACATATACATACAAACACACAACACAACACATATATACATACAAACACACAACACATATATACATACAAACACACAACACATATATACAAACACACAACACATATATACATATACACAACACAACACATATACATACAAACACACAACACATATATACATACAAACACACAACACATATATACATATACACAACACAACACATATATACATACAAACACACAACACATATATACATACAAACACACAACACATATATACAAACACACAACACATATATACAAACACACAACACAACACATATACATACAAACACACAACACAACACATATATACATACAAGCACACAACACATATATACAAACACACAACACAACACATATATACATACAAACACACAACACAACACATATATACATACAAACACACAACACATATATACATACAAACACACAACACATATATACATACAAACACACAACACATATATACATACACACAACACAACACCTATATACATACAAACACACAACACATATATACATACAAACACACAACACATATATACAAACACACAACACATATATACATACAAACACACAACACATATATACATACAAACACAACACATATATACATACACACAACACAACACATATACATACAAACACACAACACATATATACATATACACAACACAACACATATATACATACAAACACACAACACATATATACATACAAACACACAACACATATATACATATACACAACACAACACATATATACATACAAACACACAACACATATATACATACACACAACACAACACATATATACATATACACAACACAACACATATATACATACAAACACACAACACATATATACATACACACAACACAACACATATATACAAACACACAACACATATATACATACAAACACACAACACATATATACATACAAACACACAACACATATATACATATACACAACACAACACATATATACATACAAACACACAACACATATATACATATACACAACACAACACATATATACATACAAACACACAACACATATACATATACACAACACAACACATATATACATACAAACACACAACACATATATACATATACACAACACAACACATATATACATACAAACACACAACACAACACATATATACATACAAACACATATATACATATATACATATACACAACACAACACATATATACATACAAACACACAACACATATATACATATACACAACACAACACATATATACATACAAACACACAACACAACACATATATACATACAAACACACAACACATATACATACAAACACACAACAAATATATACATACAAACACACAACACATATATACATACACACAACACATATATACATATACACAACACAACACATATATACATACAAACACACAACACATATATACATACAAACACACAACACATATATACATACACACAACACATATATACATATACACAACACAACACATATATACATACACACAACACATATATACATACAAACACACAACACATATATACATACAAACACACAACACATATATACATACAAACACACAACACATATATACATACACACAACACAACACATATATACATACAAACACACAACACATATATACATACAAACACACAACACATACATACATACAAACACACAACACATACATACATACAAACACACAACACATATATACATATACACAACACATATATACATATACACAACACAACACATATATACATACACACAACACATATATACATACACACAACACAACACATATATACATATACACAACACAACACATATATACATACACACAACACATATATACATACACACAACACAACACATATATACATACACACAACACATATATACATACAAACACACAACACATATATACATACAAACACACAACACATATATACATACACACAACACAACACATATATACATACAAACACACAACACATATATACATACAAACACACAACACATATATACATACACACAACACAACACATATATACATACACACAACACAACACATATATACATACAAACACACAACGCATATATACATACACACAACACAACACATATATACATACACACAACACAACACATATATACATACAAACACACAACACATATATACATACACACAACACAACACATATATACAAACACACAACACATATATACATACATATCCCACCCATACAAAAAACACGAGCCATAGCCAGGATAAAAAAGTGGTATGGATGGTCCATGTGCATAAGTAGCTGTTACTCATAGATAACAGTACAAAATACTAGCTCTGCCAGTGCATAGTATGATAGATAAATAAAGAATTATGATAAAAAAGCAGTCAAGTGTGCAAATATACAGGTGCAAAAAAATACAGTTTGATATATGCAGCTCAGGCTAAAGTTTAAAAGTTTAAATGTCTTCTGTCCGTACTTAAAGGGGAGTCGTTATAAAGTGCAGTTGCAGTAGGTAAAAAAGTATGATTCTCACAAGTATGATTCTTGTGAAAATCTCAGAAAGATGGAGGTGTCTTTGTAAACAAACTCTAGAGCAGCATCTGTTGTAGAGAGCAAACCACACGTGATGCCACAGAAGCCAGTGATGTTGAAGGGAAAAACACAAACATTGAGAATCATTTAGTTGGAAAAACTTTGTTTGTTGTCTTTTCCTTCACAGCATAATTTATTTACAGTAAATAAATCAAAAGAATTTGTTAGTAAGGTTATCGCGTTCCCCTCTTCTAGATGTCAGCAGTGCCACGCCCACAGAGGAGATGAACGGCGCTGGGAACCTGATGGATTTCTTGGACGAGCCTTTTCCTGACGTGGGCACATACGAAGACTTCCACACCATCGACTGGCTGAGGGAGAAATCCCGAGACACAGACCGCCACCGCAAGGTTTGACCAGCTTTTCCTTACATATCTATGTGTCGTATTAAGTTATCTGATGCTTTCTCGTTAGCACTTTATTTTCCCTTGGTTGAGCACAATTTTGAAACCTGGAACCGTTTAGTGTCTGATGAACATTTATTCCCTCCTGCTGTCTCTATATCAGATCACCAGTAAGAGTAAAGAGTCCTTCTGGGAGCTGTTCAAAAGCCTGCTGGACGCCTGGTCAGGATGGGTGGTGATGCTTCTCATTGGACTCCTCTCAGGTTGGATGATATAATGTACCGCTACCTGAACTGACAGAACTTCCTTACTGTGTCTCAGCAGCGAATAAACCATCTCTCTCAGCTGATAATCAAACTGTATCATGATCATCTCTAATCTAAATTTGGTACTTTTTGATGCTGTCGATAATCCAAATGAGGGTGATTAAATTGTTTTAATGTGTACATGTTTTGTTGTGTTTCCCATTAAACTTGAAATGTAATCTTTTACTCGATCATACAGAGATGAAAACACACCTGTTGTTTGTAGTTAGTGCTGTAATACGAGTAAACTGGCTCTTACCTGGGGCCGTCCTGATGTGCTCTGTGTGCTCTGCAGGTACGCTGGCCGGAGTCATCGACCTGGCGGTGGACTGGATGACGGACCTGAAGGAAGGCGTGTGCCTGTCGGCCTTCTGGTACAGCCACGAGCAGTGCTGCTGGACGTCCAACGAGACCACGTTCGACGACAGAGACAAGTGTCCGCAGTGGCAGAAGTGGGCTGAGCTGATGACCGGCCATGCTGAGGTCAGACCTGAGTCACGATCAATTTAATGGAAAAGTTACCAAATTAGGTGTTTCAGTTAAACAAGTTTTACAGACTAAATAAAGGTAGTCATTTCGTTTTAAAAAACGCCGTTCAATGAGGATAATATAACCGTTAGGGAGCATCAAGAGACGGGCTGGTTCACTAGTTTGGTGCATCTTTTATTGGTGCAGAATTATATTGCTTTAAAGCATACTGAGGAGCAATCATCTGGTTTTCTCAGGAAATCTTAAAAAAAGTATCCACGAACACCATTTTTTTTTTGCTCTGGCAGCGCCCATCTCTAATACAAGACTCATGCAGTTAAGTGCATAACACATACAGCCTAGTGTTGTAGTCAAGACCACAGTAACCGAGACCAGAGTGCTCCGAGACCGAGACAGGGCGAGCCCGAGTCAAGACCAAGACCATAAAAATAAATGAAAAATCATCAACACTCATTTAAACTGTAACATCGGGAAGGTCGCGGGTAAAAGAGTTCAACTTTGTAACACAGCAGCAACGCTTCTCCCTTTTAGCAACCAATCAGAAACAAGAAGGGGTGGGACTTCTGACATCAGCTTTGTCAACAACAATGGCGGAAGGAGGAGAAACTAAACTGACACGTCTCTTTGAGGGAACAATTTCAGGTCGGGAGCTGCGGCTGAAGCCAGGACACGATTCATTTACAGACATTTCCTAAAATAAAAGCAAATATCAAGCACACAGTCGGAGAGCTTTCGAAAACAGACAGAGGGAAGTAGGAGTTAACTTTTGTAACCTAGCAACAGTAAGCACCGGTGTGAAGAGGTCAGAGGAGAAGAAGAAAGGATGGATCACTGACAATAATCACAAATAAATGTTTTCTGTTGTTTGTTCTTTCAGGGAGCTGGAGCATACGTGCTGAACTACTTCCTGTACATTCTGTGGGCTCTGCTGTTTTCCTTCCTGGCTGTGTCTCTGGTGCGAGTGTTCGCTCCGTACGCCTGCGGCTCAGGAATCCCCGAGGTAACACAAACCGTTTAAAACCCAGTACAACATGAACACAGCCCTGTTTACCCAGTACACATATATATTTTTTATGTCCGTGCAGATCAAGACAATCCTCAGCGGCTTCATCATCCGGGGTTACCTGGGGAAGTGGACCCTGCTGATAAAGACGGTCACCCTGGTTCTGGCGGTGTCGTCGGGTCTCAGTCTGGGGAAGGAGGGTCCTCTGGTCCACGTGGCCTGCTGCTGTGGAAACCTCTTCTGCAGCCTCTTCTCTAAGTACAGCAAGAACGAGGGCAAGCGCAGAGAGGTACGCTGCTGGTGGTGATCAGCTGTTTGTAAAAAGTGAATAACACAGATAAAACACCAGAAGAAGAAGAAGAAGCGGATCATCAGAAGCTTTTTGTCATGTTGTAATTTTTAATTTAGTCAGGTTTTTTTATCGCTGACCTTGAGGTAACTTCAGAGTTAAGTTAGCAGAACAACCCAGAATAACGCTGAAACACGTCCTGTAATAAAACATAGAGGTTATGAAGCCTTAGTGAGAGTCGGGGAGGTTTTGATCCATCGCTGATCTCTGCTCTTCAGGTGTTGTCTGCTGCAGCGGCGGCTGGAGTGTCGGTGGCCTTCGGAGCGCCCATCGGAGGAGTTCTGTTCAGCCTGGAAGAGGTTAGTTAACAATCCTAAACGCACCAAACGCTGACCTTTAAATTGAAAGATAAACTGTTGTTATCTCCAGAGGAAACATGCAACAAGAATCTCCTCTTGCATCATCAAGCACGACTGGAAATGTAATCGATCTTTTTAAGATATTGATGAATTCTTGGTTGAAAAGTTTGGGCGCCGTCTGTCGACCAATCGTGTTGCTGCCGCCGTGTTTCTCTGTCTCCGTCCAGCTGTTTGTTGAAGCTTCCTTCCTCTCTCCTGCAGGTCAGTTACTACTTCCCTCTGAAGACTCTATGGCGTTCGTTCTTCGCCGCCCTGGTCGCTGCCTTCACCCTGCGCTCCATCAACCCGTTTGGAAACAGCCGCCTGGTGCTCTTCTACGTGGAGTACCACACGCCGTGGTACATGGCCGAGCTGGTCCCGTTCATCCTGCTGGGCGTGTTCGGCGGCCTCTGGGGGACCCTCTTCATCCGGGCCAACATCGCCTGGTGCCGGCGGAGGAAGACCACCCAGCTGGGGAAGTACCCGGTCCTGGAGGTCATCGCTGTGACGGGAATCACGGCCGTGCTGGCGTACCCTAACCCGTACACTCGCCGCAGCACCAGCGAGCTCATCTCTGAGCTCTTTAACGACTGCGGCGCTCTGGAGTCCTCCCAGCTCTGTGATTACATCAATAACCCCAACATGAGCCGACCGGTAGACGACATCCCGGACCGCCCGGCAGGACCCGGAGTCTACAACGCCTTGTGGCAGCTCGCCCTCGCTCTCGTCTTCAAGATAGTCATCACCATCTTCACCTTCGGCATGAAGGTCAGTAGAAGCAAGAGAAAGGGGAATACCAAACAGAGTTTAAACACAGAGTTTTATAAAACGCCTTTTTTGTTTTTCTTACGTCAGTGCTGATGGTTATTCTTCACTTTTTCAACTCATTATTCAGAACATATTTTCCGTCTCGCTGCTTCAGAAGGATTAGTACAGTAAAATAATTAATTACGTTTTTTTTAATCACAATAGACCTTTGTGGAAAAAGTTCCACATCGCGGGTTAAAATGATTTATGACGACAACATCTGATGGACAGGAATTACGTTTTTGTACACTTGAAACAATATTTGTTTTGTGAAACAATAACAGGTTAGTGTGCGTGTGTCGATGGAAAATAAACCTGAATGATCCTTGATATTAGTTGGCTTTGACTTGAATGAGCTTGGCCATATTTTTCAAGCGAGGCAAGTTTATTTCTATAGCACATTTCAACAACAGGACAATTTAAAAAGCGTCATGACAGAGGAAAGAAAAGAAACATTAAAATATATATATATATTGAAATTGTTAAATCTGAAAATATGTTCAAATAAAAATAATTAAAATTATGTAAAAAAAAAAAAAAAATGATTACAGTGCAGAGTAAAAGTTTCAAATCTTATTAAAGCTGTTTAATTAAAGGCAGCTGTAAACAGGTGAGTCTTCAACCTGGATTTAAAAGAGCTGACAGTTTCAGCAGACCTGCAGTTTTCTGGGAGTTTGTTCCAGATATAAGGAGCATAGAAACTGAACGCTGCTTCTCCATGTTTAGTTCTGACTCTGGGGACAGAGAGCAAGTAAGTAAGACCCTCAGCACCCCCCTGCATGCAGAGTTTAGACTTCTGCCGACAGGGCGGCGCTTCACTTATGTTAGGAGGTCGAAATCAAATAGATACCTGAGGTCGTTTGTTCCATCAGCTGTTGGGTTTTTAAATAGGAACTTGTACTATTTAACCCTTCGCTGAAGTGTGACGATCCTGCCTCCTCTCCAGATCCCGTCGGGTCTCTTCATTCCCAGCATGGCGGTCGGAGCTATCGCAGGACGGATCGTGGGGATCGCCGTGGAGCAGATGGCGTACCACCACCACGACTGGATCATCTTTAAGAACTGGTGCCGGCCCGGTGCAGACTGCGTCACTCCCGGACTGTACGCCATGGTGGGAGCGGCCGCCTGTCTGGGTGAGAGGACGCAGCTTCTTCACACACAATAATAATTATAATACAATTTTTGCAAATAAATGAGAAAATGTATTTTTTTAGACCTCCAACTGAACCGTCCTCTGTGATTGTGTCCCCTCAGGTGGGGTGACCAGGATGACCGTCTCTCTCGTGGTCATCATGTTCGAGCTCACCGGCGGTTTGGAGTACATTGTGCCTTTGATGGCCGCCGCTGTCACCAGTAAGTGGGTGGCGGACGCCTTTGGGAAGGAGGGAATCTACGAGTCTCACATCCAGCTCAACGGTTATCCCTACCTGGACATCAGGGACGAGTTCACCCACCGCACCCTCGCCACAGACGTGATGCGGCCCCGCAGGAACGACCCCCCTCTGGCAGTCCTCACCCAGGACAGCACCACGGTGGAGGACGTGGAGGCGCTGATCAAAGACACGGATTACAACGGCTTCCCGGTGGTCGTGTCCAGAGAGTCGGAGAGGCTTATCGGCTTCGTTCAGCGCCGGGACCTCACCCTCGCCATCAGTAAGTCAAATAAACTGTCTTTTAACCTCACAGCCAGAAAGTGATTTTATTCTCCAACCAGACCCGGTGGTGATTAATGAAACGTCTCCCCTTTCTTCAGAAAACGCTCGTCAGAAACAGGACGGCGTGGTGAGCAGCTCCGTGGTGTACTTCACCGAGGACGCACCGCAGCTGCCCGCCACCAACCCTCAGCCACTGAAGCTGCGACGCATCCTCAACCTCTCCCCCTTCACCGTCACCGACCACACGCCCATGGAGACGGTGGTCGACATCTTCCGCAAGCTCGGCCTCCGTCAGTGTCTGGTGACGAGGAGCGGGTAAGGACAGACTCATTATTCATTAATGTTTATGACATTTCAAGAACCAAAGAAAAGTTCAAACAAAGAATCCAAAAATGATTTAAATAGTCAAAATCAAAATAGTAAAAGTAAGAACAAGAATCTAGAAATGATGGGAAGCCAGTGTGAAGAAGAGTCAGGGTTATATGTGACCTTTTGGACGACCCGGTTCTAGTCTGACTGCAGCATTAAAATAAAATAACAGTCCTGACAAGAACCTGAAGAGAAATTATTTTACAGTTTAAAAAATGTAAATGTGGACCTTGAGCGTTATTTGCTGCATTGGAAAACTATGCTTTTCTGGTGATGATAGATGTTTTCTTTAGAGGTGTAACAGCGCCCTCTGGTGGTTACATTATTAACTTAATTTTAAAAGAGTACATTTATTTGGGGATTTTTGGACTTTTTGTCTTTATTTGATAGGACAGTGGATAGAGTAGGAAATCGGGTAGAGAGGGAAATTACATGCGGGGAAAGGAGCCGCAGGTCGGACCTTACCGCAGGCAGGACTGAACCGCTAGGCCATCTGCACCGCTGTACACAATGTATTGATTATGACCTTTAAGGGGTGACATTGTTTGTTTTTTAAAGTTGTGAGAAAAGGTATGAGGTACAGCAAAAAGTTGAGAAGTGGGAGCCGGATAAATGTCGCTGTCTGTTAGTTTTCTCAGATCACCTTATGACTAACTTTGTCAGAGGTAGGACGTTTATTCATTTATACATTAATGAAGGTAATTTAGTTTTCTTCTGCTACATCAACAACCCTGAGAAGACCTGAAAGACCCCTGAACTTGTTTCTGTTTCTGTGTCTGTGCAGGCGTCTCCTGGGAATCATCACCAAGAAGGACGTTCTGCGACACATGGCCCAGATGATGAACCAGGACCCTGAGTCCATCATGTTCAATTAGGAGGGAAAAAGCAGCTTTATTTTGACGGTGTAAATATGTGAAACGAGTGCGACACTACTGTACTGCAACATGTGAAACGTCCCTCCTCCTCAGCTCATGACAGGCAAGTCCCTCCCTGCAGTCTCCACAGCAGTTCTGCTCCCCGACCTCTCTGCGTAACTGCTGGAATATCTAAGCAGCCGCAGAAAGCTTTGACTTCAGTGTTTTTTATTTCAAACCCTCAGAAGGTGAACGGTTTGCAGTCTTAATATGTAAGCTTAGAACGACACATCTGGTACGCAGGCATGGAATGATCCCATCACACATTACAGAGAAACACCTGCACACTGTCCGGATTGCACAAATATGTTGGCAACCTCGCCGTACGTAAACGTCACCAGCGTATTTGTGCAAAGTCTGACAAAGTGAAGAAAATTAATCTGATACTAAAAATGTCAGGAATAACAGTTTAGGCACAAGCTGAGGTATATGAAGTTAAAAACAGACTGATCTTTACATTGGAGAACGTGGAACCTGATTGTTCCTGTTAATTTTTGAACAATTAATTGTCTCAGTGAAGTTTGTTACATCAGTTGAAACGACTAAAAAAAAAACGTATCGTCTAGAACAGAATAGACTTCAGGTTTGAAAGCATGTAGCTCTGACACCTAGTGTTTAAAATGGGTACTGCAGTCTAAATTCTAAACATTGTAGAGAGCTGTCTCCCCCCCTCCTCTCTAGAGTCGATGCTCACACAGGTCACCATGTGGTGGACACTGAAGCTTCAGTGTTTATCCAGCTCTGCATGGGTCTGTAAACCTTTCTGTGTTATAACCTCTCTCCATTTTTCAAAAGCATCTCCAATATTGATCCTAGTTTGAGCACGTTTCTGCTCGTGGAGCTTATTAGAAACATGCAGAGGCTTTTTAGGTCGGGTACAATCACTTCTATCTGAACCACTTCTCTTGACCGCTTCCATCGCTGCAACACCTGTTGACCTGATAACTGCTCTCATATCTGGCAAACCGAGGGGCATTCAAAACGGCCGTGTGGGGGGGGGTCGCCTTAAAAGCGCCTACCTTCTCTGGTCCAAACAAATCCAGAGCATTCAGGAGCAGAATCTAAAGTTAGAAGGAGGACATACTGGCTGCTGCATTGTTGTCAGAGAAGCCAGCACTTCAACACAGCATGTTTCCTTAATGTCTGATCATATATTAAGGTACCTTTATCATTTGAAAAACGGTTTGAAAGATAATGCAGAACTGTAAAAATGGGACCAGCTGTGAGGAATAACAACGTCAGCCAGTTTGGGACTGCTGCTCTTAGTGTTGTGTCGCTGCCATATTTATATTAATGTTATTTTTTATGCATCAGAGGCAACATTCATCTTTTTGTAACTTCGGCCTGAAGGCACAAACTGTGACACTCTATGTTATTTTACTGTAGCACTACAGCTCCCGTTAATTTAAGGTGTGTCAAAAGGTTCCCAAGAGCCTCAAATGTGAGAGGAGACGAGACAACAAACTTTGTGAGCTTCTTGTTTAATTTATTATAGATTCTGTGTTTATGTTGAAATGTTAACTGTGCTGCCACAAACCTCACAAACTCCTCCATCCAGTACATTCACTCAGGCAGGAAGTGAAAAGACTCCCTGCATCTCTGACCAATCTGATCAGTTATTCCCTCTAGAAGTGCACATACTGGCTATTATCTTATCGTCAAACTGTCGGCTTTCTATTCGAGGTGGTCTAAGCTTTTTTTTTTTTGGTCTCGATCTCACAATCATCAGGAGGCAGACGCTTCATTTCTGCGTCAGAGCTTGGAAAACATTTGTCTTTTGTTTCGCCGTTGACCTCCAGAAGTCCAGATGAATTTGATCGTCAGACGTGTCTTGCAGTTTGATGGAGGGCGGACTCTTTGCCCTTAATCAGATTTCACCACATTTCTCTCACATCGCCATAAAACCGTGTTAACAAAGTTTTAAAAAGTGTTTCAAACCAGACTGAAGCTGAAATATCTGTTACTAGTTCAAAACATGTTTAGATTAGACACCTCTCCTCCTCCAAAAGGCTTATTCAGTTCTCAATTAACTGCTAGACGGAGTTAAGGCCCTTACACACCAAGGAAATCGTCGGTGAGCGATCGTCGCCCTAGTCTTTGCGGTGTGTCCAGCTGTCCCCGGCCGTCTGTGGGTCGTTGGGGGTCACATGTTCCAAGGTGAGACTGGGGCTGCAGTTGTTTTGAGAGAGAATTCCAAACAGCGTTGTAGATTGGTGTCTTAGACCACAACCCGGGTTGAGGGCTTCTTTAACACCCCTTTCAAACCAGCGGCCTTCCCTGGCCAGGATGTGCCCCATGTCATCTTCAGAGGAGGGTCCTTCATCCTTCAGATGTAAGTGGACTGCAGGATCCAGTCCTGAGAAGCTGGCTCCCCTATGCTGTGCCATGCGTTTGTGTAGTGGTTGTTTAACCTCTGCACCGGTCTCTCCCATCATGAGCATGCTAATGATCCACAGAGGCTTACATTTCCAGCTCCGTCCACCAGTTAGTTTAGAGCTGAGGGGAGGTGAAACGTCTTCAACATCTTAACTAAGTCCATGATCAAGTTTGAAAACTTACCTGGATGACTGAGAACCTCCGCAGACGACATTAAAGCTGAAACCTCTTTCATTTAAGAGACATTAAAAGTCAGGCAGCTGCAGACGGCTCATAAAAGAAGGGAATCGTGGAAAACCGTGTCGTAGATGTTGCTGAAGTTTCTGCAGAACAAACCCGATCATTTCCTGCACTTTGAAAGACTGTGAGAAACTCCTGGGCTGAACATCCAGTGTCTTTAACCCCTGCGTTCTTTTGCTGTGTCGTGATTTTTGTTGTAATAAAAGAAATCATTTTAGCTGCTAACAGTTCATAAAAACTGGAAGGTTTTGTATGAAACACACTCACCATGTTGTTGAAATTACCAAGTTTGTGTTTTTAAATGCCAAGAGAATGTAATGTGGAACGACACGGTGTTGTACATATTGAAGATTTATTGTAAACATGTTTTATTTAATATCATTTTGTCTGACACTAACATTGAACCCTGTTCTGTTGTTATTAACTCTGAGTATTTATGAGAATCATGACTCGGACAGAAATGAGACATTTGCACTTTTTGTTTTTGGAATTTGTAAAAGAAGCGGTTGACAAAATAAACCTTAAAATGTTCGTCCTCATGGCGCATAAACGTGGTGGCTTTGCTGCTTTTTTTTCATGTGTCATATTGATGCTTTTAACGAGACGAACTGGCTTCTGTCGTCATGGTTACCAATGTTGGATCTGTGTTCTAAGATTCTTCTTTTCAGCTGAAGGTGGAAGCTTTCTTTGCAAAGTTGCTCTGGGGGAAGTTGCCAGAAGGTGCAGACTGCTGGTGATGAATTCCATGAACTGTACATCGGAGCTGCTTCAGGTGAGTAGACGTAGTCTTCCTTTTATATATTTATTTTGCCCAGCACCCAGAACTCAATGCGCATGCTGTTTGATAATTTTTGTATAAACACGCTGTAGAAAACCTTTAAAACAACGGTTATCAATTTCAATTCAATCAATCAATTTTTATTTGTATAGCGTCAACTCATAACAAGTGTTATCTCGAGACACTTTACAAAAAGAAGGTAAAATACCTTACTCATTGTTATGTTCCAAAAAGCAGGTAAAATACCTTACTTATTTCTATGTTACAAAGATCCGGCCTATCCATCATGAGCACTTTAGCAAAGTGTGTGTAACTCACAGAAGATGACAGTCACAAAGTCGTGTCAGGGAACTGTTTGTGTTCTTTATTTTCATGCTGTCAAAATCAATCATGGGGAAATAGTTTGTAACATTTCATTGTATTAATCCACATGTTGTGCTGTTGTGAGTATTGGAGGCAGCAGAAAGGTGTTTGTTGTGTTTGGAGCTCTCCTGCACAGAGGAAATAAAATCCGTCAGGCTCTGAAGGTGAAACATTCAATTATAAGTTTGAGTTCTACTTAAATATCCTCCTGCTCTGATAAACAAGATGAAGATGAACGTTTGATTACGCTCTGATAACAGCCTCCGTTTACTAAATATCAAGCTACATTATGAATTCATCGTCTTGTTGAAATGTTCCAATGAGAAACAAACATCTTATTGTCCCAGCGACTCTCTTATATGAATCAAAACATTTAAGTTGCAACCACATGCAAAACTATACAGATTGTGTTTAGTCCTGTGTCAGCCGTGCAGATTGGTGCATCCCTAAAATTATTAGAAAGTGCTCAGCTAACTCTTAAACATCTCCCTTTAACACAGTTGATGGGTATCATGCTCTGTCAGCCAACACAGACGTAAAACATTCAGACTGGACTGATGATGAGGAGCCATCTCTTCTTCCTCAGGCTTTGGTCGTCGGCTCCTCGTCTTTCCCGGCTCTTTCTAAGGTGGAGTAATACTCCAGGGCCTGCCGCACCGGCTCCAGAATATGCTGCTGCATGACAAAACGACAGCAGAAGAATCTCTGATTGTCAGAATTCAGACACTTCTCATTGAATCTTATCTGTTCTGACTCTTAAGAGCACTGGTGATGTTTTACCTCCAGACAGGGGAACAGCTTGGTGAGCTCGCTGAAGAGCGGCAGGAGGACAAACCGGATGAAGCTGGTCTGAGAGGACGGTTTGGACACTTTGTCCCGGTCCATGAAAGGAGCCACCGGGAGACCTTTGAGTTTCTCTGTGTCACTCTGCACGTCGAAAACGAGAACAAAGGTTGTCACATTTTTTGATATCTGAGGTCAACCCTAATTTCCACCTGTAAACATTTAGAGAAGTGTTGCTACTTAAAGGTGAATTCTGACGGGCTGTTTGCAGTCGCTCCTGAGGCTGAGATTACAAACCTGGTTGAAGAACTCCTGCAGCAGACAGTCCAGCCACTGCTCAGCCACGGCCATCGGCCTCGCCTCGTTGGAGATGTCGCTCACCTTCACCATGATCTTCATCAGCTGGAACCAGAACCAAACACACAATCACAGGTATGACAGTTTTCATTCTAAGCTTAATTGATTCAGAACTGATTCATCTTATAGCACGATTTTTAAAGGATCAGTATGTAACTCTGACACCTAGTGTTTTAAATGGGTACTGCAGTCCAAATTCTAAACATTGTAGAAAGCTCTTTTTTTTATAAGCTCAATTAAAACCTCACAAAGCTATCAACTTCTTTAAGAAACAAGCTTCCGAAGTGTGTTTCTGTACCACTTCTTTGTGCTCCTTGTTGTTGAAGTCGAATGCCGGCTGGATCGATTTAAACTTGTTCAGAATTTCGTTGTGTCTCGCCATGTCGGTGGCCAGAATGCACCTACAGGAATGAACAATAAAACAGAATTAGCAACACGACATCATCATCATCATCATCATCATCATCAAAGTGACAGAAGCTGTTGGTCTTACCTGATCATTCCTCCACGGATGAGTCTGTACTGCTCACTGCTCAGGTTTTTCAGGATGTTGCACTCCGGCTGCAACGATAAAAAGTATTTTTTAATCTGTTTCAAACTTCTTGATCTCAACTAGGAATGTTTACTTTTGTTTAACAGTTAGAGCATGCTCAAGGAAAATAGATTTATGATTCCTTTATTCCTGGTATTAATCAAAACATGAAGAATGTTCTTGTGTTAAAGTGTAAGAAGCATCAACATCAGAAGTCCTGACAGACTCTCTAAAATCAACTGACCTCAAACTTTATATCTTATCGGAATGTAAACAATATGGCAGGGAGCGAGAAAGCTGTTCTGTTACAAATCTTTGCTGCTCCCTGTTCTTTTATTATTCTTTTGTACCTTGGACAGAATGCCGAAGGCGACAGCACAATGGTGGTTTTCCAGAGGTGAAATGTCGTTGTAGCGAATAGCTAAGTCGGTCTGAGCGTTGATCTGTGTGATTTTTAAAGAGAAAAAAACGATTAAAATCCAAACAATCACTTTCATCATGAGACAAACGGATTCACGCTGACAGCTGACCTGGAACACGTTGTTGTAGCCGGGGTGGTCGAGGTCGTGGCACAGAGCCGAGGTCAGCATGATCAACAGGTCAAGTCGTGGTAATCTACTCCTGAGGTCGGTGAGCCAGATCAGGCCGTACATCTGCAGACGATCAGCAGCAACACAAGAAAAACAGACGAAATCCACTTTACTAAACATGAACTGTGACCCTGCACCTGACACCTCTCTAAAGATAAACCTCCTACCATCTGAGTGACACAGAAGCAGTGGTGGAAGTTGTGGAAGGGGATGCTGTTGTAGTGACAGTACACCTCAAACAGGAAGTTCTGCAGGACGTCCAGCTCAATGTGGAACACCATCAGGAAGTCCAGGTCTGTGAACATCACCTGGAGGAGCACCAGCATCTCCGCTTCCTCCCACTGCCTGTTAGAAACACCACACACACACACACACACACACACACACACACACACACACACACACACACACACACACACACACACACACACACACACACACACACACACAGCTGTGACAGGTGGGTGTGTGTGAGCATGGGACAGTGTTTATATGTATTTGTGCTCACCAGTTGTCGAAATTGGGAGTTTTCAGATGCTCTCTCACTTTTTCCGTCATCTGCAGCGAGCTACGGCAACACAGAAGGGACACAAATTGCTCTATACTTTATTTCAGACCCATGGGTGCATATCATTACTTTTACTGTTGTGGTGTTTGTCCCTTTCAGGCTCAGGTTGTTATTCTAAGTGTGAGACGTTACAGAAAGGATCCCGACAGAGAAAGATCTTCTTTTTTTTTTTTTTTTTTTACAGAGTGAAGGTTTTTGAACATAAAGGTCAGTCTCTGTATCTCTGAGGGGATCCTTTCTGTCAACAATCTGAGCCTAAAATATAAATGATTATTATCAAAACTGACTAAATAATGATACTCATTCACAGTGAAATTCGCGGTGAAACCAGACGACGAGGTCACCTCATGATAGTGAAATTCTTGCGGACTTGCTGGCGCTCCTCGTCCACGCTCAGATGAGACGTCGTGGGTTTCTTGGAGAACTTGGAGCGGTGATGGTCGCTGTCTTTGTGGAAGAGACCCATCCAGTTCAGGTGCTGCACACTCTGACAGCAAAGAAAATCAAACTTCTTCTTTATTATCAGAAAAACCTTTCAGGATCTAAACAATGTGTGATGTGCAGGGAGCGAGTTAAAAGCCCAAACGTCCTCTAAAGGGCCTTTCAGATTGCAGCTCTATAACGACCACTTCATCAACACAACACACATTTCTGCAGCTGTCACTCAGCTCGGCGGCGTGCAGATACACTCTCACAGATTGAGGCATGGATAGTTTGGGGCCTTTTGTGAGTATTGGGGGCTTTGTTTCAATGATAGAATGAGCAAAGTGTATTTTTGGGATTACAGTGACACACCTCTAGCTTCCTCTTAAAAGACTCCACTTGGCTCTTCAGCTCATCAATGATGTCCGGAGTTTTCCCAACGTCTTCCATGACTTTGCTCTCCAGGTGTTGCAGCCTGAGGACGGAACAAAGAAACTACAGTGGCTACTCACCCAGAAAACACTTCATTTAACCCCCTCCTCAGGGTATTAAGATTAAGATTTACTTTATTGATCCCTGCAAGGGGAAATATCTCACCTGCTCTCCATGTCGTCCAGCTCTGTTGGCATCCCCACACCTGCACACAAACAAATCAAATGTGATTGACTTTATGAAATGAAGTCATTACATCTGAAAGGTTTAGAATGAAAACAGGCAACATGCTCGCCAGGTAGAAATGGAAAATACTGTCGTTTTTTAACTAATTAGGAAATAAAATAAAGACTATTAAGAGATACACTTGAACTTCTTTAACTCGTTAGGAAATGATCTGGATTTGTTTGAACCAGAGACGGTAGGCGGTTTCAAGACACCCCCACACGGCTGTTTTGGACGCCCCTCTGTTTGTCAGATATGAGAGCAGTTATCAGGTCAACAGGTGTTGCAGCGATGGAAGCGGGTCAAGAGAAGTGGTTCAGATAGAAGTGATTGTACCCGACCTAAAAAGCCTCTGCATGTTTCTAATAAGCTCCACGAGCAGAAACGTGCTCAAACTAGGATCAATATTGGAGATGCTTTTGAAAAATGGAGAGAGGTTAGAACACAGAAAGGTTTACAGACCCATGCAGAGCTGGCTAAGATGTTATTCACAAATCTTTTCAATGTGTCATCCTTTAAATTTGGGGCCTGAAATTGTCGAAACCTGCAGCATTTTACAAGAAGAGTGAAAAAGTAGATTTAAAAAAAAATATATTCTTCTTTCTTTTCTATTTTAGATCGCCTGACTTGATTTATTCTGTGCCCGTCTTTGGGTCTGAGCTGGGTCCTTCAATAAATACTTTATATCAGTATGAATTTATAAAAAGACGATTTTGGTCTGAAAAAAGGTCTTGAGGGATGTTTTTTTATCCCAAACTGCATTTCTTATAAATCAGCGTCATGCTGTCACAGATGAGGTCGCTCACTCTGCAGGTCTGACGCCACCACCTCCAGTCGGTAGTACGAGTCCTCGCTGTTGGCCTCCAACCGGGGAGAGATCTTCACCACGCTGCCGTTTGTGTCGTACAGCTTCAAGATGTGGTTAGACCCCGCCTCCGCCGCAGCCCGGAACAGATCTGTCATGGGGAGGGTTAAAGATTGTGAGCTAATGACTAATGAAGTTTGATGTAAGCATTGTTGGCTTTATAAGAGCGTGAGATGTAGATCGATGACCAGAAACAAGACGAGAGAGGAGGACATAAGACAACAGTGAGTTTTTATTACCAATAACAGAATCACAGAATGATTTATCTAAAGTTAACATTAAAGAACAAAATGCTTTTATGGTGCACATAAACCCTTTTTTATTTTGTTCTGTTATTTTGTCGTCTTTAAAGCTCGAGGACTCAACTCAAGACGTTTTTGAGGTTGTTCATCACTGAGTGAGGATTAGAAGACGACCTGTCACACCCACATGGACGTCAGGCTGCAGGATGGATGCCACAGGAACACTCAGAGTTATTAGAACAGTCTCTTAAACATGCTCCTTTACCATAAATATCTGACTTAAATTCCTCTTTTAACAACTTCGAAATCGCTACGTAGTTTTATTTATTGAAATTGAGATGATGTCATTGAAACCCGCTCGGCCCCTCTCTCTTACCTTTGACGTCTGCAGCTGAGTTGTTGGCTCCAAACTCTGCCTGCTCCAGCCTCCCATTTACCATAAAATGAATGATTTTTGTTGTCATCCTCGGGCCAGGTGGGACATGACCAGCTTCAGTAAGGGAAAATGAGACCTCTTGACATTGACACCTGGAAGCTGAAAAGGACCACCTGCAGCTGACAGAGAGCCCACCCACCCACCCACCCACCCATCCTCTCCCCTGCAGGACCCAAAGCTCTCATACTGGAGGAGAATATCCATGTTTATGAATCCAGTCTCCTGCTATCATAGATCAGCTAATCCGTCACAGCGACTTGAATTACCCTGATCCGTTTGTCCTTTTTGTATGTTGTATTTTTTATGTAGTCATGTTGGTTGAATGTTGTTTGTCATATTTGATGTATATTTTGTATGTGTGTTGCATGTGGACAAGAGGAAGAGAAGCTGCTGCATTTGTGATCTGAATAAAATAATGAAGCAGAATCAGTTGGACACATTCACATGGTTGACGGAAAGCTTGGACCTCATCTTTTTGCCTTATCTTTTTTATTTGTTTTACTTGGTAAAGACGGCTTTGCTACATCAAAGTACAATACTGCACCCAAAATATTCTGAATTAAAATAACTGGGTTTAAAAACTACATTAAAAGAACAAGGAAACAAAAAACTATTAACTAGTAATTAGTAACTTTCAACCCGTTTTTTTTTTTGAGTGACAAATTCTGAAGGTTTGATCCAAGTCCAAACCAAAACTAGACTACTTGATCTAATTTCAGAATCCTCATTTAATCTTGAAGATCAGGATTTCAAGGTTTAATCCATTCTGTTAGCTCAATTTTACAGTGGCTCCAACAGGTAACTCGGGAGCTGCAGGTAACTCGCGGGCAGGTTTTCAGTAGCTCACCTACAG
Organism: Labrus mixtus; assembly: GCF_963584025.1. NCBI lineage: Eukaryota > Metazoa > Chordata > Actinopteri > Labriformes > Labridae > Labrus > Labrus mixtus. Next base: position 10,553,898 of record NC_083635.1, on the reverse strand, counting down.
GTTGACTGACTGTGTTAAAAATAAAATTAAATCTGACTACAGTAAATGCACCTCTTCCCACTATTCATGTATTTGTTCCATAAAAACAAGTGTAAAGTAGTAATGTTTTATTGGACATTGATGTGAATTTTCAGCAACATAGCTTACTATGTGGCACAATAAGAAGTGTAAAATATTCACATTTTTTTCTTGGACCTTGATTTGAATTTAAGATTATTGATAAGCATCGGCTTATTGCAATTTCCCACGTGTACAAACAGCAGCTTAATTCAGCTGATGTGTGCTATGTAAATAAATGCAGGTGATTTGATGCAAGTAGCTCTTGACCACTTTCATTTTTTCAAAGTAGCTCTCAGATGAAGAAAGTCAAGTCAACTTTATTTATATAGCACATTTATAACAGCCGAGGCAGACCAAAGTGCTGTACAGTAAATCAGGCAAAATACATTACATCCAAAACATCATAAAAACACGTAAAAGCAAAAATTAAAAGTGAATTAAAACCCAAAACAATAGTAAAAGTTCTAATAGACACTGCTGCTGGGATAAAACACTCAACTAGAGGTCAAAGCCAAGGAAAAGAAATGGGTTTTTAAAAGTGACTGCTCAGTTGTGGCAGCAGATCTTATTTTAAATGGTAATCTGTTCAAAGTGTCAGAGCTGCAACAGAAAAGGCTCGATCGCCCCTAGTTTTGAGCCTTGTTTTGGGCACGTCCAGGAGCAGCTGGTTGGAGGACCTTAGTGCTCTGGATGGAGCATGAACCTGGGGGGGGGGGGGGGGGCAGAGCCTTCTCCATAGCTGCCCCCTCCCTCTGGAACTCACTCCCTACACACATTCAACACTGCACCGACCCTCCTACTTTCAAATCACTTATCAAAACTCACCTCTTCAAACAAGCTTTTAAGGTATGATTGTGATGTATTTTCTGTTTTCTGTAGTTTACCTTTATTGTTGTTATCTTTATGATTTGTGTGTAATGCTGCGATGTCCATTAGTCTGTCCATACTGTGCTGTTCTTTATGTTTTAACTATTGTAAAGTGTCTTTGAGTTTTTAAAAGCGCTTATAAATAAAATGTATTATTATTATTATTATTGTTATTATTATTATGAACATGTAGTAGTTCACTTAGGTAGTGAGGTTGGAGACCCTACAGTGTATGATCAGGCCCTGCTCCTTGAGGCGGGTGTTATTGCGCATGCCCACCAGCAGGCGTCGTAGTTCTGCGAGTTTCACACTGCAGGTTCTACGGCGTCTGCCAAGGGACATACATGATTTACTACGGCGATTTATCATTTTGTCGTCTTTAATTCCAATGAATGACTTGTGAATCGCAAGCTGTCTATGTTAGACTATGAAACGCCTCGAGTATTAAATAATAAGTAGTTAAACTACAGAGAGGGAAGAGGGGAAAGACATGCGGAGCTGTGTGAAGAAGTAACGGTAGTTTGTGGCCGGAGGCAGCGTCGCCACTTCGGACTTTTTTTTTTCAGTGACCGACTCAGTCCATCCGGTGAGTGAATATATAACCGGTAACGGAATTAATAACGCATTAATTAAACCGGTGAGTATTATCACAGCCTCTCCTCCTAACGGGCTCACTTAGCTCAAGTGGCTAACTCTAGCTGACCTGTATTTTTTTATTAAAAAGCTTGCTAGTAGCGAGCTAACGGGCTAGCACGAGAAGCTAACCGCTACATAAACTGTTTAACGTTCACCTGCGCGTCACCTTCCTAACGGTCACTTAGCTGAATTCAAATCAGCATTTTATCTTTAATTCAAAGCCTAAAAGTAAGCAAGCCTGATTTAAATCTAATAAATAGATAAATATAACTTTCAGTGTTAATGTGCTAGTTTGTAAACTTTGCCTAAATGTCGTATTTTTCTTGTTGTATTTAATTACAGGGGAATGAAGCGGAATGTCCATCGCAGCCACCGTAGGACATTATGGTGCGCATTTCGGCAACGTTAGCCGTCTCTTAATGCTTATAAGTGGTGTATAAACGGGGCTCCTGCAGCAGGTTTCTGGAAACTGAAGGCTTCAGGGTTCAAAACAAGGAGAGGAAAGGCCAGCTGGACGTCTGCTTGTGCCTTGAATTCTCCTGTCAACAGCAGCCATGGAGGAGGAGGTGGTGAGCATGGAGTTTCTGCTGGAGCAGGTGATGCAGAAGGACCTGGGGAAGAGGCTCCAGGTGGGCCAGGAGACCATTGAGCTCATCCTGGACGAGGGGAAGTCCCCAGACCTGGAACAGGACCAGGGCATGCTGGACAGGATGGTAGACGCAGTGGCCAGCTCCTGGGTCAACTCCAGCAACTTCAAGGTGAGGACAGTTCAAAAGGAGGAATGATGCCTTTTAGTGGAAACTGGGGTGGTAAATAAACATGACACCCTCCACCTGTCGAGACCTTTTAAAAAATAACATCAGAGAGGCTCTTTGCAGCTACACTGTACTAGGACTGGGCGATATGGACCAAAACTCATATCTCGATATTGTTTAGCTGAATGGCGATACTCGATATATATATCGATATGTATTTTATTAACAGTGAAAACACATGGAAAAATAAACTACCTGATTGTGAATTTAAAAAGTAATATTATAAAATAAAAATGTTGCTTAAATACAATAAAAGAGAGAGAGAGGAGGAGCAGGGTTAAGAGGGACAGACAGTCAGTCATCATCAGTGAGATGAGAAAAAGGTGACCTGGCACCTCTGGAACGTTATTTTAATGCAACATAAACTATATCCATATTAACGATATTGTCTTACCCTATATCTTGTTTGAAAATATATCGATATATCTTAAAAACGTATTTCCCAGCCCTACACTGTACATGGTTTTTGGTTTTGTAGACAGGTACTCATTTGCAAATGTAAAGTATAAAAGGACCACTTTCAGAGTCCCAAAGTTTAAACTGTCATCAACATATGATTTCATTGTCACCACGACAGGTGGTTTTGCCGATAATGTACTCTATTGAGTCAATTTAGAGCTTTTTAAAATGATTTATATCCTTAATATGGCAGAATCTTAAACTTTGACGCGATTTTAGTAAAAATAAAATTAAATAGCTGTTTTAACACCACCGCAACAGAGACCTCCTACTTCTTTTTAGTCACTAAAAATTGCATGCTTGCTTATTCTACATAAAAGCTGTCCTTTTTTTAGAGCTTTTTTTGGTGGCATTACCTAAAAGACCTTTAAACTTATTTTTTTGTCTGCAATTTTGAATCGAAAGGTGCTTCTCTGTTGTCGTGATAATGGATTGGCAAGAATTTGCAAATGGGAGAAGCGTAAAATGTAATTTCCTCACATTCATTCTTGCAGTTATGCTTCTCGTAATAATAGTAAATGTGTCAGTTTTTCTATTGAGACGATTTCTACTTCCTTGATTATTTTTTGTTTACTATTTTCCGTGCTCCTCTTAGTTTTTCTCACAAAGCTTTATTGATTCCTGGTACACTTTATTTAGAAAAACTACAGAGAAAAGGCACATACCACATGTTCTTCCTCAGATGTTTATAATATTTAAGAATGCATTTTCAGTCCAGTGTGAAAGAGGAATTGTCAAGAGCTCAATGTGTGTCATGTCTTTATAAGTGAGTAACTTCATTTGCAAAGGAACAACATGTGATGCCATGAAGGGCTCCAGAACAGCTGATGAATGGAGCTTGTGGTGAGATTGTTAAAGAATTTCCAAACTCAAAAGTTATTTTAGGAGTCACAAAAACTGTAGTTTGGTTGGATGTTCTGTTTTTTTTTATTTGTTACAAAGAAAGAGGCAGAAGAGACTGAGTGGAACTGAATACTTAAATACCTTAAAAACACTCAAGAGTCCACATGTTCATACACACATACAGAATACTAATACCACCAATCATATGGCTGCTTGCTGCGCTGCCCTGGAAACGCAGCGTCCTCCAGTCGGCCTAATATCTGCAGGTCTGTAATGGGGACGAGGCTCCCAGGCGAGTGAGGCAGCGTCGATGGCTGGGAGCTTAATTTACCCGCACCATTAGCCCAGTTTCCTTCCCCGTGTGACCGAGCCAGCAGGAGACGAGCAGCGAGTTTTACAGGACTGAGTGTTTCGATGTTTGGAGATCAGCTTCCTGTGTGTCAGATGTGTGTGTGTGAAAGATGCTGGTGGTCTAATGGCTCCTGTTAATTGATCGGAGTGCAGTGAGCAGACGAGCCGGGCCGTTACATAAATTAAAAGAGTGTTGAGCTGTGGTTAAAAACAGACAGCTTAATGGCAGAGCCCGACAATAAAAGTCAACATTTACATTTACGAGAGCTCCACCGTCCGTAGCTCTCTAGGACTTGCTGTGGAAAATATACTAGGAGGCTCGTTGAGAAACTCTGTGTCAGGTCCGAGTGGAAAATTCAGCTGTTTGCGTTCCGACAGCTTCTCCTGGAAATCTCTGGAGTTTTCTGTACGTGTGGTGTGGAAGCCCTATAAGGTTGCAGCTAACTGCATTGATTGTTTTATGGATTAATTAAACATTTAGGTCAATAATTTTTCCGAAAATGGTTAAAATGTTTATCAGCTTTCCCCAAAAAACCCAAAGATATAAAGTTTAATTTATATTTTGCTTTATATGATGAGGAGTTTGAAGTGTAAGATAATCAGTTTGAGTTATCATGTCTGCATGATAGATGCACTTCTATTTATCGACCAGCTGAGGGTGCTAGAGTGACACATAGGTTTTTATTTCTTTACAGTTCTTCTCTTTTGTTTGTAAAGAGGTTCCAAAAATTGCACCAGAGACTGAACATGAAGTTCAGGTGGTGCGTATGTGTTGATTATGGTGCCAGCAGGGAAACTCTCACTAGACGTTCATTGAGCTTCCCAAACCACCCCAAGACAAGGAAAGTTGATAGTAAAGTCTCTGATCCCTTTCTGTAAAATGTTCAAACCATCCTCAGTCATGGTTCGGCCTTAGTTCAGTGTTTTATGTCTCAGAATGAAAGATTTCATGGCTGTGTTTTGATTTTTCATCATAAAAAGTGTGTACCTTCATTATCTTCTGTTGATTTCAATGAAAACTCCTATTTCTGACAAATTACCCATAATCCTTTGCTGCCCAGATTCAAATCCATGGCCTTGCTGCTGACATCAGGCAGTAGTAGTTGTCTCTCTTGGATGTAGGGAGTATTCTGATGCTGTTTTTCAGCCTGTTTAGTTCATGTTTGATGGTTTTTGTTGTTTTTATGTTTCAGGTGGTTTTGTTGGGGATGGACATTCTGTCCGCTCTGGTCAGCAGACTGCAGGAGAAGTTCAGGACGCAGGTTGGGACAGGTGAGCTGCTTCTCATTGTACAAAAAATAGTCACTAAATAGAGCCGATATATTCAGTTTATACATTTATGAAGCTAACGGGTCTGTTCCAGCAGTTAAAAAGATTATTGACTGAAAGTCTGAAATGTAATTTAAATAAGTATTTTGCATTTCACAATATTTAAAGGTGGAATAAAAAACATTGATCATTATTATTATTACTTTTACCCATAATGCATCTCTTCCGTATTTGGTTTGATTGAGTTTCAGCTCGTATTTTCCCGCAGTCATGCTTAATGATATTACATTGAGATAAATAATTTTCCTTACAATAAGTTTCAGCCAGTAAAACATAAAATGGGGCGCTATTTCCGTCCCCTTTAAGCAGATTATATATTAAAAAGTCACTTTTGTTTCTGCCCTCTGTTCCCGCTCAGTTCTCCCGAGTCTCATAGATCGACTCGGAGACGCCAAGGACCAAGTTCGAGACCAGGACCAAGCTCTGCTGCTGAAGATTATGGACCAGGCCGCAAACCCTCAGGTGCTCAACAGCACACGAGTTCATCCAAACCTTTCAGTGTTCTCACAGAGGAAACTAAACCCTCCTGTTTACTGAAACGCCAACATTTACCATTCTTAGTTCTGTTTTGGTTTCATGTGGCAGCCTTTACAGAATCTGACTTGATGTATATATTCTTTGTGCTTTAACGTGCATCCAGTATGTGTGGGAGCGAATGATGGGAGGCTTCAAACACAAAAATAACCGGACCAGAGAAGGCCTCTGCCTCTGCCTCATCTCAACTCTAAATGTGTGAGTAACGTAATGTGATTTCTATTTTAATGACCTTCCTGTTCTTCTTGTGTTGTGAATTTACATTTCTTTATTTTTCTCAGGTTTGGATCTCAGAGTCTGACACTCAGTAAAATCGTCCCTCACATCTGTAACCTCCTCGGAGATCCCACAAGTCAGGTACGACCTGCAGCTTCACACCTGGACAGTAACTGTTGCATTACTGGGCTTTGACTGCCCTCTGCTGGTCGAGTTCAAACATTACAGCTTATCAGGGACCCTCAGACACAAACCAGGATTTCTCTGCTCTGGGTTCTTTTCCACCAGTGTTGATATACTATTGATATACTATATATTGATCTTGTAGAGGAAACATTCAGCTGTAGTTAGAGACGTGATACTTTGCTGGAATCAAACCTGTGACCCTGCAGCCCCCTACCAGACCCCTCTTCTCTCCTGCTGTGCTCTGTGTCTGAGTTTGCTGTCTACTGATTGGCTGGCTGCAGAGGTCTATCATCACAGGAGTCACACTTCCTCTTGAGGACAGGAAGCCATGCCCTTGAACTTCCCTTCCTGACCCCAAACACGCTTGCACATGTGCACTGCAGCACTCCTACTGCAGTAAAAACCAGCATCATTAAAATTATCTGATGGCTATTTTTTTTTATTTAACCTTTTAAAAGAAAGAAGAAATCAGCTGGAAACAAACAAACCTCACAGAATGGTTACTAGAGGCTGTTTTCCAGTCTTTTTAAAAGCCTTTTCTCAGAATTTAATCTGAGATTTTATTTTGTTCTGGATTCAAAGTAACAACAATGTGACCTCTCCCCAAGTGTAGAGCAGCGTGTGTTCATAGTGAGGGACATGCCTGAATTCAAATACACTAATGACAACATATCTGGAGTTTCATCTTCAAATGCACACAAGTACACCGATCAAAATTTAAGATTTGGAAGTTTCTATTTTCTTATCGTTGATCTGTAGGTGCGTGATGGAGCCATGAACTGCCTCATAGAGATCTACCGTCACGTCGGAGAACGAGTGAGAATGGACCTCGGAAAGAAGGGTCTGCCTCAGTCACGGTGCGATCACATGCTGTCTGTGAAAACAGCTTTTCCTCCTCCATTATTAACAAACTTTTAGAAATCTCTGTTAACATGAATCCTAATAGAGTTCAGGCATGTTGTTTGAGCTGTGAACGAGGACCCTGAACACAACCAAAGATTTGATGTGTGAATGATTGATTGATTTTTAATGTAGTCCATAGACTTTTGCTGATTTAAAGTGATGCATTTGAAAAGTTTCACACTTCTCAAAGTGTTGCTTTGAATCTGCTCTGAGCTTTTCTTGACTTCATGCTAAAACTGATCTTAGATTTTATTAGGTTCATATAAATACATTTCTACAGATCGACTGTGCGATGACTGTTGCACTTGTACTTTTGAGTTCCATGAGATTTCTCTTTGGCCTTTTTATCCTCTCTCTGTGGAAGTAGAAATCAGACACTTTTCTGTTTCTCAGAGAATCAGCTGCAGGCCTGAAGGCACCCGGGATGTTTGTTTCCTGTTAAAAATAAATGTGCTGATTTTCTTCCCCCGTCTCCTCCTTCTCTGTCCAGGCTGAACGTCATCTTCAGTAAATTTGATGAAGTTCAAAGATCAGGGAACATGGTCCTGTCTCCGTTGTCAGGTAAGATCATGTCTACGAGTTCCTGACTCATGCGCATGTTGAGCTTTGTTCTGGTTGTTTTGTTTTTGTCTGGTGTTGTAAGAAGTAAAACCCTCCAGGAATGCTCCACATGTGTTTGTTTATGCACCTCTAAGGCTGTCAACAGTTTAGCAGAGAAAACATTTAGTATGTCTTCACATCGAGGCAGCGACAGACAGAGCTTCCTACATTTAATCTATTTGATGAGTTTGCAGCAGGAAAACACTTCACAGATTGAGGGGGGTCTGAGAGACAGAAAATACAGATTTGAACTGTTTTAGGAGGCACAAGAAAGTGGTCGACACTGTGGATATGTTAGACAAAAAGAAGGGGCGCAGACACTTTGTGACTCTGCAAACAATATCGAACAATGTATGTGGCAAAATGAGGAATGACATTTTTTTGGCCTTATAATAAATGTTAGGTCTTGTGATACTTGTGACAAATTAAATTTTTTTTTGCATCCCTGTTGTTCTTCTGAGATTCACTTGGAGGCTTTAAATCTAATAATCAAAGAATGTGACGTTTGGAAAGTGAGTGAATATCTTCTCTATCCGTCTCTGAGCATGTTCAACAGTTTCCATCGGTCTGTTTCAGTCAGAACGCAACCTGAGCTGGTTTCTTTGTGCAGCCGTCTCACTTCAGGAACAGCACCTCTGCAGGAAAGGCACAGAAAAAGCTGAAATTAAGCAGCAGGGAATAGTGCACCTGTGGAATAAAAACCAGGAGTGTGACTTTGGACGGGTTTCTCTTAAACTTATTGTCTCTCAGAGCAGATCTGACTGACCTGATCTATGTGGTCACTGGGCTCAGCTTTCATCTCAGGGGGCTTAAACATAACAAAGACAAGACCACCTTCCTTTGGGGAAACGACAGGAATGTGTCGCAGGGATAATCTGACATAAAGGGAGGAGTTTCACCGTGCAGCGTTAGTGTCGAGGCTTTTGTTTTGGTAACTTAATCACACCATCAGATGACAGCGCTGCTCTTAGGGAAAGTTAACAGACGCTCTGATCATCATGATTTATTTTCTGCACTAGAATTAATGAGAATCTTTATACACATACATCCCCAGTGATACTGAATCTGTGGAAGACTTCTAGTTTTTTAAAATTTTCATGTGAAGCTGCAGCAGAACGTTTTTGTTTTTGCACAAGTATCAGCTAGATTCACAGAAAATAGGCGCTTGCAGGTCACTTGGCGTGATAATTAATGGGGCTTTGTTAAGATCACTGGACCGTTTCAGGGAATAATTGTCATCTACAGTAAGAGAACTAGTTAACAAGCATTAGTGAACTCAGCCTCAGTGTGTTTAACATCCTCTGAGTTAAAAGTGATAGGACAGTTTTGTCGAACAAGAGGACAAAATCACGTTCATCCATAAACAATGCAGAAAGTAAAAAGAGAGAGTTAAAGAAAAGCTGAACAAACAATACAAACAGGGGAAACAGACTCCGGCAGCTCAGGGAGGCGTCAGCTGTTGTCCTCATAGTCACGAGACACGTTTGGAGGGGAAGGGAGGAGACAGGACGGGCAGCCGTGCAACAGCAGGTCTGTTTCTCCTGCAGAAGATACACTGAGGAGTCGAGTCCCTGCAGGTAAATTTATTTAAAGTTAAGGAACTGCAGAGTTCCCTGAGAGAAAGAGTTTCTGTCAGAGTGTGTATTTGTTGTAAAACAGGTTTTTCCTGTCTGTCTTTGTGTTGAGAAACCTTGCTAATTGCGCTGGGATCATGGTTGTGTGCTGAAGCTCGGTGATGTGTGTAATCCCGATGTTCTGCTCTGTTGTTGTTCTTCACTTTGACATACAGTGTGCTCTATTACCTCTACAACATTTCAACAATTTCAACCATTCTCCCGGAAATGTTTGTTATTATTTGAAGAACATAACTGCTCTTGTCCTGATAGGGGAAGTTTTGTCCAGCATTTCTTTTATAGAGGAGTTGACTTTATTTTAAATGGCTTTTTATGAATTGCAGATTTGGTGCTTGTTAATGACTTTAGATTCTAGTTTGAGCACGTTTCTGCTCGTGGAGCTTATTAGAAATATGCAGAGGCTTTTTAGGTCGGGTACAATCACTTCTATCTGAACCACTTCTCTTGCCCGCTTCCATCGCTGCAACACCTGTTGGTTTGACCTGATAACTGCTCTCATATCTGGCAAACTGAGGGGCGTCCAAAACGGCCGTGTGGGGGTGTCTTAAAAGCGCCTACCTTCTCTGGTCCAAACAAATCCAGAGCATTCAGGAGCAGAATCTAAAGTTAGAAGGAGGACATACTGGCTGCTGCATTGTTGTCAGAGAAGCCAGCACTTCAACATAGCATGTTTCCTTAATATTCCAGAATATTTAGTTCGATAACTGAACTCAAACACTACACAATTTTATCTTTTTGAACATCATAGTTTGATGTATATTCTTTGTAGAGCTGGCTGAGAGACGCAGCCTCAGGAGGTCCTGCAGGGAGGAGTTGAGAGACGAGGACCGGTACTCGCTGCCAGCAGGACTCTGGTTGCACAGTTATAAACCTCCTGAATAATGAACACTGTGCAGGTTCACTGAATGACAGGCCGCCATGGAGCCCCTCACAGCTCTTAAATACTCAAAAAAAGAAAATACTAATTTATTCAAGGAGACATTCTGGTCATGATCCACTTGTGTCCGTACAGAATAGCAAACAAAAGACGCTACTCACAACAAAACAGGAATGCTCTTATGCACATACACTGAAGGAAACCAAACAGGAAGAGGTTTACTCCCAACAGGAACACACACTGAGCCTAAAAACCAAAACATTTAAATATATAGACCCTCACTTATTATCACCGTGTCTCATTGTTAAGGACATAGAATGATGAAAAAATGACTGTGATCTAAAAACTCGTACTTACATCCAAATAATCAGTGAGTATATTCTTCTTCTTCTCTCTAGTTCTTGACTAAAACAGCTTTTATACACAAGGGGAGGAGCCGGCCGTCCCGTCCATGTAAACACGGCTCTGACAACAACACAGCCAGCGGGACTCGAGCTTCTCCCTCATTATAGACAGTCAGGACTCAGAGACACATTTACACAGGATAGACTTGATTCATGATATATTTATGTGGAACATGTTGCACATTCTTCCTTTAATTACAATCCTAAAAATGCAGAAGATAAAATCCCATTTCAATCAGAAATAAAAAGAAGAATCTGTGTGATGATGAGGCTGTTTTAGGGTTCTGCATGGCCGGATTTCTGTGACTTCTGAGAATGTTTTCTCAGTTTTGTTTTGTTTGCCAACTTTCCATTTCTCCAGACTCAGAATACAAAGCCGCTCTTTATCAATGTTGCTTTTCTCCGGTGTAACTCCACACTCTCGCCTGTGGATTTTCTCAGTTTGAATGCATGTTAATCGGGTGAGAAAGTTGTGAATGAAGCCTGATAAGTCTGTGGGAACGTCCCTCCCACTGTTGTTCCAGCTGGATGTTATGTGTAGGAGACGGGAGGGGTGTTTCCCGCTTCATTCACGCGGCGTAAATCTCCCCATGTTCGCAGGTTACAGTTTACATCAGAGATTGTTTTTTGATGCAGATGTTGTTCTTAACAGTGAGGGCTGAAAAGGTGAATACTATGAGCTGCAGGTTATAAACAAAAGTATAGTGGAGGTAGAGAAAGATTTAAAAGTGGGTGATTTGATCTCTTAACCTGCTGATTACCTGTCGTAAGCTTCTCCTCCTAAACCTCGGAGCTGCTCTCCCACGCTCCCTTGTGTCGTCCCCTCTTCAGTGACGCGACACCCCTGAACGCATCACCTCTCCCCGGGTCATTTGGTGAATTTGCACCAGGGGGATCAGCTGTCAGACTCCATCAGACTCAGGGATCACAAAGACTTTGAGACGCTGCCAGGAGGAAAACTTGTGACCCGGAGCTTCGTTTTTTTTTACAGTAAACAAATTATATTATGTAATAATTTTCATCTGTCGTCATCATTCATTATTCGTTATTTTCATACTTAAGTTGTCCGGGTCAGCGCTGTTTAGACTGTGCTCTGCTGCTACTCCAATGACTAAAAAATCTGCTGTACAAACTGGAAGTTTGGAAAGTAATATGTGTTAGCATTAGCCAGGCTGTTGAAATGCATTATGGGAAATGTAGGATGTGTTGATCTTAGGAGTTTGAATCATTCTGCACTAAAGTTGATCTATTGAGAGTTCTGCTGCTGGATGGTTTCTAAGTGTTTTTTTTACATATTAAATAGCTGAAGTACTCTTTTAATGGTAATAATTCACTTAGGTTAATTTTTTTATTCTTTTAAAAAAATGAGGGTAGACTTTTAGGTAGGAGATGTGATTTCATGCATCTCCCAGCATAAATTAAATCAAGGCTGCATTTTTCCCAGTCAGAAACTGAGACATGAGTTTATGGATTCATCAAACATGCCGCAGGTATTAGGAAGTCAGATTCACAAAAAATCAAATCTCTGTCTCCAATTTTCTTTGCTTAATTTTGTGCAGAAAAATGTTCTGGAATTGTATTTAATTTCCGTTCAGAGTTATTATCTCTCACATGTTGAGAGCAGCTGTGACCTTGCTGTGATTAAAAACAATCGGCTGCTGCAGGCTGACATTAACAGTGACAGAGGAGCATCTTCCTCTGGAGGTGTCTCTCAGTTATTCCTGCTCCTCCTCCTCATTCTCCTTCTCTCCTGAGTCATGCTAACACTGTAGCTGTCACTCATCTCTGACTCCGCCCAGCAGCACTGCCTCCACACAGAGCATCAGGGTTCGTCCCCTGACCCACCCATCCCTTCTCCTCTCATTGGTCCGCTCCTCCCCGCCTCTCCTTCATCACTGCTCTCTATCCCCTCCCTTCCTCTTCCTCCTTCCTGCTCCTGGCAGTGTGTATGTGCATGTGTGTGTGTGTATGTGTTTTTCTGAAGTGAACTAGAGGATGGAGAAGATCGAAGCACATGCTCCCTGACAGGGGAGTGAGGAGGCTAGCAATTTGAGTCCCCTCCTTCCTCCCCTCTTGTCTCTCCTCAGCAGGAGGAAAAGATGTGAGGACCACAGAGCACCGGAAGACCACCTGACTGTCTGTCTCTCCGTCCATCTGTGTGTGTGTGTGTCTGCCGACATGCTGAGGAAACTGGTCTGCAGGCGGATCTGCTCCTGTAAGCTGCTGCTGCTCTTGCTCTGGATGCAGGGAGTGTTTGAATGCATCCTATAGAGGAGATAAAGAGAGGAGGATGCAATCAGTGCAGGCAATGGGAGCTCAATGAGAGGAGAAGAAAAGGGGGAGGAGGGGGATGCCTGGTGTGACGACGGCTGTAAATCCAACAGGAATGTGTCTTTGGCGTCTTGAATATAAACACAGCAGGATGGTTTCTTGGCCTGCTCACAGCTGGATTGATGTGTGAACAATGCATATTTTTGGAATCTAAATTACTAATTGGTACGAGAAGTTTTGGAATCGCTCCATTTGATGCTTTAGCCTGCAGCTGAAAGAGGCTGTAATGATTGCAACATTATCCTGTCCATTAACTCCTGTGTTCTCTGAGGTATAATCACTGTTTTTGTCAATGGAATCGGTGGCTTTATAGAGAGCGATGTAAACGCTGTTTCTGGTTAAAGGATTTTATTCTCTAACAAAGAAGGTCTCCTTTGTGAAACCTGCCTCCAAGGATCTGCACCTAATAGTCATTTAGACCACAAAATATGCTAAATAATATAGAAGTTTAGAAATGGCAGAACTCCTTCAACCTGCAACAGATATCAGGTCCAATTTCAAATCCTAAATTAAAAACTGTCCATGTAGATGAAAGACAAATGATGTTAAGCCATTTGTATCAAAAGTTATGTTTGACTTTTTCAAAATAGTTTTCGCATCAAAGAAGATAAAATGTCATAGAAACACAAATGACACAGAACAATCCAGAGGGGTTTTCCTCTTGAGCTAGTGGGCTCGGCACCACCCTGGTTTCTCCTCCTGAGCCTCAGGTGAAACGTGTGTGTGTGTGTCAGTCAAACTCACACACCGTCACCTTGTGTTGATATTGAAGGTGTTGCATCGTGCTTTATTTCTGCAAGGAGGAAAATCTGCAGCCTGGCGGCACATGACGGATGTGCTGGCTGAGTGCCCTGCCCCTGTGTGTGTGTGTGTGTGTGTGTGTGTGTGTGTGTGTGTGTGTGTGCGTGCATGTGTGTGTGTGTGTGTAAACTTTGAATAATGGAGGAGGATTGATTGCTCGTTGTGCAGATTCCTGTGCTGCACCGGGGGACTCACATGACGCTTTGGGGACGTTTCCACAGGACTGTACCTCATTGTTTATTTATTCAATGGAGCGTTTTAAATATGATAAAGAACCTTTTATATATATTGGATAGGCAAGGGAACCATCATTGGTTTCTCTTTGACGAGTCGGAAATTAATATGTTGAAGGCTACAGAATATTTAGATGTATGTGCTCTGAAAACAGACAGAAGAGCAGATGTTGATGTAATGATCTAATAGGTCACTGAACTGAAATAATTGATGCTTAACAACGTGGAGGCAACGTGACTCGGAATTAAGAAAACTTTTCACCTGTTTTCTGACATTTTCAAGCAAGTGATTGTTGTTTTAATAGAGAAACTAACTGGCAGAATTGAAAGATAAAGATCAATTTAGTTTTCAGCCCAAACTGTGAACGAAAGTCTTTGCATGGCAGCAGAGTCATTTCATCCTGCACAGCCCTTGTTGTTGTTTTTTCATGAACTGTGATATAAAAGAAAGAAGCAGCACATACAAGCTGGAAGTGGTTGTCCGTTCTGTTGCTTGCTAAATGAAATGAATTAATTAGATGATTGAAAGATGATCATGAAAGATGATAGATTGTGATAAACAACAATCCAATCAAACCAAGATCACTGATAACTAACAGCTGTTATTAATGGATGCTTCTGTGTACTCAGATGTGTTTTTTTTTTGTCCTCCTGTGGTCGCTCTTGACGTCTTACTGAGAACACTGGACTCGTTGTTCATTTATTGCCGATGCTTTGAGTAACCCTCTCACTCCTCACACTCGTCACTGCATTTTGTTACCGAGGCAGGAATGCGAGCTATGTCCTCAGCGCAGGACTCCTCCGGCACGCTGCTCCACATTTCTGAGATGCTCAACGCTGACATTTTCTTTGTGCTGTGCGTTTACTGAAGACTTGTTGTGCAGTGACTTGACCCCAACCCTCTGCCTCTCTGTTTTTTCTGCTCTTCCTCCTACAGACAAAAACCTTGAGGACGATGACTCAGCGGACGGTGGCCGCTCCTCATCCTCGTCCAAAGGAGCCTCGCTGTCCGGGAGGAAGGCAGTGAGCATGGGTTCATTCAGACGCCCCCCCTCCGCCTCCAGCACAAAGTCTGCAGGTCAGAGCTGACGATTACAAGCTAAATATATCAAAACCTGAACTTGTCTGTTTTTTTTAACTCTTCATCATTAGGTACACACATTCATTTAATACATTTTAAATACTCTAAAGATAAAAACAAAAAGCAACGTGTGTAACAGTCGTCTGCAACACAAAATAATAAAAAGATATTTTTTTATCCTTTTTTTTTCTTTCTATTTAAGTTTTAAAGTTTATTCTGGGTTTGTCTGACTGTTAAGCGTCATCATATGTTTTTGATTCCTCTGTCGTCCGATGAATACAAATCCTGTGTTTTGCAGTGAATAAAGCATTACTGTGGCAGCAAAGGAAATAAATTAAATATGGCAGACTTCTGGCATTTCCTTTTTGAATGATCCACAACTAAAATGGAAGTTTCATCGAAAGTTTGTCAAACAATGTGTTTAGTTTTTACTGCCAGTTTTCTCCCTCTCTTATATTTTGATTGTTTTTAGACAAATGGTATAAAGTTTTTGGTTTTAACTTCTCACCTTGCTGCTGCCTGTAGGGAGGGATGGATCAGCTGCCGGAGCTGTGGATGAGGAAGATTTCATCCAGGCCTTTGAGGATGTTCCCACAGTGCAGGTACAGAGCCATCTTTATTCCACTTCATAAAGTCTTATATTGATGGGTTCAGATCTCCTAATTCTATCTGTATCTTCTCTGTTCCTCCTTCTTCACTCCTCTCCTCCATCAGATCTACTCTAATAGGGAGGTGGAGGAGGCCATGACGAAGATCCGAGACGTGCTGTCTGACGATAAGAGGGACTGGGAGCTCAGAGTGGCAGCTGTAAGACCACTTGACCCCGCTCTATTATCTCACAGTTTGGTGAATATTATGATGTGGATTGTTTGTTGTCTCTTTGCTCCTCCTCCAGCTGAAGAAGGTGCGATCGCTGCTCCTGGCCGGCGCGGCAGAGTTTGACTGCTTTCTTCAGCAGCTGCGGCTCCTGGAGGCGGCGTTCAAACTGTCCGCTAAGGACCTGCGCTCTCAGGTGGTGAGAGAGGCCTGCATCACCCTTGGGTAAGACTGCTGGGGGTTATAAAGAGTAACAGCAATGCAGACTTTTGGATAAAGCTAAAGATGATGCTTGGATATGAAAGCACGCTCACATCTTCCTCCTGTTCTTAAGCTTGTGGTCGTGGTGGTTGATGGTTTTATTTCTTCTCTCCTTTCTCCAGTTACCTGTCGTCAGTGCTCGGCAGTCGGTTCGATCACGCGGCGGAAGCCATCATGCCTATCCTCCTCAATCTGGTCCCCAACACTGCCAAAGTCATGGCCACCTCCGGCATGGCCGCCATCCGCCTCATCCTCAAAGTACGTGTCATCATTAATTACATCATGTCTCACATGATGAATCTTTTGGGTTGGTTTAGACGATGATGATCATTGAGAAACCAGAAGCTATCACATTTAAATTCTAGCAGCCATTTGCTCTCACCTTTCATTCAGGCTGCTTTAAAGCGATTCAGAAAAAAGTGTTTTTGTATCACTGTATCAAGTGTGAACGTATCACTGAAGAATCCAAGCAGTTTGTCTGAAAACATAATAATTTCCGGGTAGATTAAAATGATGTGAGCAGGTTTTGACTCTCGTTTCTGTTTTTATTTTCTTTGCAGCACACACACTTCCCACGTCTCATCCCCATCATGACCAGCAGCTGTACCTCCAAATCTGTGGCTGTGAGAAGGTGACAGAGACACATGTTGAATTTGATTTTATCATGATTTTATCCTGATATAATATATTTGGTGCAAAGACAGATTTTAAAATAACAAACGCACAAACTCAGTACGTAGAATAGTATTTATTGTTCCTCTTTGAGCTGATCTCACTTTATATTTACATGTGTTTGCTCTCCTCTGCAGACGCTGCTACGAGTTCTTGGACCTGATGCTGCAGGAGTGGCAGACGAGCTCTTTAGAGAGGTGAGGAATCGACCTGAATCTTTTATTTCTATATCCATGAACCAGACGGTTCTTCAAGTTACCCCACACACAATCAGAAGACATTCTGACACAAACAATGAAGTGAGAACGGCTTCATTTGCTTGTGAATGACTTTTAAGTACTGCACGCCACCTCGTCGTGAAATGTGAGACCGGCCGAGTCAAGGGCCATCTCAGCAGTTTCCATGGCGATGCCAGGGGGATCTCTGTCTGCCTCCAAAAGCCTCATTGTGTTTCTGCCTCGCTGCTTCCGCCACCAGGGAGAAACCCGAGCTGACCCCCCCATACCAGGGGAGCTCTCTGGTTCTCATCGATCAGTCAGTGTGTGTGTGTGTGTGTGTGTGTGTGTGTGTGTGTGTGTGTGTGTGTGTGTGTGTGTGTGTGTGTGTGTGTGTGTGTGTGTGTGTGTGTGTGTGTGTGTGTGTGTGTGTGTGTGTGTGTGTGTGTGTGTGTGTGTGTGTGTGTGTGTGTGTGTGTGTGTGTGTGTGTGTGTGTGTGTGTGTGTGTGTGACAGAGAGAGAGGTACTGATTCTGTTTCCTTACACTAACCAGGTTGAAATCAGACTTGGTTTGGGAGAAAAAAGGCTTTGATAAGCTTCATGTTAAATACTTGTTTTGTCTTCTTATCCCCGTTCACAGACATGGAACAGTTTTAATGGAGACTATAAAGAAAGGGGTTCATGATGCAGACGCCGAGGCTCGCTCTGTGGCCCGGAAGTAAGTCACACCCATCAGGTGTAAAGCCTGAGCCACTAGAGAAAAACAAACCAATGATATAGCTCAACTGTTTGTGGCTTTGATGTGACCAAATGTCCTCATGGTTATGTTTTGGTCCTCCGGCTTGCCGTCGCAGGTGTTACTGGAGTTTCCACGGTCACTTCCGTCGGGAGGCGGAGCAGCTGTTCCAGGGCCTGGAGTCGTCCTATCAGAAAGCTCTGCAGGCTCACATGAGGAGCGGGGACAGTCTGATGTCCCTTCCTGCCTCCGACCGCTCCTCCTCGTCCTCTCAGGAGAGCCTCAAGTGAGAAACTGGCTGATTGATCGGTTTATTGATTAACTGGGAAAGATTACACCGTCTATTCAAAGACAGCGACATGCAGTCAAAGGGGTTCAGTTTCAGTCACATTATTGGACAGCAGAGGGAGGGATTTATTAGCAACAAGCTCTTACTTTCATGAAAGTAGAAGATTATGGTCCCTATATCTAAAGGCATTGACAAGTTGTTGTTGTTTACATGAGGTTCTGTTTCAAAGAATTGTTTGACTTTTTCTTCCTGTCTCCACAGTCGACCCCCGCCTGTAAAAAGCAGCTTTGGGAGCGGCTCGACAAGATGTGAGGAGATGACACCCTGTTCTTTATTTCATTACAATCACGCTGCAAAAATAAACATGCTGTGTTTGTTCAGTCAAATTAATAGAATATTTAAAACAACAAACACGATAAAACATGTAATATAGGAAGAGATTAAAATAATTCTTTGCTGCTGCAGCTGTTTGATGTTTGTCCTGTTTCCATCCCCTGTTTCTGCCCTCCTCCAGCCAAAGCCGCCCACACCAGGCCGCCCGCTGCAGCCTCCTCCCCGGGCTCCCTCCAGCGCTCTCGCAGCGATGTGGACGTCAACGCAGCAGCCACTGCCACTGCCCGCACCAGGATGCCCGCGGTGCCCTCGGCCGTGACATCATCTCCCTTCAGCTCCGCCTCTGCCCTCCCACCTGGGTCCTACGCTTCACTGGGTAAGGCGGACAACTTTACGTTTAGAGTAAAGGTTGCTCAGGATGTTTGATGATCTTATCATGCAAGGATGTTGGAGTCTTTGAAGTTCAACACTCTAGACGCACTTTCTTGTCTCAGTATTGGATTTTTGGATTCCCACAAAGTAATAAAATATTTCTTCTAAACATATTGATTGAACATAAATCCAAACTCTGATCTCAATCCTCCCCGCCCTCCCTCTTTGTCAAACATTTTTCAATCTTAACCTCTTGACCCTGACCCTTGTTGTGTCCCCTCTGGCCCCGCCCACCTGTCAGACGGCTCGTGTTCTGTTAACGCAGACGGTAAGCTGTGTGTGTGTTTCCATATGTGGACAGGGGAGTGATGCTCCTCCATGCCCCCTCGGTGTGTCTTTATCCCCCATCAGTACTCTGTGATGCCGATCATCTGTGATGGAACTGTCTATGCATGGACTGTCTACGCATGGTGTACTGTACCTTTTCTACTGCACTTAGAATCAGTCGGTGTCATGTCAGGTAAAAATGAAGAAATAAGAGTTCAGGTGAGAAGCTGAAGGACACTGACTGAAGTATTTCTCAGAGTTTTCTTTGCATCATGCTTCTCAACACAGAAACACGAGAGGTGCCTGAAACCTATAAACCAGACTCTGCATGGTGCAAATGAAACATGACCATGTTCCTGTTAAACTGTCCTGAGTGTTTGTTTAAACCTGCCACACCAGAATCCATTTACAAGAACACTCATTTTAATACAGCAGTAGTTTTACATCGCAGAACACGGGGGTTTCTGTTCTAATCTGCTGTGGTCAGTTTGTTAGTTTTATATGGTAACTCAGATCCAATGCATAGTTTACGTAACACAGCAAAACACTTGAGCTGCAGCAGTTGTAAAGCAACTTTCTTTGTTCTTCGAGGTAAAATAACTGATTCTGTTAATGAAATCTGGTGTTTGTAGAGAGAGCTGTTTGTGGTTAAAAAAGTCTTCTTCCTTTGAAACTAAAAGGTCTCTCTCTGCAGGGATCCTTTCTGTAAGGTTGTAACACACTTAGAATAACAACCTGAACCTGTCAGTGACAATAAACAACAACTATGGATGACTGTGATCAAAGATTCCATCACAGACATCAGAGATCTTTCACAGCTGCCTTTTGAAGCGGTGTACTGGAGCATTTCTAAATCTTTCTTTATCTCAGGGCGTCAGTTTAATGTGTTTAAGATAATGGATTGTCTTTTTACCTCCACTTAATCTGTAGCGGAGACCGACCAAACACGAGTCTGGTGGAATTTCATCTTTAGTGTCTTAGGTTGTTTCATTCTAGATGATGAGAGGATTGAACGACTCCAGACTGGAGCTTTTTTTGTTTTGTTTAAATGAACTTTTTAAAATAAATGAAACTTAGGAGCAAATGACTTGTGTTCTCTCTGTCTTACATCCTCCACTTTTCCCTGTCTCATATTATGTTTAATGTTTCCCTGTTTCTGCATGACAGGAGTGTAGAAAATGTCGACTTTGTTCCAGCCTTTATGGGAGTATAAAGATGCTGAATATTTGATGTTTTTCTGTTCTTCCGTCCGGTCTCTCTCTCCAGGTCGAGTGCGAACCAGGAGAACGAGTTCAGGGAAAGGTCCGTGTGTGACGGACAGCCGGGGAAGGAGTCGAGGGAAAGTCGTGTCACAGTCTCAGCGTGAGCAGCTACTTCTTCTTCTTCTCACTTCGTTTTGTTGTGATGTTTTTCTCTTGCTTGTGACAAAAAGCGTGAGCAATTATCAGAACACTGAGATGTTTGTGCATGTCCTATTTCATGTAAAGTATATTTACTAAATTCATTTATATATTCTCTTTTATTTTTACACCCCAGATGTTGTTTCAGGAAGTTATTAAACTGATGAATCGTGTTAACGTTAGTCCTTGTGTGTTTCAGCGGGCAGTAGGTCTGGATCTCCTGGCCGCCTGCTGAGCTCCACATACGGTCGTCTCCCCCGACCATCCATGGGCACAGCTTCCACGACCACGGCCAGCAGCTCCTCCACTAGCCTGACCGACAAGAGCCGGCCCCGAGGCCACCGTAGCCAGGGCTGCAGCCGAGAGACCAGCCCCAGCCGATCAGGAACAGGTAAGAGTGTCGGACCACCAAACTGGAAAAAGACATGTATAATAAAAATCTGAATTTAACAAAGTCAGGATAAGTAATATTTTTGGAGGCTCACCTCTGCTGAAATTATTGCAAGAGGAACATTTAAACAGAAGTCTAGATTTAAAACCGAACTAAATGTTGTCACAGGCTTGAGGTCTGAAACAACAGGTTTAAATAGTAGAGTAAGAGTTGCTGTTAAAAGAGAGTTTTGAACAGATTTGCATGCACACCCCACGAAACAACAACAATACTCCTGTCCCTGCCTCTCCTCCTCACTAATCCTGTATTTCCCTCAGTCCGACTTCTCTTTCTCTCCTGCCTCACTAACCGTCTCTGCAGACCTCCAGGTGTGTCCATGTCTGGCTGAATGTGCTACAAGCTAAACTCTCCCTCCTGCGCCGCTGTCTGTCTCTCTGTCTCTCTGTCTGTCTCTCTGCCTCGCTCCTCTAGCCCGCAGCAGAATCCCCCGTCCGAGCATGAGTCAGGGCTGCAGCCGCGAAACCAGTCGCGAGAGCAGCCGTGACACCAGCCCCGCCAGGGGTTTCTCCCCCCTGGGTGAGTAAAGTCCTAAAATCCCCAGAAAACCTCCTCTCTGTCAGATCAGTAGGAACAGAAGAGAGGAAAGGGGAGTAAACACTAAGACGGTGAAGTTTGATAAGTCTACAGCCTTTACATAATTAAGTTGACCTCTTGTTAAAAGACACTTTTTGTATCCTCTCTTCTCTTTTATCCTGCACACCTGTCTACATGTATCTGTTCCCTGTCTTACTCTTTGCATGCTCTTTATTTAGACCTACAGATTCTACTCTACTAATCTACAAATTAACTATGTGCAAAGAGCAGAAGCAGAGAAACTTATTTTCTGATGGTCGTAAAGATAGTTAAAGATTGCACTGTTTTCTCCTGCTCATCTCTAATTTTACGTCCTCCTCCAGCGACCCGTCGGCACTCCCGTTCAACCAGCGCCCTGTCCTCTGCAGAGTGCTACTCAGGTGACCAGAGAGGTCCTCTCAGGGAGCAGCTGCACTCAGTCAGCCAGATAAAATATCAAATTCAACTTATTTAACTCCACATTTTTATTTCTGAATCACAAGTGGATGTAGGATGTTCTTTAAGATTTATATTGAATTATCTGGCTGATTGATTTAACCTGCTCAGGGAAGTCTCTCCCTGCATGAAGTCCACCTCTCGGCTCAGAGAGGGAAACTATCAGCAGCCAAATCTGTTTCATGTTTTTTGATCCCTTAGAGTGGTGGTGCTGCAACACAGGCACAACCTGGTGTTGTTAGTTAGTAAAAAAAAAAAAAAATCAAGCTTCATCTACCCACAGGGGGCGCTACTGGGCATCAACATTGTCTAAGCAATTATAGAAATACTATCTATGTGCTCTGATGTTAAACGGTAAAGTGTGCTAGAATAAGCTACGTGGCTTCAGTGGTAATATAGTGTGAATTTAAATGTTTTGAACTTTTCTTTTGCAGCTTCATCAAGTTTATTCTGTTGCAGTTTGATCGACTTGTGTCCCTTTTTACTGCTTGACATCTTTATATACCATTGTGATATGTTTGCATCTTGTATTTAAATATTATTCTGGCTGCTTTCTGCATTGACTTGTTTCATCCTCATTCACAGAACATTGCAGCTTCTTTGTCCACGGGTAAAAGCCAACATAAGGTTCACCCTTGTTTTAGAACGAGCTTTATCCGCTTGGTAATTTGTTTCAAAAGGGAATTCTCATACCTCTAAAAAGGGGATACATTTGAATAGATTCATATTTGAAATCCTTGGGGGCAAATCAGCCTATTTCCTTATTTTCAAAGCCACCAGACTTCATAGTAGAGGTGGGCGATATGGGAAAAATATCATATCACAATTTCTTTTGGGCAAGATCACGATTTTATCACGATTTTTTTCATATTGATCTTTAGACAAATTTGTAAGTTACTGACCAGTTCAACCAAACTTATTTCCCTGTATAATGTTTTTAAATGCACAAAAACTGCACTGACATGTTTAGTCTATTTGAAAAACATCTTTGTAGGAGGTCTGGAGGTCTCTCACCCAGAACATCTTTAGCAACAGAAATGTCTTTCCCTCAATTTGATCAATATTTATGCACAATTTTAAGGTTTTCCTCACCACTTTGAAATTATGATTTAGTTATGTGTCCTCTTTTTATGTTCATCAGGAACATTTTCACGCAGTGATGCATTCATTTAAAAACATGTCAACTTCGAGTTCTTGTGTTTCTGTTCTATTATAGCCCTGCAGAGTTCCTACAGCTGGAGCTTTATATGCTCTGCAGCCTTTGTTTATAGGATGTTTTTTATGACATCATTGGACTAACTTTAGTTTGGTTTATATATAATCAAACATAATACAGAATGTGTTCATTCTGTGACACATGATCAAAGTATGTTTTACTGAAAGAAGAGTATTATTCATACAGGGGGCGGGACATCGTTGATTGACAGACAGACAGTCACCATGGTTACTCACTCTCACCTGCCTGCTGCACACATTGTGTAACGTCGTTTAGTGTAATCCCTATAAATTCAGTTAACACAACAGGTGAGCTTCGGGTGGAGAAGCTTGATAAGTAACTTTTAAAAACTGAGAGAGTGATTTTATCTCTATTAAGATTAAAATCCTTCACGATCTAAGATCGTTATATCGCCCACCACTACTTCATAGATAAAATCAGTAAATTCACTGCAGTTTTACAATAAAACAACACGCTTCTATTTAATGTAATTTTAGCAGACGCACTACGATTGGGCACATTTGCTCCCAAGGATAACCTTGCAGCCCTTACAGCCTTTTCACTTCATCCAGGCTTTTAATTTTTTAAAGTCCATCCTAAGTGCCTGCTACCAACATGCAGCTTCACTCCTGCACAGAGGACTATTAATCCCATGTTCATCCTGCTTATACAATCCTCTCAACATGCTAAAACATATTTTTCTTTTGTTTTTTTAGACCGTCTGTCCCATCAGGCTCGCATCTCTGCCTCCGTCAACGCCATGAGGATCCTGGACACCGGCACTGACGTGGAGGCTGCTGTGGCTGACGCACTGGTAAGGAGGGAGGCGAGGATGTTTTTTACCCTTGTGAAAAAATAAAGCTGGTTTTCTTGTAAAGAACAGTGCAAATTGAAAAAATCAAAGTTGCTCAAAGTCTGTTAAAATGTTGTGTTTTTCTCGAACCCACAGTGAGTGTTTTTAAAAATGAAACTATATGTACACGCAGAGTTTGAAAGATGTTTTCAATAAGATCCATCACTTGAGCTGACAGTCAGTGACAGGAGAACATGGATTAACAAGTTGTTTGGGCTTTTTTGGAAATAGTTAACGATCGGAAAAAACCTAGAATAACAGCAGAGATTATGCTGTAAAGAGAGCATGTTGATGTTAGAGCTCCTGCAGTCCTTCATTAATCCCCTCTGTCTTCTTTTATCCATCATTTTGTTCACTTCAGCTCTTAGGAGACTCGAGGAGTAAGGTACAAAGAAATCTCGTCTGAGTTCAAGTTTTCTGTAACTGCATGAAGAGCATGAACGTTTAACTCTGATTTTAAATTTCAAAACATGGAAGAGTGAGCGGGCTTTGATTTCATTGAGGAAACTAAGACAGAAGTGTTTCCTGTTTTATACTTTTTAACTTTTGATTTTCTGTTGAGGATAATGTTTCTCAACACAATAACTTATTATCCCGTGGACTAGAGCTGTGTGTGTGTGTGTGTGTGTGTGTGTGTGTGTGTGTGTGTGTGTGTGTGTGTGTGTGTGTGTGTGTGTGTGTGTGTGTGTGTGTGTGTGTGTGTGTGTGTGTGTGTGTGTGTGTGTGTGTGTGTGTGTGTGTGTGTGTGTGTGTGTGTGTGAAATGACCTCATCACTTCATTGGACACCTGCATGTCTCTGCATCTGTAGCTGCATGCTAGATCCTCTCAGAGCTCTAGATATAGAATGTGATACTCTTTAGTTTTTATACTTTAAACATTTCTCCTTCTGCTCAGCGGAGGCCGGTGAGGCGGCGTTTTGAGTCTCCAGGAATGTACTCGGACGATGATGCCAACAGTGACGCCTCCAGCGCCTGCTCTGAACGCTCGTACAGCTCACGCAACGGCGGCATGGCGCCACACTACCTGCGTCAGACAGAGGACGTGGCGGAGGTCCTGAACCACTGCGCCAGCGCCAACTGGTCTGAGAGGAAGGAGGGACTGCTGGGGCTGCAGAACCTGCTCAAGAGCCAGAGGATGCTCAGGTGTGTGAGGAGCTGGGTGTATTTCTGCTTCCTAGTTTTTATTTCAAAAGGTTCTTCAGACAGCGACCTAAAGCAAAGTCGTACATCTTTCTTTGAAATAACCGATATTTCTGCTCGTTCTCTCTGTCAGTCGCGTGGAGCTGAAGAGACTTTGTGAGATATTCACCAGGATGTTTGCAGATCCTCACAGCAAGGTGAGCTGAGCCTCTGAAACACACACAGCATGATTCAAACACTGCAACGTTTTCACCACCAGCACAGATCACTGGGCAGCAGCCTCATGCAGATAAACTGTCTCTGCACATTGAGATAAACTCCAAAACAGGTCTGAGCAGTTGTTTCTCCTGAAAGCATGATTTCTGTGGAGGATGTTTCAAACCACAGAGCTGCAGTTTCATCACAGTCACATTTATTCAGCTGTTAGGATCGTGGCAGAGTTTCACTGCAGCAGGTGGTAAAAAATAAGTTCCTGCTCAGATTGTTTGTTTCATGTCAGCACTAATTAAATAACTGAAGGACAAACTAACAGAGTGTTTCTTTGTTGCATGCCTCCTCGCTGCTCACGGCGGACTCTAACAAACACCAGAGAGTAAGTGTTTACTCACCTTACTCACCTCCGTCCACTAAACTTCAAACTGCAGATGCAAACTGACAACAAACATGTGGAGGAATATGAAGAGCGTGTTTTCTCTCTCAGGTGTTCAGCATGTTCCTGGAGACTCTGGTGGACTTCATCATACTGCACCGGGAGGACTTGCAGGACTGGCTCTTCGTCCTGCTCACTCAGCTGCTGAAGAAGATGGGGGCCGACCTGCTGGGCTCCGTCCAGGCCAAAGTTCAGAAGGCTCTGGACGTCACGAGGTCGGTAGAGGAGCTAAAATATGAAAAACTTCAAAATATGTTTCAAGACATCTGCTTGTATTTTGGTCCTGTCTAACATTTGGACAGGGCACATCTCTGATGAAGTCAAATCAAGTCTGTTAATTAAGTAATCTGTTCTTTTAATTTAAATAGTTCAGGACATAAAACAAACTGTCCAACATGCTACATTTTTTATTTTAAAAATGTGGTTTACTTAAGGCCTGTGGCTCGAAATGACGGGATGCATGAAATACCGAGAGCTCAACATTGATCTGCAAAAGAGGAAAATAATACTTGTGTTTTATAAAGAGCAAAAATACAA
Source organism: Labrus mixtus (assembly GCF_963584025.1). Lineage (NCBI taxonomy): Eukaryota > Metazoa > Chordata > Actinopteri > Labriformes > Labridae > Labrus > Labrus mixtus. The sequence goes on along the minus strand of NC_083635.1, from coordinate 10,527,462 downwards.
ATCAGAGGGTTTAAAAGTATGAAGAGTCGTCAAATATTTATTTCACACTTGCAATAAACTCATGAAAAACTCCTGATATTCTCAGAGATGTGTGAACACAAACGGCTGAATGTTTCTCTCATCACTCAGAGTTTCTCCTCCAGCCTCCTTGTATTTATTCTGCAGAAAGTCAGAGTGAGCTGATGTGAGAACGCAGCAGGATACAATCAGGAGAATTCATCTGGAGCGAGTGGGAGGGGGTGGTGACGGTTATTCCCTGATGATCGAGATATTTTCAGTTCATGTAGAAACGGCTAAAGTCAAACTCTCACCTGCAGAGTGAAAGCTTCTCTACTTTGTTTTTAAACAAGAAAACCTACAGTAGCAGTTTATAATTTCTGGGTTTATAAAAACACTTATATAGCGTTGGCTATGACACTTCTTGTCAACAGAATGATTTCATATTTTCTCTGATATTTCCGCAGAGAGTCTTTCCCGTACGAGCAGCAGTTCAACATCCTGATGCGTTTTATCGTGGATCAGACGCAGACGCCCAACCTGAAGGTGAAGGTGGCCATCCTGCGCTACATCGAGGCGCTCGCCCGTCTGATGGACCCGGCTGACTTCGTCAACTCCAGCGAGACGCGCCTCGCTGTCTCACGCATCATCACCTGGACCACCGAGCCCAAGAGCTCTGACGTCCGCAAGGTACGAGGGCGGGACGTTGTCACTGCTACCTCCACCTTCCCCCACAACTTCTTCCTTTTTTTTTTTTTATTTCTCTTAAACTGTTCCTTTGTTTACCAGTTTAGTTTTTCTTTGTTTCATTTTTTTGTTTTCACATCTTGATTTTTTTTTTTCTTCCAAACGCAATTTCTCGTCCACCGCACCCCCAGTCCCTTCAAAATTGGGCAGGGGAGGATTTCTCAGGCCGGGCCAGCACCGCGGCCTCTCTGCCTGGGGAGGGCAACCTGGAGGAGAGGTGCAAGCAGGTAGAACCTCCATCAAACAGCATGACCCGAGTGTGTAACCTGCGCTAACACAGCCTCAGAAACACTCGGGCGGATGTGAAAACACTCCGACAGTGAACGACGTGTGTGTGAAGGCTTTTCAACTAACTGCTCGTTAATGAAGCCTGATCGGGCTACATTTCTGATTCATGACCACAAACGTATGTGGCTGGTTTATCAGGAAAATCCACTTTGATCCTCCAGTATGTGCATGAGTTGGTGCAGACTAACAAACCAAACAAGACGTTTCTTCTTCAACAAGTTTGCCTCTAACTTTCGCCCGTAAACCTTGATCAGGTCGTATTTTCTCGAAGAAGGAAACTACTCCAAAAAGCTTTCGCCAAACTCGCTTTTTATTTTGTTTTAAGTTGACAATCTGCATGGTTACTGCTCAAGTGTGCTTCTTTTATTATCATGTTATCCTTTGACTTCCACCCTCTCTCTCTTCTTGAGAGGAACCCTATTAGCTGATCTGTTTTAGAGGTTTTCATTTAAAAATGCCACCAACTCCATCTACACGTTAGGACGTAGTTGGTTAAAATGTCGTCTGACAAAAAATGTTTCTTAAGCAAAGTGTATTGGAGCTTTAGTTTGAAATTGAAATGGGTTCATATCAAGTTACAAACGGTTACATAAGAAGCCACACATGATTATTCTTTAGCACGCAAATCAAACATCTGGGTTGTAAGAATAATTTCAGAGTGACTCCTCAAACAGCTCAGGGCACCAGCTGGATTTGAGTCAAAGTTAAAATGACTGTGTGTGTGTGTGTGTGTGTGTGTGTGTGTGTGTGTGTGTGTGCAGGCTGCCCAGGTGGTGCTGATCGCCCTGTTCGAGCTGAACACGCCGGAGTTCACCATGCTGCTGGGGGCTCTGCCCAAAACCTTTCAGGACGGGACCACCAAGCTGCTGCACAACCACCTGAGGCACGCTAGCCACAGCATCGGCATGGTAACACATCAAGTTTATCTAGTTTGACAAAAAGATAAGACTACTGACTCCACCTTTAAATATATTCAGACCTTTCAAATGATCTGGAAACTAATAACAACAATTATGATTGTGAATGATAAGCTGTGTAGTCCATTACTAGAAATAACGGGTAGGTGCATCCTTACCAAGGACTTCAGAGTTCCATCTTTGGTTGGAGATTTGTGTCAGAACAGATCTTCAGATGTTTTTCTCTAAAGCCTGCCGTGTTTGTTGGATTTTCAGGTGTCTCCCAGTAACACGGCCGGTCGGACGCCTCCTCGACAGCCCAACAGCCGCAGCAGCCCGCTCACCTCCCCGACCAACTGCTCCCACGGGGGGCTTTCTCCCAGGTACGCATCTGTAACACTGCATCTGACAGACTGCAAACTGAATCCATGAGTCACAACAGTAATATACCGTACTTTCTCTCCATATCTGAATTATTTGCTTTTATCCGACTGACAACTCATCTCCATCACAAGCCCCAGTCTTTTTTTTCTCAACCATCAGATAAAGACGGCTTATTTTGAAAGTATTGTATTAGTTTAGACTGTTATCTGATCTCAGTGCAGAAACCCAACACCAGATTTCACAGCTGCATCCAAAGTTAACCTGCCAGTTCTCCACCTGCACGTACTAACACCAACTAAGAACAGAGCTTCTCCTTTTTTTCTCACATTTCTATCTTCTCTCCTGGCTGCTCTCCTCCTCCTCCTCTTCCTCCTCCTCCTCCTCCTCTCCTCTCCTCTCCTCTCCTCCTCCTCCTCCTCCTCCTCCTCCCCTTTTTACCCTGCTCTTCCTCCCCGGCTGGTTGCAGTCGGCTGTGGGGTTGGAGCGCAGACGGCCTTTCCAAGTTTCCTCCTCCTCCACCCTTCCCCTCCCCTCTTCCTCCTCCCGCTGCCCACTCCGCCCTCAAGGCAGTGCGGCGGGCTTACTCCCCAAGGTAACCCCACCCCTTCTCCTCCTCAATCTCCTCCTCAGCCTCCTCATCATAGTTTCACAGTATTGGCTGTTTTGACACCACCTAACCGTCACATTTCTTTCTGTTAGAGTTAATGAACTATCTTTATGAAGATTCACTTCTGGAGTTTGTTAAGCATACTGTGAACCTCTAAACTAAGACTCACTAACTTTTCATTTGTTGTACTTCTGCTGCAATAATTTGTGCCTTCATCTGCTCAAACTGTTTCCATTCATTCTGCTTTCCTTTGCTCGATTGTCTCTGAGATTTAACAAAATCAGCGTATCAGTGCCCCGCCTGTTCCTACCTGCGTCTTTTAGTTTACCTGTCTGCACGTGAAATGTTCTGTAATTCATCATGGGGCAGTCATTCTTAGAAACAGACTGAAATACCCTCCATGAAAATGTGAAATGAAAGAGTAAAGCACTTTAAGTAACTCCAGTGATTGTGTTCTGTCTAACTAACCTCCTCTTCTCTCTTTCCACGCTGCAGCATGTTGGAGTACGACAGCGAGAATCTTAACTCAGAGGAGATCTACAGCTCGCTCCGCGGCGTCACCGAGGCCATACAGAACTTCAGCTTCCGCAGCCAAGAAGACCTGGTGGAGCCGCTGAGACGAGACGGGAAGAGGGACGGCATGGTGAGGGCAAAGATGACGCTTAGTTTTAAGACACATTCACTTTGGTAATTAATTAAGAAGAATCTATTCCTGAGTCCAACATTTGTAACGATGATGCTTTGTTGTCATTCTCCAGTCCGGAGTCGGGGCGTCTCCAGACTCTGACGCTCGGCTCAGCGGTGACGTGATGGGAGGAGGACGCACCGCTCTGGACAACAAGACGTCGCTGCTGAACACGCCTTCCCCGCGTTCCTTCTCCGGCCCGCGCTTCAGAGACTACAACCCGTACAACTACACGGACGGCATCAGCACGCTGGACAAAGCATCGCTGAAGGAGGCGCTGTACGAGGACGCTGTGGAGCAGCTGAGAGACGGTAAGAACTCACAATGAAGCTGGAAATGATCAGTGTTTACTTTGACATTTTTGTGTCACTAATAGTTAATGTTGTCTCTTCAGGAAACCGACAAGAATGTGTCGAAAATAAGATGTTGAACCCCAAAAACTTCCCAGGTAAAGACGCCTTCTTTTTCTACAACAGAAAACACACATCTGCTGAGAACCACAAAGAAACGAGAAGGATGAGTCACAGGCGTCCTGTAACGTTTTTCTCTTTGTTTCACCAAAAGAAACTTACAATGGATAAAGAAAATAATCCATCAGGAGCTTAGTGACAGTTGAATGAAACAACATCAACTTAAAGATAAACAGGAAGTAATTTATGGAGCTGCTCTTCAGGAGCGCTTAAGCACCAAAACGTCTGCACATCAAATACAGCACTTCATTTCTACGTCTGTTTATCTTTTGGTTGATTTAAATTCAAGCTTTAGACTTTTCCCACCGTCTCACACACACACACACACACACACACACACACACACACACACACACACACACACACACACACACACACACACACACACACACTCAGAGCTGTTCATAGGTTGTGTTTCAGTTGAGTTACGGCAGAAATAACAGCCCATGCATTTCTGCTATAAGACTGGAATGAATGAAAACATACAACATGTCAAGTGGCAGAGCTTCAAAGGTTTTGTGATGTAGTTTAAAGCATTTTTGTTTATGTTCACCCTCGTCCTGCAGCCGCCCCCGCTGAGCAGCTGGAGCTGGTCGGAGGGCTGCTGAAGGAGCTCTCTCAGGGCCAAGCAGGGGAGCGGGGCCCTGAGGAGCGCCGTGGGACCCTGCTGGAGCTGCTGAAAGTGGCCCGAGAGGACAGCCTGGTGGTGTGGGAGGAGCACTTCAAGACCATGCTGCTGCTGCTGCTCGAGACGCTGGGAGACAAAGACGTAAGGACAAAAGCCCCCGGCCCAAGTTTATTAATGTCATCATCATCGGTAAAGTACTTTGAGAAGATCTTGAGAGTTTTGATCTGATTCCTCTCCCAGCACACAATCCGAGCCCTGTCCCTGCGAGTCCTGAAGGAGATCCTGAGGAACCAGCCGGCTCGCTTCAAGAACTACGCCGAGCTCACCATCATGAAGGCGCTGGAGGCTCATAAAGACTCGCACAAGGAGGTGATGGCAATCTGGAATACTTTGAAGCCTGATAATCCTGTTTTTAAAACATTGTAGGATTAACAACATCTCATTTCTAATCCTGCAGGTGGTGCGTGCAGCGGAGGAGGCGGCCTCAACGCTGGCGAGCTCCATCCACCCTGAGCAGTGCATCAAGGTCCTCTGTCCCATCGTACAGACTGCAGACTACCCCATCAACCTCGCCGCCATCAAGATGCAGACGAGGGCCATCGAACGCATCACCAAGGAGCCGCTCCATCAGCTGCTGACTGACATCATACCGGGACTCCTGCAGGTGAGATGCTCGTTTCCTGAACATGCTCGGTATTCTGACTTTATGCTGCAGTCGTGTCTGTTTCACCAAGCTCCATCCGCCGTTGCAGGGCTACGACAACACGGAGAGCAGCGTGAGGAAGGCGAGCGTCTTCTGCTTGGTGGCCATCTACTCTGTGATCGGAGAGGAGCTTAAGCCGTACCTGGCTCAGCTCACCGGCAGCAAGGTACGCTCATTTTAACGTCCTTCAGCTTTGTGTAAGCATCGGTGTTAAGTATTTCCACATACTGTATCTCAAGTTAAGTTAATAAGTTTCATCAAATTACATTCAAGAATTCTAGTTGTGTGGTTTGAATCTAAGACCATTTCCAGCAGAAAAACCACGCTGCTAGAGTCCATGCAAGCTTTTATAACTTGGATTTTTGGTCGGTCAGGTAAACTGCCTGCTGTCAGAATCCATTTCATGTTACAATAACATAATACAGTTTCAGGGGCATTTAATATATTTTTATGTGTTTAGACAAAATGTAAAATGTGATTCTTTAAAAACAGAGTAGCGACGATTCAGAAAGAGCATCTACATCACTAAGGATAACGTGGTGCAGACTGTTGCAGGACAACATCAGGATTTAAACATTACAAAGGTTCTTATTCAATAACACTGCTCCAGTAATGTGAGCTGACAGCAGGCGTGAAGTCCAGGAGCAGAATGTTTGAAATAAAACTCCAGAGAGAGAGAGAGAAAGTCAGACGTGTGGAGTTTTCTAACACTCCTGCTGTTTCCCTCCTGCAGATGAAGCTGCTCAACCTCTACATCAAGAGGGCCCAGACCTCCACCAGCAACAGCAGCAGCTCCTCTGACATCTCCTCCTACTAACCTCCGCAGCACACGCTTAGCTTTCCTCTCCTCCTCCGTCACTCGGAAACCTTTTCATTCCTGCAGCTGATCACTCAGCAAAAGTCAGAAATGTTCAACTTCTAGTAATAATCTAATGTGTCGACATTTGTTTCAATATCATGGCAACAAAAACAGAAGTCCTAAACACCCAATGCAAGCAAGCTCCTGCACACTGTCCCAATCGTGCAAAAAATGTTTTGTAAAATGTAGATGGTGTGCAGGAGCTTTGATACTTCTGATCACTATAAAACACACGGTATCAACGCATCGATATTTATGACATCCTCCAAACCAGCTGTTCCCATTTCAATCCTTCAGCTTCTCGTCAAGCTGAAGTCGTCTCCATCGTCTTCTCGTCATCTTGAAAGCGTTGCTAAAATGATTCATAACAAACCTCTCCTCTTTTTCTCTAAAGTCATGAGCCTTAAAACTTTTATCTTCCATCAATGTACGATGGATCCAGACACCATTTTTAGATCTCCTCTTCCTACTCCCTCCTCATTCCATCATCTTTTCCCAGCTGGACCTGAGGAGCTCTTTGCAGCTGAAAAATATATCCGAACATTACCGTCTCCTTAAACTTTTAAAAGCGTGAGGTGAGTTTGAAATGTTGGAGAAAGAGGAGAGTTTCACGCCTGTGGCTATCTGTATTTTTACTCACTTTTAGAACCTTTAATCCACTTCCACTTTTAACACTTTATTATGCTTTGACACATCAAACCTTATTGTATATTGAATGTAAAGAGCTTTGACAGGATGTGTTTCTCCCTCCTGAATTACTGCCTCGTTGACACCTGGTGGATCGATTTTAAAGGAATGTTTTCCAGTTTGAACATGTGCATTAGATTCAAAAATGAGCTGCACTGAGCGGTTTTAGAAAAAACAGCACTTTGGTCTCGAGAAGGCTGAATTAAAGGGTCCAATCTGAAGCGTTCTAGGTCAGAAAATAACGAGTGCAACACAAGAGGACCTGTGCGTCTTTCCCGCACTCATTAGTAAAACAGTTAAAAGTGTTTAAGCTTTCAGAAAATGTGAAATCCAACCTGATGTTGGTTTACATCGAACGATCATTTGGCTGGCCAATGATTAGAAGCTGTGCAGCGATTAAAGAGAGCCCGACGACCAGCGACAGATATCAGTGTTATTTAAAGAGCAACAAACTTTAAAAAGGACGATTTGTTCTGTGCAGGACTCATCAGCTGAATTCACTTTTTAAAATCTATTACAGGCAATAAATACACGTTCAAATGTTATCACAGAAGCCCGAAGCTGACATCCAGATATTTATTTAACTCTGTTTTCATGTTATAACATTACATTACAATTGTTTTCTCAATGCACTGAGAAAATGCTACTTTCAAAATCATGCTAGTTTTTTTTTTTAATTACCAACCCTTCCTTTAAGTCGGAGCATGAAGCAACATTTAGAAAAGTTACAGAAGCAAGAAAAAAACCTCCTTTCATCCCATAATGATCTTAAATCTGTTTTAGATTCTTCAAAGTGTTAAATGAAGCGGATGTGCTGCACAGACCTAATGTGTCATTTATATATCATATATATATATTACATTTCAAAGACTGAAGTGAAACTAACGTCTGTCGGCTGAGGACGGGAACAAACAAAAACAAACCACTGAAACGTCTGCTGACACTAACTGTAAAGTCATGACTACTGGGATTTGTAGTTTTATTCCCAAATACTGTAGTTTATTTATGTTACACTAAAAAAAAGGTCAAGACTGAGATCTTAATATCTCAAAGTAGTGTCAGTGTTTAATTTATGAGCGCTCCGTTGGGTTTATTATTCTTCAGTTTACAAACTGTTGACAGCGTGTTCTTGTTTTAAAGAGATGCTCGAACAGTTGAGCTCGTCCGCTCTCTCTGCCGGTCTTAAATTGAATGTAAGTCACTCTGAGGCTTTTAAAAATGTGAAAACTAAAGGGCAATACGTGAATCTGACAGAAAGACTGACAATCTGAATGATTAGAATTAAAGGAGATCTATTCTGCTGATCCTGATTTAAATACAAACATATCATTCTAACTCCACACTGCTCCTAGTGGTAACATGCATACTGCATCCCGCGGACACAGAGCGTTCATCGGATAAATAAGAAGGTTACTCAGCAGGTGTCCCGCAGTGACATCATGAAAGGTGAAAGCGAGTTTAATAGATCTCCTTTAAAGCCAGCGGCAGCGCTGATCGATGAACTCTAAAAGTGCCAGCTCTTAAAAATGAAAAGTATGAAGGCGATTGTTTGATCTTTGGACTTAAGCAATAAACTCTCAGAAATCCAGTTTGGGTTTCCACGTCGATGCACTGTAAACTTCCATTGTGTTCCTCCGTTGAGACGCGCTCGCCGGTCAATGTACAGACGTGTTTTCATTTTGAAGTATATCGAAATAAAATGTTACTGCTGCTTATTCAAATACTAACTAACGCGCCTAATTACTCCAGCGTATGTACTGTATCACAACAGAAAGGTTCGGGTACAAATACGATGATGAAGAATGAAACTAAACGACTGAACTCTGAACATATTTAGAGTACTCTGATTGGTCGAACTCCGCCCGTCCGACACACAAGGCGAGTTCAAACAAACGCTACAGAGAGTTTAAGTCACATTGGAGAGATTGGCTGTATCCGAATTGCCAAGTACCTACTCAATCTGTCAGTAGGCAGTACCTACTATCCGTGCTGTATACTGTTAGTATCTACTATTCAGTATGCAGATATTTGTTCCTACTTCTTCTGATTCATTCAGTATGGAAGTGACGTCATTTACATTTCCAGAACTGGCCGCATTCACCCGTTTTTTTTTTTAGCTTTATTCAAGAAGAGTAATGAGCATATACAGTCAGGTAAACAAAAAACAATATCACAATGTAAATCAAGTAAAAGATTAAATAACTAAATAACATACAGTACATAAAGAAAAGTACAAATGAAAGACAGTAAGATACAGAATATAAAATAAACCAATAAAGACACATTTAAATAGTGACATCATTATTTAAATAGAGGGGGAAAGGTTTTATAATAATGCAGATATTTGTTATATTTTCTGTTGTTAATTAAAAGTAGTGATTTCAGTCGGGACTTTAACTCTAGATTCAAAATTGATTCAATTAATCCACGCTCGTTTGTTTTGATTTGGAGGCGGACGTGAAGTGACGATTTACGTTTAATTTCGCACAGCATTGTGGGTGGTGAAACACAATTAATTTCCTGAAAGCACGCATCCGATCCATACTGCATGAAACCCGGAAGTTAGTATCCATACTGAAATGTTCAGTATACTGAGGTGGACACAAAAGATGTATACTGAATGACCAGGAGAGTTCAGTATACTGAAACTCCACACTGAGAAGTACGTACTGCATACTGAACTGTGACTATTCGGAAAGGGCCACAGTTTGACATTTTAGGAAATGTGCCTCGGGTTATCTTGCAGAGTTAGAGCAGAAGTTTGATTCCACTACCTTGCTTATACACTACATATACAGTCGAGCTACTTCTGGTTAGCTTAGCTTAGCATAAAGACTGGAAACAAAGGGAAACTGCTAGCCTTGTTCTAAACAAAAATAAGGCAAACATTCTTTAGTTTATTTTCATGAGGCTTTGCAAAGATCAAGGGATTAAAAACATATCACAACAAAGGTGTTAGCATTAAATAAACTGTGATTAATTATTGTTTATTTCATGCTAACGTTAGTAAAACACACTGCCACATGCATATATCATAAAACGACTTTTTGTGCAATCTGGGCAGAGCAATAAACACCCACCTGTGTCAGGGAAGAAACAAAGTACAAGCATTGTGAAATGAATAACAGAACAACGTATAGTAATACTCCTCACACCTCTACTGTCCAGATGTTATGCTAAGCTAAGCAGCTGCAGCTGACTCTCGCTGAGAACGATTTCCCAAACTGTTGACTTTTCTCTTTAACGGATGTTTGAACCGACAAAGTGAAGGATGCTGTCACTGAATGATTCCCAGGCCTTATTTTATCCGCAAACTTGGACTGTTAGATGTGCTGCACCTGTGCCCGTCGTCACTTTTCTCAGCAGCGTGTGAGCGAGAGAGAGAGAAGTTTGATCTGCTCTTAACTCCGGGCTGAATGTTTCCTCCACAAGCGATGAGCACGTCGTGCGGTAGATCCCGTGTTAGCCTGCTGCAGCTGCGGCGACTCAGAGTCTACTCCCTTTACTTTTTGTACAGTGAAACTTCTCAACTACGTCTGCATGCGTCCGTCTCAACAATCGTGTTGCTGAAATGTACTAAACTCCAAATTGAAAATCGTCCTCTTGAGTTCCTGAATGTGTGCCTTTGGGTGAAGATTTCTGGCAATACTAACCTTTACTAACACAACGTACACTGCTTCTAAAGTCGGACTAAACGTCGTAAAGAAGAGAAGAAGAAGGGCTGTAAATATGCTGCAGGGAGATACTTTCCATTGAAACCACTTCCAGTGCATGGCTCCTGTTTGTTTTCTAGTTCATTAGTTTTATTTCATGCTATACGATATTTATGTTTTACTTCCCTGTGTATGACTGTATATATATTTACATGTTTGGTTCTCTTTCACCTGTGATAGAACTTGAAATAAACTATCAGACTTCTACTCGCTTGTCTTTATTACAATCATTACATGAAGCTGAAGATTTCTTTCCTTCCTGTCTTACATCCTGAACACATATAGAAGGTCACATATTCTGCACAATCCACCTCTCCATGTTCCTCTAACTCTAATATGTGTCTCTAGTCTGTCTACAAACCGTCGAATCATGAGAAAAGTCCATCCTCTCTGTGTGTTTCATAATGTCTTTGAGGTAAACTGAACATTTTATTCCACATTTTCTGCCACAAACCAAATGTTAAAGTCGTAAATCCAAAAAAAGCAACAAAATCGCTTCATATACCTTTGTTCTTATCTTATCAGACATCAAGTATAGGAGACATTTTCTGCAAACTGGTACATTTACTGAGATACTTTAAATTATACTTTATCTCCTGTGATGCTTTGTCGTACTTTTGGTACGTTCACCTCTGACCAGATTGAAATACTTTATCCACCTGTTTGTTGTATTTGTGGAGCTCCTCATGTGACCACAGTGTGGAACTACATGTCCCATGAGCACTTGCAGTAAAAAAAAAAAAAAAAGAAAGCTCAGGTGTTTCTTAATTGATGTAATCAGAAACCCACTGGTCTGCTCAGGTGACTCTTCAGTTTTATCTTTAAATGTTGTGTTTCATCTTAAGCGACTGGTTTGAAGGTAATTTGATCCTTTTATTGTCACTCTTCATGTTTTGATATTTTCCACCTGAAATGCAAATTAAAGAAAGTCTTAACCGTGACGTATCACGAGCTTAAATGAGAGTTCCTGTCAGCTGTCTGAGAGAAGTGGTGTGAGTGTGCGACCCTGTGAGGTCTCTGTGTGAAGAGAATTACAAAAACAACCACCAGAGGGAGCTGTTCACATGCTTATTATCCATGATTGGTCTGCTTCTACAGATGAAGTTATACTAGAAGAGTTTACTTGTCGGTCCTTTTTGAATTATAGGACAGTTTTTATCATTTAAGGTTCAATATTTGGTTGGGATCAGCTTCTCCTTCTGAGGTCAGAGCTCTTCAGTTCAGTGTGTCTGCTGCTCGAGATGAAACCTGTGACTCTGTTTGTTTCTACAGGCCGAGACCTTCCTGGACTCCTTATGTGAGAGAGAGAGAGAGAGAGAGTCAGATCCACAGAGACAGCTCAGCTCAGGGTTCACACTCACAACATCTGCTGGCAGGTACAGAGCTTAAAAACGCTGCATGCTACACTTCAGGCTGTTTCATTCAACACACAGGTTCTCTAAATGTTCCCCTTGTGTCTGGTCGGGTAAGAGTTAAATAAATCAAACCACAACATCCCCAAAAAACGTTTTTTAACTTCTTGTAAAGGTTTGTAGATTTATGAAGAATGTGAGTTAACTTGGAAGTTAAAGGAACATAATAAACTTTATGAAAGGGGGAGTCGGTGACGGACTGTTGGAGCTAGGTGTCCCAGAGAAATTAACCCGGTGGAGTTTGAGAAATCTCATGTCGTTAATAAAACCCTGGATGCTTAGATCGTCCCAAAGTCCGACACCAAGGAGGAGGCGACTTACATCCTTATTGTGATGTGCTTTTGTTAGTTTGTAGCTGGGAAACGATTCTCTGCTGGGAAACCGTGCACTCGAGTGTTTTTGCAGATTTTCTTCCAATTTTGTTTCTTGGATCTGTGACGATAATAAACTGTGGCTCAGTGGTAGAGTCGGTCATCTCTCAACGTAAAGGTCCAGTGTTCGATCCCCAGCTCCTGCAGCCACATGTCCGACGTGTAACCCTGAGTTGCTCCCACTGCTTCATCGTCAGCAGTGTGTGAATGGATGAGTTAATACTGATGGACTCTTTACTCAGCAGCCTCTACCATCAGCGTGTGAATGTTTAGGCGTGACCTGCGGTGAGGAGTCAGAAGACTAGAAAATAACTAAACGAGCTCAAGTCCATTTCCCGTTAACCGATGAGACTCGGAGGTGAAAGATGAATGTTTGAGGTCAGACGCCGTGTCAGAGCCGCTTTGATCTGATTATTGGTGATTATAGATGAACTAACATTAGGGTCACACTGTTTGATTAACACACTCCTCTCCCACACTGTATAAATCTTTAAACACTCGCTCGGCTCGGCGGCTCCTAATGGGGCGTTTCATTTGCGGATCAGTGCGGGGCGCGGGGGGGGGGGGGGGGGCGTTGCCCTCCCCGTCGTCAGACCTTCAAACGGCTTCGTTAGCTTCTCTCTGCGGTGGCCTGTGTCTCATTACAGAGCTCTGCCTCTTTCATCAGTATGCACATGCTGTTGAAAATTAATTTCATTAAAGTCCCTCTATTTGTACCCCCCCCCCCCCCCCCCCGCCCAGCTCCTCCTGTTTAAAACCCCTCATAGTGTATGATTAGCGCACATTTCCCCAACCTGGCTGGGAGTGGCGGCTGGGTCGGAAGGTCGCCTAAATGAAAGAGAACAACTTCATTGTGAGATGACTGGCCCATAAATCATCGGCCGTTTTCTATAAATCACGGCAGATGGCAGGGAGCGAGCCGGGGCTCATGGGAGCTCGTTGCAGCCCCTGTGCATGATGGGAAGGGCCGGGCTTAGCTGCGACGGAGGCTGGCAGAAGCGCAGGGTCAGTTTCAGTTTGTGGATGCTGAAGACGTGAGGTGTGGTGGAGGCGGGCCAGAGGCCTGGCTCACTCGCTCCCTCCCCCCCGTCCCTGCAGCTCGGCCCGGGCTCACCTGATGAGATTCAGACCCCGGAGGTCCGCGTGCAGCCCCTCTCCACGCTGCCCTCCGTTTAACAGGTCTAATCTGCCTGCTTAATATGGAGACAACTTCATCCCCCCCTCGTCCCCGAGCCGCACCGAGACCTGTCAGGTTGACACTAAATGTCCGCCCAGGAGGGGAGATGTGCCGGGGCCGCTCACGCCTTCATTATTCATCATGATTATTTAACAGAACAGGATCCAGCCGCACTGCAGCCCGCCATGCTGCAGCAACACACTCACACTGTGTTTAAACTTCACGGTCTCACTAAAGTGGAAGTTTGAACTGCTCCTTTAACGCCTCCTTCTTGAGGTGGAAGTCAGCCTCCAAATAAAGAAAATACTTCAGACTGTTTGGACATTAGACATCATGCTTTTTATTGTTTTCTTCAGAATACACCAGAAATTCACAGATTAAACAAAAAGCAAGACAAACAACAACAAACAAAGGCACAGACATGACTGGGTCTCTGTCCATAAATGTCTTGGTCTTGACTCGGCCTAGATCCCTAATAATCTTGTCTCAGTCTTGGAGCACCCTGGTCTCGGGTTTGTCTCGGTCTCGATTAGTGTGGTCTTGACTCCAACACTAGTGGAATCAGATTAATATAAAGAAAAATCATATAAATCGAGAGATTTCAATAAAACACAGTGACATTTAAAAAGATGGATGCAGAGACTGTTAAACGTCTCTGTCATCCTTAGACGGTTAAATAGTTTTGTATATTAAGTAATTAAGTTATTGCCACGGTACTCTGAAATGAGCTGAAGATCCAAAGCTGATTCACCTGAAGGACTCCTTTAGGACTTGTTCCTTCTCTCCTTCTTCTGGAGTCTCAGCAGGAACATCATTATCTTCCAGCGGACGTACTTTTATAACCTTCAGTTCAGGAGTGTGCACAGTAGAATGTGTTCCACTCGTCACCAGTAGAGGGCGCTTCAGAGCTGCTGACAGGAACAGTACCTGTTAGACATGAAGTCAGTAGAACTTGCAGCTACAGGCCTTTAAAGCTGCTCACTGTCTTTTAAATTCTTATTAACTCACTCTGTAGAGTTACTACATTTCCCAGAAGCCCGCCTGTCAGTTAACCACTCTCCTTTTGTTTATTCAGACGCTTCCTCTGTGGGACGATCGGTTTTTAAAAGCTGGATTCTTCAATGCTTTCTGCTCCACTTCCCTCCTGGTTTCTGGACTTTCTTCACACCACGCTGTCGTTATCAGGACCAGAAGTCTGCAGAAAAACTTCCTTTTATTCTCATTTATTCCAGAACTTTTTTGGCACGTTAGCTTTTATAAACAACACTGCACCAACAGGCAGAGTTCTGTCAGTGTCTGCTTGTTGTTGCATCTACAAACATCTAAGCCAAAGTGTTCTCAGGCTGTGTGATAAAGTTAAAAGCTCCTGAAAGGTAACAGAATTAACTTTTGATTGGAGATAACTTTACCGTCAAATATAAACTCCTCAAAAAAAGTTTGGAAACTTTATTTCGGTCACTTTCTTCGCCCTTTTAATAATACTAATTGGTGTTGTATTATGTTGGAAAGCCTGATTAATCACCTTTACAACGAGGTGTAACTTGTAAGGATCGTGCGTTTGTGGACTGAGCAACACCGCTAAACGTGTGGGAAGCGCCCCAAAAAAATCTGCCAAAATCCCCTGCAATGTTCTTCTGTTGGTATTCTGTCCTGGCTCTAAATAAAGGGAGAGATACGTCAAAAATCAACCACATCCTTTAAATACAAAATATGAATGGGAGTTTGCAGCTGTTCTGCGTGATGTTTTCTTCATCATTGTGTTGAAACCCTGTGGTGTTGATTTGCTGCACAGCTGTCCAGATGTGTTCGCCGTGTTTCCTCCTTAAATCCTTCTTTCCTCTCCTCCGAGTTTTAAACACATCGCACTGATTTAGATTTTTATTCAAGAAGAGGGGAAACGAGACTAAGATGGGCTCTTTTTCTAAACGCTGGATACACATCGTTCCTCTTTAACATCTGCTTTAGATCGCCGTTTGTGATAATGGAGGGGAGGGGGGGGGAGTATTTCTCTGCCCGTGTGTTCACAGTTTGTTTAGCTGAGGAGCGCCGTGTTCACAGACTGAGCTCAGTTTGTTTTTCTTCTGCACTATCGGAGAGCACAGACGATGTCTGAGTTTAAACGAGACGTGCAGTGTGTGTGTGTGTGTGTGTGTGTGTGTGTGTGTGTGTGTGTGTGTGTGTGTGTGTGTCTGTGTGTTTTTGTGTGTGGTTATATGAACTTCAGGTTCAGGCCTTCATGCACGTTGATGTGTTTTTGACTTTGCAGTATTTCCCAGGTGAACATCTTTGTGGGTTCTGCTCGCTAAAACAGCGTCTGTAATGTGACGGCAGGATTTCTGCGAGCTGCTGTCCCTGTCAGGACGGTCGATTGTAGAGAAATGTTAGCGCTGATTCTGCAGCTTAATGCTCCATCTTTATGAATGAAATGATGGAGTTAATGTTGACACAGAGCAGACGTGTGTGTGGCTGATTAAACACTTCTTAGCTGAGGCTATCGATCAGTTCTGAATGAGTCATTATTTTTTATTATTTATTGTTCCTAGGGGATTTTCCTCAAAGTTCAGACACATTTGACCTCGGTTGTATCTTTAGAAACTCCACTTTAATCTGTGCAGCAACATAAAAAGTGAATCCGTGTGCAGGTCTGTTGTGTTTGTAGATTTTTACTTTCTGACTGAGCGTCAGAGTGATGGCGGCGTTAAAGTAACGTGGTTGTCTCCTGTAGCGTAGCATCTCTCCACATGTATGTGTCCGTCTGAAGCGTCTGTGTGTTTTTCAGTTTGAAGTTCTCAGAGACGCTCTGCTGTGAATCGGGGGGCTAACGGGGAATTTGTGTTTTCCTCTGCCGCGCTGCACTTAAAAGCAGCCGAGCCCCATTAGCCGCTGCCCTCCTTTTTTTTTTCTGAGCTCTTTATTTTCTTTTCCCCCTCCGCTGGATCTTTTCCGTCCAGTTGGCTCCAAACCAGACGTTCCCGCTCCTGTGAGACCCGTTCAAACACTTGGAGGGGTGTGTGTGTGGGGGGGGGGGAGGCGAGTCCTCAGCTCGTGTAATGAACATCAGTCGACTGACGGTTCAAGACTCCATCTGGACTTCAGCTCTGATGCTGCTGTGTGTCGGGATAATCAGCCTCATTCAGGTTTTCCTCTGGTGTCTGAATCAAAGACCATTCAGCACATTTCTCAACCAGAAACATTCTGCAGCTCTGCTTTGTTTCAGAAGCTTCAAACTCAAACATTTCTCCAACAGACTGAACTCTCGATCAACTCAGAGTGGAGATACCACGGCCCGCTGCACTTCATTATTTACAACAATTTCAGCTCCGTTGACACTTAGAGATCCTGAAAAACAAAGTGTATCTGCAGTCTGTTGTTTCACATTTTCTTTACAGAGATTAAGAGATGATGCTCGTTGAGGACGTTCTGACCCAGAGATAACGACTTCAACAAGGACAAAACTCAATCGAGCCAAATTCAGTCATCAGACGTGTCTTCATCAGTGAATCAGCTGTCTGCCTCCTTCATGTGACGGCTGTCAGTGTGTCGTGATGGTGTTGGGAGCGTCTGCGGGGGGCCAAGGGCACGGCGAGCTCTTCAAGGTGGACCCCCCTCTCTAACAAGCCGGCGCTGGGCCTCTGTCAAACCTCCATCCCCCCTTTACAGCTCTGCGGCCCAAACACGGGCATTAATGCAAATTATGGTCTGATAATTTAATAACTGTGCCGGCTTGATCTGTCCTTTTTATTCCAATTATCATCAGGCAGGGGGTTGCGTTCCATCATCAGAAAATAAACACCATCGATCATCCTTGTAATGATTAGCCGCTGACAGGCCGAGCTACGCTTTGCATAAATGGACTCTAATGCAGAGCTGGAGAAGAGAGCGGAGTGTTTTTTTTTTTCTCTTGACGTTTTCTGCAAACTTTGGCTCGGCGGCGGGGTTATTAACCGTGCTGATAATCACAGCAAGACTCCCTTTATGTTGCGGAGAGGCGGCGTGGTTCGCAGCCAGCGAGGAGAGCCATTTCTTAAAGGATTACGTCAGGGGAGACTGACTCAAGCTCAGATCTCAGAGCCAAGACATGCAACCCAGGCCTGTTAAGTCTTTCCAGAAAGAGTGTGAAGGTGCCAGAAGCATCCGCGGAGCTGGCACGCCGCGCTGCCTCAGCATCAGGGCCTCCCTATTAACTGCAGTGGAAAAATGATGCTGCATTTCCCGCCTGTTGAAGCAGCTTGCAAAGAAAACAACCCCCTCCTCTCCTGGTCTGAAGAAAAAGGTTGATTTATAAACTTTGAGTCTTTAATACGGAGAAGAATAATGAAGCTGAGGAGGCTGTTTTTCACCGTGGGGAGAAAAATATGAACACACTTAGATCAGCGTTGCATCAGGTGCTGAATGTTTGATGCCGTCGATGTTCCTCTTGTGTACTCTTTGGTGAAGCCCTGAAGCACATAAAGAAAGACTTTGTGAACAAGGTGTGTCAACTTTCTTCACTCTGATTACAAGAGGAGAACATTTACCTATTTATGATTCCTGCTTCAAATGTACGCTGCGTTCACGTCTCTTGTTTTCACAGGCTATGAAATAATAGTGTTCACTCCTCGCTGAAGCCTTGTCTGTGCCAGTGATGAAGGAGGAGGAAGGCGGGGGTTAAAAATTGAGACACAAACAGTGAGCGAGCAGCCCGGCCTTTACACACAGAGCTGCTTTGTTCTCTGCTTTTTGCTTTGTGCCTTTGAAACAGCGAGCAGAGATGAACTCCCCTCCAGGAGAACGTGTTTTCTCTGCCCGACCACAATGGGATACCATCCTCCTCCAAAAAAAAAAAAAAAAAAATCAACTTTCATGTCAAGATTTGAGAAAGAAATGTTCTAAAACACACAGCGCCGATACACAGCTGACCTTTTTTGTTGTGCCAGATCAAAGATGGCCGCCCCTCAGGTTCAGGTGCTCCCTCGCTGAAGATCATGTGCATCGTCAATATTAAAAGATGTGCAGCCGTGGGACGTTTAGAAACACAGAACAACGTGAAATTAAAACCCATTCCTCAAGTCAATTAGTTTTCATACAACAGGACGACACAGAAAAGTTTTGGTTCTCAGTAAGGTGGAACATTTCAAAGTGTTTCCTGAGTACCTTTTACTTTACTGGAGCATTTCCTTCAGACTAGTTTTTGGTACTTTTACTTCTCTGCGTTTATCGTGAAGCAGCACGAGCTGGAAGGTCAAGATCATGAATACGACGACAGTCAACAGAAGTGATGCTTCCTTGGGAGAAATGCGTCCAGTTTTTTTTGTTGCTAAAAGTCCTTTATGCAAAATACAATTAGTGTTATCACAACCTGCTCACCTTTCCAGGCTCTCTCCCCTGCACCATCTGTGAGCCTGTGGAATCCCTCTCTTCTGTGTTTCCCCTCCCTGAAGGCACCTCCGGACCCATCCCTCCAAACTGGACCTGAGTTGAGCGGCTTTGCAGGTTTTCAAACCAGCACCGCCCCTTCCTCTATGTTTAGTCGATTTAAGTCCATGACATCTCGGGGGAGCTGGACGGTAGCACCAGGCTCCGTCCTCAGCTTGGCTCTGCCACCGCTCAAGTCCTGAACTAGTCGTCGTGCAATCTTCTTACTCGTTTAAACAGAGATTGGTGTGTGCGCTGAATGTTTTGCATGTCGCAGTGTGTTGTTGTTGACCACAGCAGAATCCCGACATCTGAAGTGTGATTGTCTGAGTCATCCAGCAAGTCGGATTTTGTTTGTTGAGGCCTGCAAAATGAGATTATGAGAATTTGTGCGCTGACGTACCTTTACACTTTGTTTACTCCAGAAAGCGCTGAGCTCATAGAGAGACAGTCAGAGAGTTACTGACGTATCACTAGAAGAATTTAATGATATAAAAGAAGTACCGGTGTGTTGGCAGAACATCATTAAGGAGAACAGCTGCAGATACAACGCTGTGGCTTTAAGTCCTCACAGTGGGTTCTAATCAGAATCCGGCAGCCGTCAGCAGACACCTGCTGGATGACACCTGGACCGTCCCGGCATACGTTTAGAGCTGTGAATCCTCAGAGAAGGAGGCCTGGGCGAGCATGAGGAGGAGAGGGCAGAGCGATGGGAGGTGTTAATGAGGACCTCCATCCTCAAACCTCCAGAGAGAGGAGACCGCGAGGACCCAGGAGCAGCGAGGTGACCTCCCTCAGCTGCTGCCGGGATCCATGACTCCCTGAAACCCAGACACCCCTGCTGCTCACTCCTCCTCATCCTCCTCCTCCTCCTGCTGGTCCTGATCACAGCATTTAAACCTCATAGTTTGTTCATGAATAGCTGATACACAACTTCCTGATGAGTTACAGAAAAGTCATTTTGATTACTTCGACTTCTCTGCAAACTAAAATTACAGTCTGTGGAGCCTGGTGGCTTTGAAGAAAGAAAATAAATCATCTGTAACAAGAAGGTCTCTCTCTCTCTCTCTCTCTCTGCAGGGATCCTTTCTGTGATGTGGTCACACACTTAGAATAACAACCGGAGCCCATCAGGGACAAAAATCACCGTTAATAGTGTTTCTAAACCCCGTCTTCTGTCCTCGATAAACACACTGAACCTCTGTGCAGGAGCTAATGAGTATGTTCTCTCTCAGGTGTGTGTGTGTGTGTGTGTGTGTGTGTGTGTGTGTGTGTGTGTGTGTGTGTGTGTGTGTGTGTGTGTGTGTGTGTGTGTGTGTGTGTGTGTGTGTGTGTGTGTGTGTGTGTGTGTGTGTGTGTGTGTGTGTGTGTGTGTGTGTGTGTGTGTGTGTGTGTGTGTGATCAATGTAAATGACAGCGGAGACTCTGCCTGCATGAGATATCACAGATAATCACCTGCACAATAGTTTTGTAGCAGCTCTCAGTGTTGTTGTTTTCTAAGCGTTAATAGTCCCTCAAACAGATGGCATGTTGTTGGGAAACAGATGTTATTTTGCATAGGAACATATCATGAATATGCATGCTGTATTAGTTCATGACACTGAAGGCCTGGCTGATGATTGGCCGGCTCTCCCCTCCTCAGCGACACGAACACAACCTTTTAACTGTAGCTACACAACATGTTTGATATCTTTTATTTTCACTTTATCTTCCCTGCTCTCTCTCAAAGTGTTTGTCAGAATTCAAACAACTTCCCACCTTTTTAAAAACCCGAAACGTCCCTCAGTCAACATCTTCCTCGTGCTGGTCAGCGACCGATAAATCCTGGGAAAGCTGTTTGTAAACTGGTGAAACCCTGAACACTCTGTGCCAGATTTAAAGCTGCGTGCTGAGCGTCTCGTTAGAGGAGCGGACCGATCGTTCCGTCCTCTAAGTCTTTCTCGAAGTGTTGACCTCAGTTTCTGGGGATGAGGATTATTCAGAGGGCCGTAGTTAATATTAAGCAGCGCTGACACGGAGGCCTCGGCGCTCGCTCTCGGCGGGGAGGTGGCCCTATTGAAATGAGAGGAGACGCCTTAATAATACATTTGTCCCTCAGGGGCCACACATGCAAAGAAATGTCTGCGTTTCTAGAACCGCAAGGTGATTTGGATGAATATGTGAACACATGACGGACACTTCAGGTATAATAATTCACGGCTTATGAAGAATGTTGACACTGAAGGCGGTTTTATTGCTGTTGGATGGTTTGATAGTTGAATGCACCACTTGGTCTGGTTTGTGTTTTTAAAAGATGTAAAGCCCTGATGAGGTGTGAAACTGGCTTCAGGATGTCTCTACTCTTTACCTCTCTTTTGTGGATTCTTCTGTCTGGCTAGTCGCAGACTCATATTCAGACAGTGTTTGTGACGCGGGATCATCAGCGGGCAGAAAACAAATGGAGACAGACACACTCGTCAAGTGCCAGTTTGAGCAGAAGCTCCTGAAATTGATTCCTAAATGAATGTCTGTCTCGCAGCCTGAGGATGAGCGGCTGAGCTGTGGAGGGGATTTTTAGATTAGTCTAATAGAAATGAATGAGGATCAGTGACTATCCATCATCCGCTCTGACACGGGGAGCTGGAGGAGGGATGCAGCCTTGTTAGCCCGTCACATGTGGGATAATAACGCTGTAATGCAGAGAGCTGCCGATGTGACGAGGTGTCATCAGGAGGAAGGGAGGTGGAGGTCAGAGCGCGTCAGAGAGCGTCCGCTGCTGCTTTCATCGTCAGAGATGGAACTGAGCTGCCGGCGTCCGTGTTGGCCCAGTGGTCACGATGTTGTTTCCAGCGAGGGAGACTTGAAATCTGAACTTGTTGATGGTGGGTGGCCTCCTGCTGAATGGAAAACCACAGAAGAAGAAGATTTCCTTTGCAAAGAAAATGAAATAATTTATTTTAAAACACCTGCTCAGGTTCCATTCTGACTTTGTGTGTTCACCTCTCGTTAGGCACATTTATCTCAGGTTGTCAAATTTTCAACACTTCATGATACTTTTTGATACCTCGATACAGTGTGGGTTATTTTGATGACAGACTGGTACATATTCTGAATGAGAGAGAGAGAGAGAGAGAGAGAGAGAGAGAGAGCCCAACCGAAGCGCTAACAACCTCTCGTCTAATTCAGACAGCTTTCAAGTTTATTCATTCAGAACTAGAAATGACCCAGGAGTAGGTATGAGGACTTCTGTTGTCGTTGCCGTGGTAACGATGTGGTTTGATTGTTACCAGAATCATATCTCCGTTTAAAATCTGGACAACCATAAACCTTACTGCCGTCTCACTCTGGATGCAGGACGGGGTTTCTACTCGTGCCCCGGAGAGGAGAAGAAGAAGAAGAACTTTAACATTTAGCAGGAAGTTCAAACCTCTTGATCGTCACTGTTCAGGACACTTCTGGATATGACAACCTCTCTGTACATGTATGTAACAGATGATCTTTCAGCTTCTTTGGTTTGAGCTACAGGAAAATGTCCACCTTGACGAGTCGTCTTAACTTCATCCTGTTGTTTCTTAAACATCAGGTTTACTTTGAGGGGAAGCTTTCCTGCAGGTGTGTGAGCAGCAGGCAGCTGTTTTCAGATTAGTCCGAGTGTTAGGAAAAGCTTCCTGCTCATAAAGAGTTTGTCCAACTCGAAGCCTCGGAGAGACGCCGGAGAATGCAGCGCTCGCTGTAAAACACATTCCTCCGAAACCCGTTAAACGCTCAAAGCAAGCAGATCGTTTAGATCAGCTCCAGGGCTGCATGGTGACTCTTCACTGATCCGCTCAGTTTTTAATGTGCAAATCCAGTGTTGGATCGATGTTCTGACCTTCAGTGACACGTCGTCTACAGCTGAGTATAAATAAATGAGAAGAGGTCATAAAGGGGCATAAACCACATCCCTTACATCCAGTCTTTCTGTCTTCTGTGTTTGATTCTTGGAGGAAGTGAACATCACAGATTTCAGAGCTTCCTGTTGGTTGTTTCCCCCTTTTAAAGGTACAGTGTGTAAAATGTTATGACAATGTTTACATTCAAATATCTAAATGAATTAAAAACTAAACCTGTTTTATTTATTTATTAAATTATTTTAGATTATTTATTGTCGAGTACTTACATCCCCTCAAATATTTCCAACAGCAAAGACAGAGAAATCTGGAATCTTTTAATTGTAACGGGACGTGTGTTGTTGTGGCGGCTGCCACGACAGACACGACATGTTTGTGGTTGCCGTGGAAACACCGGATGTTAAATCAAAGGCCGCTGCATGAGGGAGTGTGAGCTGCTCCTGAAAGCTGCCGTACCGTACTGATAAAAACATTATGAAAATGATACTCTGATACGTTAGCTCGTCTGTAAACCATATTCTCTTCCTCAGGTCGGTTTCACCCGGTCGTCATGACTACGGTCAACACAGGAGTTCGTTTTCACCGGGGTGCGGGGGTAGTAGCAGATAGAATCACTCCCATGATTCACCGCTAGCCTGGACATCAATCTTTTGTTATTGTTTTGATTAAGAGCCCCCTGGTGGCTGATTTTACATCCTGTGTGTTTAATAAAAAGTTTAAAGCAAAGAGATCAGAAGATGTGACGCTCAGAGATCCAGGTTCATGGTCTCGTTATGTAGTTCATCCTAAATAAAGTCTTTCAGTGACGTGTTTCAAGAAGAGTTAAATGCCACTCTGAAGTCAACTGAAACAAATCGAAATAATAAAAAAAAAGAGTAACCATCTTCAGCGTGGTGCTCGAGCTCTGTGCTGCCCTGTCTCATGGATCTCTGTCTGTATTTTTACAGCACGGTGACCTGACCTCACAGACTTCTGCAGGAGCAGGTACGTTCTATTCATGTTTCACTTTCCAACAGTTGGTTTTTAATAATGTCGTAAACGTGATCGGAACAGTTCTGTCAGTTTATGAAGTGGAACACAAAAAGTAAAAGCTCAGGTAAGATAACTCACGCAGCATTTTACACTTAAAGTATTTTTACTGTTTATCTAAAAGGCTCCCGTGAAACGATGAATCAATGATCATTCAGAACACAGTGACACTCTTAGGCCTCGTGTCCACCTGGCAGAAAAGCGCTGGCTGTGCAGTCGAGGCTCCTGCATGAAGTGTTTGTGCACTGAGAAGAAAAGCGCTGCATGTCCGTCCTGTCTCTCTGACAACAGTCTGTACAACGGCCGCTGTATGAGCGACGCTGCTCCGTTACTCTTTACTGCATGTTTTATATTTGAGCGAGGAGGATGAAGGTACAAGACACGATCTGTAGGAGGCTAAACTACGGGAAATATAAGACATTTGGGAAAAAACATTTGGGTCAGCGCCTTTCTGAAAAGTCAAAAGATTTTTTAACTTGAGCGCTCGGAGCGGCCACACAAAAATGGAACTCGGAAGAAAAGACGCTGGGTGTTCGATTGTTCTCATGACGGCCGCCTGCCGCTGTGAACGCTCTCTACTAATTGAAAACAATTGAAGAAAGACGCTGGCGCTCAGAAAAAAACTCCAGGTGGACACGGGGTCTTAAGTTGAAACTGTTCCAGGTTTATCGTCCCTGACATAACATCGAGTAAAAGAAGCTCCAGATATGTTTGGCTGTCTGAGGATGTCGGCTCTTACACAAACTGAACTTGACTTAACTTGACCTTAAAAGATTTCAAGCGTTGTTTTTAAAATCTGCGCTTTAAAATCATCCTGTCTGGGGTTTACTTGCATCATATTTCAATGATTAAAACCTGTTCTTTTTATTACAAACAATACTTATATTTATAATCCTGAGACGCGGCTCTCATCTCTGGCACTCGGTTATCTCCATCAATAAATGAAGGTGCTGTTAAAGCACAATCTCTGAGCGTCTTATCTCCACCTCTTGTTCGGGGCCTGGCTGGATTTCACAGCCCGAGGCGCTTTTCTCTCCCACTTCACATCTCTGAGAGAATAAGGAATTCCAGTGGCAAAAGCAATCACAAACTCCAGATCAAACGTATCCTCTGCTGAATTCCCTGACAGACTAAAATCATTTGTTCCTCTCGCTAACACTCAGCGCTGCGTCCCCGGAACCCCCCGCTCCTCTCAGCAGCTTTGTTTTATGTGGTTTCAGCAGCGGCGTCCTCAGGGCCGCTCTGTCAGAGCTAATATTGAAGTACACACAGGCTAACTGCAGCAGCAGCAGCCGCTCTGCACGCGTCTCGCCTTTTCCCCTCCTGTTAGCGTCCTTTTTCATCAGCTTACCAGCGAGAATTTACATTATGTCAAGCCGGCTCTCGCTGGCGAGCTAAGACGAGGTCAGGGGAAGTTTTTCAAAGCCGCCTTGAAAGAGGTCGTACGATGTCTGAAGAATGTGTGTAGCCTCCGTCTGACTTTCAACAGGAAAGGTTTGAGGAAAGTGCTTTTGTGGGAAAACGGTGCAGGATCGTGGCTTCAAAGACAAAAGTTTTCTTGATGAATTATTGAAGCCATCAACACTCTTCACACAGGAAGTAATCCAGTGACGGGTTGACCAATGAGGATGTTTACTCAGCTATGACAAGTGAGAACTGATGAGGTGTTGGAAAACAGGAGATAACATTCTCCGTTTGGATTAGTACCTGTGGTATTTAGGAGCCATGATGTATAGTGGGAACAGTACTGCGACACCTTGGAGGGAGTGGGTGTGGTGGTATGAATCGATCAAGACAGGAGATCATAGATTTGTTCCTCATTTCCAACAGTCACAGTTGGATTTGTAAGGATTTTATCCCGGATTTTAAACGTGAAGATGAATCCTTCATTAATAATACTCAAACACCTGTCATCGAACCTTTCTTCAGTCTGTTCTGTGCAAAACCTGAAAAGCATCAGTATGAAGGACAACACAAACAGAGTTTAAAAAAATCAATGTCAATATTGTATTTCTTAAAAATGTACAAATGATATTTACATCAAACCAGCTCAACAGTCTGGTCCAACAATGTACAAAAGAAAAAGTTTGATTTTTCCTCAAAAGTCTTCTGCTCTTCACGCTGCAGCAGCTTGAGCGGTTTTTAATGCATGGGTTCATAATTCAGTCCCAGATGGAGTCTCTGAAGCCTGGCTCTGACATGTCACAGTTCATCTCAGCAGTTAGTTAGAGGACAGTGACGGTAAACTGTGATGATGGAGGAGGGGGAAAAACAGAAATTAGCAACTTGATATAGAATAAAAATCAGCTCGTTTCATTTACAGTGTAAGTTTGTGCTGATGATACATTCCAAATAAGTAGGTATCAGATAATACCTGGAAGCATTCACACCTTTTATACGTGACCATATGCACAGTAAGCACATGTTCTGGCTGAGCTAGGCACTTAGTAAACTTCTTACTGCAGACCTCTACAACAACCGACGGGATTCTGTTGTTTATTTACTAAGGCAAAACAACTCAATATGGCTTTTCAAAGACGTAGAAAAATGCCATTTTTAAATGATACACAACTGAGACTGTACAAGAGTTTCACACTGCTGAGGCTTTTTGGCATCCAATCACATCCATCATGAGTTGTTTGAATGTTTACCGGGCGTAAGTACATTTCTGTCAGAGGAAGCAGTTTGTTCTGACATGTGGCTAAGACATCAGGTTGAGGAACTTGCTCTCTTCTGACAAAGCAGTTAGCAGTGAGCTCATGTCCCCGATGGCCATGTTACCCGTCCCCGTCTGCACAGAGGGCAACGTGACAGAGTTCCTGGGCGTCGTCAGTCGGGAGGAACTCTGGGACAAGCTCTGGAGCAGACCTGGACTCAGGGTTCCCGACACGAGGCTGGAGTGATCTCCATCGTCCAGCATGCTTTCAAAGTCTATCTGCTCCTGCTCCAGTGCTGAGTTACAGTCTGCAGTCCTGGACGCCGTGTTGTTGCTCGAACTGGAAGACATGGCATTGTTTTCAAAAGGAGGTACATTCACGACCGGAGAAACAAGATGGTCAAAGTTCCCGTTGGACTCCAGTACTTGAATCTGCCCTGTGTAGTACACAGTGTTGTTATCAGTGTTGCTGCTGCTGCAATGAAGTCCAAAAACTCTGCTGCTGGGTAACTTAGAAGAAACACCAGGGTCTGCATTACTTGAGTTCCTTGTTTGCTGCATGACCTTTGACCCAGAAACATGCCTGTTTAGAGGTTTTGGTTCTGTCGGTGGCCTCGGCTGAGTATGGCTCTGATTGCCACTTTGCAAGGGATTCTGGGAGGCCAGGGTGCAGTGTTGCTGATCTGAAATCATGATTGATCTGTCACAGTCCTCAGTTTTAACTTGCACAGGCTGAAATTTGGGAAAGTGCATGTCCATAGTGTCCATGTCCACTGGCTCTTGTTTGCATGTGGGGCTTACTAAACTTCCAGTGACTGCTGTTTTGATATTACAACGTTGATAAGTGTTGTTACCATTCTGGTCATAGGGACTCATGCCCTCCCTGAACCTGTACTGACAGCTAACTGCTTCATTCAGATTTGACGACTGCTGGAAACTCTGCTGCTGTAAGCAGTTTCCTTCAGGTTTAGTATTCAGCTCTTTGCATCTCTGCGGGGTTGTCCTTAAGTTTGGGATCATCTGCTGATCGGAGCTGACATTGGTGTGGAAAGATCCAAAGTTCTGGTTTTGCTGGAGGACAGCTAGGTTTCCTCTGACTTGTGGTTGAGGATACTGCTGATCGGCATCCAAGGAGACTGCAGACCCTCTGGTGCACTGACCAAGAACGTTGACCTTACTGTCCTGGGGTGAAGATGGAAACATCCGTCGTTGCTGTCCTGGACTCATGCTGGAGGCGGCCAAAACCTGATCAGGTGGGTTCCTGTTGGTGTTCCCTACCGCCATTCTACTTTGATAGTACGACTGCTGCTGGAGATGTGAGTTTCCTTGGATGTATTGGTGATTGGTTGGCACCCTGTTGTTGGTTTCTCTGCTGTCAGACAGCACCAGGTCTTCCTCAGGGATGTCATTCGTTATCATTTCCATGGTTATGTTCTCTGTAATGCTGGGGGGTCTCACACTGTAAGCGTGGCGATGGGGACTAACATCTGAGCGGAGGCACGCTTGCTGGGATAAATGTAGGTGATCTGCAACAGGAGGTGGATGAGGCTGCATGGTCACCCCTCCCCTCAGCGTGCCCATGCTGTTGTAGCGCTGCATTTGGTTCTGGCTGATGTAATCTCTGGCCACACGTCTCACGGGGTCACTGGCTCGGCGGGGGATATTTGTCGGGACCTCGTGAGGCATCATGCTCCGTGAGTTGTAGTTGCTGTACTGCCTTGATGTCAGACCTTTGTTGGTGGTAGAGGAATCCTGGGAGTCCTCGTAAAAGGCTGTGTTGGTCTTCAGACACATTCGGTCCATGTATGGAAGAGGTGTAGGCGGTGCACCTCCAGTGGCAGCAGCGTATTTGGCCTTGAGGCGATAGTGCTGGGCTGGGGTAAGGCTTAGAGGGCTGGGAACACGTCCTCCACACCCTCCTGCTCCTCCAGATGTCCCTCCACACTGACTGGTCTGACTGGAGCGTCGGGACATGTCTGCAGAGATGGGGTCGTAGGAGTCAGCAGAGCTGATGTTGCTGGGGCGGTTGGCACCAAACTGCGAGGCCTGGCTTGAGCGCCGACTAGAGTAGCAAGGGGAGATGCCTGAGGAGCGGCGGCTGAGGGTGTAAACTGAGCTCAGGGTACTGGAAGTGCTGTCTCTGCGCTCTGAAAGGTTTTCCAACAGAGTCGTTTTACCAGAGCTCAGATCACCCAAGCCAGAGCCAGGGAAGGATCCTGGACAACCACCGGTACTTGGATTCTCCAGGAGGGACCCTGCGGATAGACAAACGAGCATGTTACTCACTTATCACGTTGTTGACCTTTTTCCAGCAATCAGGCTCACAAAACCCAACCTGCAGTAAAGTACGATATCTTCTCAGGAGTTTGTGGAGATCAAGAAGATCTGTACTCACCGTTTGCCGGTATGGGTGGGAGCTTGGTGCCGAGGGCCGGGGGTGTCGGGTTGCTGGCCCATCGACACGAGTCCCTCACTGTCCTCAGTTTCTCCTTCTTCAGCTGTTCCAAACGCTGGCTGATGCCAAACTGCTTTCTATAGTGGAGACCCAACACCGCCATCCCGCCGTTGGAATGGTCGCAGCCAAAGGACTCCACGAAGGGCAGGTCGTCCAGGCTGCTCAGGTCTCCCAGGCTCCCCCCGCTGTGTGCCGCCATTTCTACTCCACTGTCATTGTTGGTGGCGCTGCCAAGTGGTGATGGTTCGCTGCTACATGATGACTGACCGCCAGGGCTGGACTGATACATCTAAAAACAGGGAAAGATATGTGGAAAGAGTGACGGAGGAGATGCAGAGGGTGAAGAAAAAGAGGGGAGGAGATAAAAAGGAACATGAGAGGAGCAGAATAAACACGGCTGTTAGTCCTAAAAAATGTTTTTCTTTGCAGAACAAAAGTAGAACAGTGGTTAACATGGCACAGAGAACAGTGAATCATTGAATCTTTTATCCTCCCCCAACTTAATTGTAAATAATGAGTGTTTTTGGGGATGGGGTGAAGAGGTGGGGGTGTACCACAGATTACAGGCTGTCTTAGTCTGTCTGTGAATTAGAAATGGGCAGGATGAAAGGCAGCTTGATCTGAGCCAGGCCAATAATCACAAGATGTTTCTTTCTCTCAAAAACTGAATCATGATTGTGGAGGCTTCTTGAACATTTAGGTGAGCAAGACGCTGTGTTTTGGTGAGATTTATAGATTTTTCCTCATGGCTGGATTTATCTAAAGCACCAGCAGAGTACCAGAGCCAAACAGTGCAAAGATGTGATCATAACGTGACTGATCTCGAGTCTTTTTCTTATGAATTGGAATAAATGGAGTCAATTTCTGACACACGAATAATTCTCTT
This sequence comes from Labrus mixtus, assembly GCF_963584025.1. Classification (NCBI taxonomy): domain Eukaryota; kingdom Metazoa; phylum Chordata; class Actinopteri; order Labriformes; family Labridae; genus Labrus; species Labrus mixtus. Next base: position 10,497,549 of record NC_083635.1, on the reverse strand, counting down.
TTTTCTTAGAACAATACCAGCTACAGTATGAGTATCTGTCTGAATTGGCCAGCCTCAGTTTCCTGCCAGACGGTAATTTATTCACCGCTAAAAAGCTGTCTTGATCACAGCTTGATAGTTGGCTCTGATTGCACAGAGCGCGCAGTCCAATTCCCAGAGTTTGAATATTAATCCTGCAGTGACTTTTATCATGTTGAGCCTCTGTGACGTGTGTGTGATGGCTCTCCACTGCAGGTTTAAAGTGTAAAAGTGATGCACACGATATATCACAGATCACATGCAGTATGAGTGGAAACAAAATCCTCCAAATTCTTAGACAGTATTTGCATTTGAAGAAGAAACTCACCTTCAATACAAACGGTTCAAATAGTTATGGATGTAATTGAGTGTAAGAAAATGTGCCAAGCTTCAAACTTCTTTGTCTGCGTTTATTTTCTGCAGGAAATCTGACGTCATAGTTGTCCTAATTCCTTCCATGTCCAAAAATGTTAAATATTTAATGGAGGAAAATGGCCAAAGATGGTAACGATGGCATAAGATGTTGTGACATAAAAAGCTGCAGGTGAGCTCACCTTAGTAAGGTCTGTCCGAGAGGAAAGTCAGAAAGAGAAGAATAAAAACAATCAAGCAGCAGGCAGAGAACATGTTAGGATAAAGAGGCATGCTTTGCACTACAAGAAAAACTTTCCTCATTTATTTAGATCAGCAAACTTAAAAACAACTTTTCTTACCACAGAGTTTTCCGTCTTGATGTTTTTCACGTGCAGGTATTCATCCACGCCTCTAGGGGAGCTGTTGTCTGATATCTTGTCCTCCCTCTGGAATTTGTCTCTGTTTCCCGCCTCGTTCTCGCCGTTCTCCCTGGGCGGCCTCGGCGGCAGGTCGCTGCGTTGTTTCTTGGTGACGTGTGCCTCTGGGCCGTGAACCGTCTTCACGTGCTTCCTGAGCGAGCTGGGATCTGTGTAACGCTTTGTGCAACCCGGGATCTTACACACGTAGGGTTTCTGTGCAAACAGAGAAATAATCAGGTTATATTGAAGTTAAAAATGATAAATTTACATTAAATTATAAATCAGAAAGAACCGAGCTGCGGAGGGAACGTTTAGGACGTTGTGTTGTTAGATTGTGATGATGTGCGGGTCTGTGAAGGGTTAATCTAAGCGTAAAGTAAGTGTGTGTTGTTAGATTGTGATGATGTGCGGGTCTGTGAAGGGTTAATCTAAGCGTACAGTAAGTGTGTGTTGTTGCACTGTCGCTGTTTCCCCCCCTGATGGAAAAGCTCTGAGTCTCTGAAACGCTGCCAGGTTTCATTTTCTATTCACCATCTGCAGGTGGTCCCACTCAGCCGGGAGCCGAGGGAGGGGGAGGCATTATTTGCCCTGATGCATTGTGGGCCGTCGTGCTCATTATGTCTACACCTCGTTATTTACTCACAAACCTCAGCGGACGAACACAGAGGGACTGAAGCAACAAACAAACAGTCGTTTACATCTGTACAGAGAATAAAACACGAGGGAGATTTCCCCCTCAGTGCTGCCTGACAGGAAATCATCTCCGTTAAGAAGTCAGTTTAAGACAAAGATGAACTTGTGTCAGCGGTCGGCAAACGATGAAGCCTTTCTGTGCCTGTACCTCGTTGGAGTGAGTCCGGTTCTGGTGTTTGGCTCGGTCCGAGGCGTTAGAGAAGGCTTTGTTGCATCCCTCGTGCTCGCAGACGTACGGTTTCTCTCCGGTGTGAGAGCGAAGGTGTGTTTTCAGATTCTCCAGGCGGGAGTAAGCCTTGGCGCAGCCCTCGAACTGCAAAGGAGCAGACAGAAAACAGGAAACGTTAGACCATCACTGACTGCAGCAGCTTTATTTATTATCATTTAAAACAGGAGGCTTATGTTGACGTCTCATCTCGTCTGATGCAGCGTCATCTCTCAACTTTAAGGACAGTGATGAACTTCTTACAATGGTTAAAACATCTAAAAAACGTGTTGAACTAAAGCTGAAACCTTTTTTTTTAAAGGGCAATGCTTTACACTTAGAAATCTATTTCATATCAATGTGGACTGAATCATTTCAGCTGTGGATAAAAGAAACATTATTCAACATGTCACTTGAGTCAGGGCGCCAGTTTCAGTCTTCTGATGTTTTTTAGACAAAACGAGCCTTTAGTTATTCCAGAAGAAAATACTATTCCGAAAATAATCGGTCTCATTTCTTATTTATGGTTTTAAACTCGTAGATTTCTTTTTTAAAAAACTCTTTGTGACATAAAAACATGTGCATCGTTTTAAAGGAACTCCACAAAGATGGAGTCGGAGTGTTTCTACCCAGGTGTGTTTGAGGAGTTTGAATTCTTCAGTTTAAACAGACACAAGGAGATTTATATTTTCTGTAGTGTGTGTGTGTGTGTGTGTGTGTGTGTGTGTGTGTGTGTGTGTGTGTGTGTGTGTGTGTGTGTGTGTGTGTGTGTGTGTGTGTGTGTGTGTGTGTGTGTGTGTGTGTGTGTGTGTGTGTGTGTGTGTGTGCGTGTGCGCGCAGAAACATGTGCGGTTGTCGGTGTTTAGAGAGCGTGAGCTGCCGCCCTCGGGGGGGCCCGTGGGGGCGCCGGGGCCATCCGTTACCCACCGTGCACTTGTGTGGTTTCTCCCCTGTGTGTCGGCGCATGTGAACCACCAGCATGTACTGAGCTTTGAAGGGCTTCTGCTCCCGCGAACACTCCTCCCAGCGGCACACAAACTCCTTCTTCTCTCCGTGGATGTGGTCATTATTGATGTGCTGTGGGACACACACACACACACACACACACACACACGCACAGGAAGAGAGAAATGAGCAGTTTTCTGCAGAGAGTTGTCCACTAAGAGGCTCTCATGTTGTTCTGGGCAGAGTTTTTCTCTACAGATCTGTCTTCTGAGAGTCTCTGAGGACGTCTGCAGCACACAGAGGTGTTACAGTCGCACTAATTAGCAGCAGCTTCTTCAAATCAGCCAGAATCAAAGTCCAGACTGAAGTCTAAATATTCACTCTGATTTCACTCTGTCATTCTTGTGAAACAATCTTCCAATGTAGAAAATGTCCTGCGTCCTTTTCTTGATTTTACTAAAGCTGCATCTTCAAGATAAAAAGGAGCATCTCATTAAGAACTCAGCTGTCTTGTTTGGTTTATCTGTTAACACATTTACTTCTAAACACGCTTTTCCTCGTTTCCCCCCCAAAACTATTTAGTTATTTAGAATATTTATTTTTCAATTCCCTGAAACCATTCTTGTTCAACAAAACTTTTTAAAGCAGAAAAATTTGCAAAACTAGAAAGGGGGGGGTAGTTATACGCACATCACGTCGTTGCCGGGCCTAGTGTTAACCAAGACCTAGACATACCTGAGACCAGAGTGCTCCAAGACCAACACCAAGACATTTAGGGATCAAGACCGAGACAAAGACCAAGACCATAAATATCACTGAAAATCATCATCCTGTGTTTAGGAGGCGTGTCAGACCGTAACACCGGGAAGGTAGCGGTCGTAACCGGGGGATAAAAATCAAACTACAAATGAATTGAAGTTATTTGTTCTTTTAGAAAGCTGAGTTTTCCTTCTTATCACAGTAATGATGTGAGAGGAGCCAATCAGTAGTGGTCTTGATTTAAAATCTGGAGTCCGCCCGGTCTGAGACCGAGACAGAGACCTTCAAAAAGTGGTTCTTCTGTTAGAGGATTCTCTTAGCTTAGCATAACGACTTGAGACTCTGTAAATGTTTATCCTGTTATCTGAAGAGGAGTCAGAGCCGCTCTGTGAAGGAGTTTATTAGAGGAGTCATATGAACGCATCAGAGTCCTGTTGGTGATGAGAGGAGCCGCACATAGCAGCTTTAACGCCTCGACACAGTCACAGAGGTGAAGTGACGGCCCCCTGACCCTCACTAATCCCCCCCCCCCCCCTTCCTCTCTTTGCTTCACTGGAAGTGAGGAATGTTTTAGACCCTTTTAACCAAGACTCTACTTGTTGTGATGTGAAAAACACAATCTGAAGACGGTTTGAAAATCTGAGGAGCTTTTCTGATCAGTATCGAGACATCTCAAGTTTCTGCTGAAGTTTGAGAAGGATAACTGAACTCAAAGAGACACCAAATGAAGTGTTACACCTTCAAAAGAAATGACCCTAAAGAAGCTCTCTGCATGCATGACAACGATCGTGTTTCAGACGTATCACACCGTCTGAGTTTAGGAGGATTCAGTCTATTAAAAGCTGATTTTAGTGTTTTAAAGATTTTTGTCTTTATTGCAGAGAGACAGGAAGTGTTGGGAGGAGAGAGAGGGGATAATATCCATCTCTGGTACCATTGTGTGTGCAGACAATCAATCGGCTGTTTTGACAAACTCTGAAATGATATCAAAAAGGGACGTTTGTAGCGTCCCTGTTGCATCTTTGTTAGTTCACACAGTCATAGAATCTGTGAGAGTTTTAAAATCTGAAGTTTGGAATTCCTGCTCTGTAGCGTCTTCAGATCGATTGTTCCCGCTGTCTTGACTTTCAGTGAGCGGTTTGAAGTTTGAAGGGGAGGTGGTGTTTTAAAGACTCATTTTTATCCTCATTATTCTGTTGTTTGTTACGTAGACGGACTCCAGATTACAGGATTTGTTTCTCATGTGTGGAGAGGTTTGTTTACTTTTTTACACACACACACACACACACACACACACACTCACGTGCACGAGCTGGTCTTGTGTGTCGTACTCTTTGCTGCAGCCCTCCCAGTGACAGTTGGTCTCGTAGACGGCCTCCGGCTCCTGCTTACACTCGTCCCGATCCACGTCGTCCTTCAAGTCCAACAAGCTGCTGTGATGAATCTGCGGGAGACGAGACGTTAAAGCGCACGCTGACACACTTCTGTTTGAGCGTGTGGAACACATGTGGAAGAGTTTTAGAGCCCAAAGCTGTGTGGACTCCTAATCAGCTGTTTGTTCTAATGTTTGACCTGACGGGAACGCCACAGACACTCAATTACAGATCCAAGTCCAGCACGCTTCACTGGACTTCAAGACGTTTGTTTTGACAACCGCCACCACAAAAACACACACATGACTGTTTACAACTCTCGGGCTTCCCTGTAATGAAGCGGCGTGAACCTTAACGAAGCAAATAAAACATTTCTGAGTTTGTGTTTCAAACAATGAAAAACGTTTGATCGCACTCGGGGTCAGAGAGAGTTCTACAAAAACTCCACCAATATAAAGTCTAAAAACTTCAGAAACAAACGCTCGATGCTTTCCAGAAACCTCGACGTGGAGCGGACTCATGCAAGTCTTCACTTTGGGAAAGCTTCTTAAACTTCCTGATTGTCCTCAAGTGTCCGAACTTATTTAAATCCCTCCTCAAACATTTAAAAAAAAAAAAGTTCTTAAAACGTTCCTCGTATCGTAAACGTCCTATCACTCGAGGTCTGAAACTCAAAGTGTCCTCACAAAGACAGCTGAACACGAGAAACTGACACTGAGCTTGTCCCATACGGCTTCCTGTAAGCCTCGGCAACGACACACACACACACACACACACACACACACAGAACGTGCTGACTGCAGCATGTTTGTCTCTGCCCCACGCACGCTATCTTCATCAATTCTGGTGGCCCCAAGACGACTGCGCGCACCGCCGTCCCCATGCATCAAGCCCGGAGCTGCCTCGCTATCGGAGAGGAGCCGCAAATTTGTCAAAAGAGAGAAAAAGGCTCCTCACATGACAATAAAGCCCGGCCAATATTTCATGAAAATGAAGTGCTCTGGCACAGTTTACAGTGGCCGGGGAGCGAGGGGGAGGGGAGGGGGGGTGCAAAGCTCTTATCATGTGGAGATTTTCTTTATCTGAGACGTCTTTTACAGAGGGGTCGCAGAGGGCGCCATGGGGCCGCCTTGCGAGTCGTCACGATCGAGACACATCGAGGAGACAGGAAAAAACGATGAAGAGAAAGAGGAGGTCATCGTTTTTTTTTTTTTTTAAATGCCCCCGCTTACGATTACAAAGCGGTCGCCAGACTCAAATGAGTCATGAAATATTTTAACTTCTAAAAATGCTTGCGAGAGTGACGGCATGTGTCAGAAGGTCAAAGGTCGCCCGGGCCTTACACAGATGTCAGATATGTCCCTAAAAGACCAACACACCCAACTTCCCCTGAAACATTTCAGAGTCAGAACTCAGAGAGAGAGAGTGGGAAAGGAGCCACAGGTCGGATTTGAACCCGGGCCGTCCGCTTGGAGGACTACGGCCTCCGTACATGGGGAGTGCCCACTAACCACTAGGCTACCGGCGCCCCAATAAGCCCTTCTTTAAAATGAACATGTTTCTTTGTCGTTCAGTTTATAAAGTGTCTTCGTTTCTCAGCAGACAGGAAGTGAACCTCGCCTCGTGTCTCTGAAGAATCTGTCGCATGCACGGTGAAAAAACATTAAAGGTCAGACTTCGTACCGGTGAACACGGAGATGGCGGCCTCAATCCCTCCGCCTCGCTCTTCACTTTGGATCTTTTGGTCATCATGGGGTCGACGGTGCTGCTGACCGCCGGGTCTCCACCGTGGTTCTGAGGACGGGAGAGACAGATTCAGGATCAAAACGTCAAACAGAGACAAACACTTTGACCTCGCCTTGTAACGGAGAAACAACCACAGCATGGCGTCCGCCGCGTGCCCTCGCTGCCCCCCCTCACCTAACTTTATAAAGTCGGGCTGAGTCACAGCTGACTGGACTCTGACTGGATGGGAGAGTAAAACCACGTTATGAGCGTGTGGGAGGAGGGGAATGATGTGTTTCATGTTCACCTCGGAGGGGACGCTGCACACGCTGAGGCCGACACCGCAAATCAAAACAGCGTAACGCAAACACAATCCACCCGAGGACAAACCGTTTGAAACCCGAGCGGCTTCATTCCACTTCTGGTGAAATAGTTTGTTCAGACAGAAATACCTGGAGATTAAAGGGGGGGGGGGGGGGCATGGGGGGTTTCCTCCAGACAGTGATTCATCCAGAGAGCCTCAAACACACAAAACTCTCTGGGATTCATTTTAAATAGAGTTCAAATATTTTAAAACTTTTTCTACTTTTTATTCGCTCGTTTGAATTAAAGGGAAAGAAAACTTTTTTTTTTTTTGTGCAGAAATGTGGATTTTTAAATTCCTTTTCCACATTTCTACACACAGAAACATGAATATGATTAAATAATATAAAGGTGTTTTTACCTTTGACGTCAGGTCGTTGTGGACGGAGGGGGGCAGCGAGGAGAGCCCGAGGCCCGGCTGGCGGCTGGAGAAGGAGGGCGGAGCCTGGATGAGAGGAGGGGTGTGACCGAAGGCGCTGAGCCCCCGCTGCTGGGAGAGGAGCTGCTGGTAAGCCATCGGGTTGATGGGATGAGGGAAGGGGAAGGAGGGACTGACAAAAAGAAGCTGAGGTTACAATCGGCAGGGAGGTAAACTAAAGGTCAAAGAAGAAAGACGTGTACAAGCAGGGGAGGAGGGGAAGAAGAGGAACAAGGAAAGAAAGTAGGAGTTATGAGTTAAGGACCCTTTGGAGGATGTAAAACAAGAGCGGCGAGCATAAATGAGACACAGAGAAAGATAAAGGAGATACGTTTGTTGGAGGAGGCACGAGGAAAAGATGAGGATGTTAGTGACAAAGAGGAGGTGGTGAGGAAGTAGGATGTCAGGAAGGACTGCACAGAGGAAACGAGTGAGTTTGAAGGAGGTGGGGAAAGTTAGAGGAGGATGTAAGGAAGGTGACTACATGTTAGGGCACAGAGGGAGGAGGAAAGGAAAGAGGAGGCATAGAGAAGGTAGAAAATAAGGGGAAATAAAGAGGTAGGAAGCGACACAAGGAGGTAGGAAAGGAAAGATGTGACGTAAAAATAGTGCGACATGATTGTGTTACCTGAGCCCTCCGACCGACAGGTGTCCGTAGGAGCTGCTGGCCGCCGAGCTGGAGCGCGAGTTGTTGATGTAGGCGACCAGCGAGTTGGGCGAGGTGCGGATCATCGTCTGCAGGTCGATGCTGGCGTCTGACAGCGGCGAGATGGACAGAGCACGCTTCCTGCTGAGTCGAGGCGTCAGTCTGGGGCTGGAGAACCTCGACACTGTGGACGCACAGGTGAGTCACTTCAGTTTCAGGACTTCATTTCCCAGGATGCACCTGGTTTTTCACACTTCCACACTCTTATTACAACAAATGGAGGTTTAACTTTGTTCATGTTTAAGACCTCAAACTTTTCTTTATCATCACAGCACTGTCGTCTGAGCTCAGTGTGTATCCATCCGCCACAGAAAGTAGTCCCCAACTAATGCACCACTTCCTCCTCTGTGTGTGATGAGGCTGCAGCTGTTTAGAGACTTTAATGATCCTTAACACAAACATAACTAAACTCTTTTTTAAACCTGTTTAATAATGAACTTGTTGAAATGCAGATGTATGATTTTAAAGAGCCGGTGCACGCCGCTCGCCGCTCGCCGCAGATACCTGCTGTCGATGTGACAGAGGTGATAAATGCTCCACATCCTCCATCCTGACCCCTCATCCCTTCAAACCTAATCCAAAGACATCCTCCGCTCTCCTCGGAGACCCTAACCACTCTCAATCCAAACGAATGATTCCTGAAATCTAACGAGTCACGCCTCACATCGGCCGTGTCGCTCGCTCGCTCGGAGGTGTGTGATGGATGCTGCCGCGTCCTCACAGCGACACTCAAACCCCACAGACACAAAACAACCCTTTCAATAAGAGCTGGAGATTCATTCACAGCCGATACAGAAAACAATCTGCTCAGAGTGAAGCAAAGTGAACGAGGCAGACGAGATTATTCAATAAAATCTCACTGAGGCACAAACAACAGCACGACAAAAAAACACTCCTGCAGCTGCTGGAAAATTTGTCCCAGTGACACAAATGTTCAGAGGAGGAGGTCAGAAG